>NC_138771.1:58539407-59077196 GCF_965119305.1 Pelophylax lessonae | reverse complement strand
CTACTGCATACGTGTGAGTTGCGCTGCACTTTCTGAATGATCCCGCTGTCTTCTGGGACCTTTGTGTCTTCCAGAAGGCATTGAGGGGGAAGGAGGAGGGACCGGAAATCTCCTAGACCACTGCACAACAGATGCGGTGATCTTACCTGGAAATGGGAGCATGAACCTGGTTTTGACAGGTATCCGCCCCCCCCCCCCCCCCCCCGAAAGCTACCAAATGTGGCAGCCGAGGGGGGAGAGGCAAACAAGCAGAGCTTTCCCCTTTGGGTGGAGCTCCACTTTAAGTACTCCTGTTTGAGCAAGGCCAGGCAGTAAAATATACCAGCAGAGAGAAACCAGCGGGTATAAGTAGATTTATGACACAGCTCACATCTAAAAGGTTAACATTCATCTCAATAGCCATATTTTTACGATCTAATGTCGTCATATTATAATAAATAATCATATTAAACCGTAATATTAATTGTGATAATGGCAATAATAAAACAATGATAATACTGCACACTGTTGCACTTTTACAGACTGCGCGGCCCAGTATTTTATAGACTAGGCACCTAAAGCAGGCAATAATACGTTAAGCAATTTTCTGCAGGAAAGAAAACTGCTCAATTCCCCAATCAACACCAAATCCCTCCCGTGGAGCTTTAATATTCTGACTGCAGGATGTTTCCCAACCGTCAGAATACAATGATCACTGCTGGCTGCTATAGCTGCCTGCAGTGATCGAATGAAGAAAAAACAAAAAACGACAGGCTGGTTGTACTGAAGTCACTTGATTAATTGAATTCCGTACAACCAACATGCCTATAGACGGATCAAACTTCGACAGGTCCCTGCTGAACTGGCTAAATTTCAATCTATCTATGGCCAGCTTAATTCTGTATTTCCTAATACATGTACAATAATTCACCTAATTCTAGATTACCTAAGAAAACAAAATAATAAATATTACATTTCTAATAAAAAAAACTATACATTTCTAATAAATAAAATAATACAGTTCTAATAAATAAAATAATACAGAATACAATAGTAATAATATTAAATAATACATTTCTAAGAAATAAAATACAGAATACTTTTCATATTTAATATTATTACTAAGGTATTATGTAGTATTTTATTTATATGAAAAGTATTCTGTATTTTATTTCTTCAGAAATGTATGATTTAATATTATTGCTATGGTTTTTATATAGTATTTTATTTAGAATACATTTCTAAGAAATAAAATACGAAATAATTGGGTTTGCACCGATATTGGTAACGGTATCAGTGCCGATAACGAGTATTTTCACGAGTACTCGTTAAAATGCTTCGATACCCGAAACCGATACCTTTGCAGTGTGATTTGAGCCCATACAAAATGAATGGGCTCAAATCGCACTGCAAAGATCTGCAGGCAATTTGAACAAGAACAAGGTGCAATTCCTGTCCAAATCACATGCGGTTTCCCCGCCGATCCTCGGTACTTGTCAATAAAAATCTGGTATCGGTGCAAACTTACGTAAATAGTACAATAATAATATTAAATAATATATTTCTAATAAATAAAATAATGAAATAGTAATAATATTAAGTAATTTTATTTCTAATAAATAAAATAATAAAGGTGATTTGAACAAGAATGTGGTGCATTTCCTGTCCAAATCGCATGCGATTTCCCCGCCGATCCTCGGTACTTGTCAATAAAAATCCGGTATCGGTGCAAACTTACGTAAATAGTACAATAATAATATTAAGTAATATATTTCTAATAAATAAAATAATAAAGGTGATTTGAACAAGAATGTGGTGCATTTCCTGTCCAAATCGCATGCGATTTCCCCGCCGATCCTCGGTACTTGTCAATAAAAATCCGGTATCGGTGCAAACTTACGTAAATAGTACAATAATAATATTAAGTAATATATTTCTAATAAATAAAATAATAAAGGTGATTTGAACAAGAATGTGGTGCAATTCCTGTCCAAATCGCATGCGGTTTCCTCGCCGATCCTCGGTACTTGTCAATAAAAATCCGGTATCAGTGCAAACTTACGTAAATAGTACAATAATAATATTAAATAATCTATTTCTAATAAATAAAATAATGCAATAGTAATAATATTAACTAATATATTTCTAATAAATAAAATAATAAAGATGATTTGAACAAGAATGTGGTGCAATTCCTGTCCAAATCGCATGCGGTTTCCCCGCCGATCCTCGGTACTTGTCAATAAAAATCCGGTATCGGTGCAAACTTACGTAAATAGTACAATAATAATATTAAATAATCTATTTCTAATAAATAAAATAATGCAATAGTAATAATATTAAGTAATATATTTCTGATAAATAAAATAATAAAGGTGATTTGAACAAGAATGTGGTGCAATTCCTGTCCAAATCGCATGCGATTTCCCCGCCGATCCTCGGTACTTGCCAATAAAAATCCGGTATCGGTGCAAACTTACGTAAATAGTACAATAATAATATTAAATAATATATTTCTAATAAATAAAATAATAAATACAATAGTAATAATATTAAATAATACATTTCTAATAAATAAAATAATAAATACAATAGTAATAATATTAAATAATACATTTCTAATAAATAAAATAATAAATACAATAGTAATAATATTAAATAATATATTTCTAATAAATAAAATAATAAATACAATAGTAATAATATAAAATAATACATTTCTAATAAATAAAATAATAAATACAATAGTAATAATATTAAATAATATATTTCTAATAAATAAAATAATAAATACAATAGTAATAATATTAAGTAAAATATTTTTCTAAAAAAATAAAATAATATTCTATCAACAAATTACAAAGGAATAACAGAAGATAAAAGTGAAGTACGAGGTTACCTAGTACAGACGAGTAGTAGAGCGGTGTAATGGTAAACCTGGGAGTCAGGGAGCTCCGGATAACTTATAAAACTTTCATCCTATACCGTATACAGCGAGCTGCGTCTGGGAATCCGAGGCGTTGCTAGGGACGCTTTGCTGGATTCCTGCACAGCAGACGGCACACACCACACCGCACAGATAAACATTAATTTCGGGGAATAGATTCCTAATTTCTCCTCCCAATACAAAGCTATCACAGGCACACACTTACCCGGCCTGGCTGCCTCCCAAGGACAACAACTGAGCTGTAACCATGGAAACCAAGCATAGCCTGCAGGGCCATGGGGAGGAGAGGAGGGAGGACAGAATTCTGCTCATGGTCACAGTCTCTCATTGTTTACACATAGACTGCCAATAATGAGTACTGTATGTATAGTTCACTTACCACCATATACAACACTTTTCCATAGCAACAGCTTAAAAACCAATAAAAAAAAAAAAATCACAAACATAATGATACTAAAAAGGATTTCTGATTCTTGGATCCTGATCATAGCTGACTTTTCTTACAATAAAACAATTAAACTCTTATAAGGCATATATGTGGCAGCAAGAGAAGTGAGTTTTTATGCACCCAGCCACCGCACAGCGGCCTGAGAATGTGTGCTGAGAATGTGCTCACCGCGCGCTCCCAGCACCATGACTACGCTGTCACTAACAGTCCCCTGGACACGGGACCATCATGACAGCCAATCACCGCAATTATATGACAGATGCGGCGCCGCCTCCCACGCAGTAAAGTCTACTTAACCGCTTCAATACCGGCACTTTTACCCCCCACCTTCCTACCCAGGCCAAATTTTCAGCTTTCAGCGTTGTCACACTTTGAATGAAAATTGCGCAGTCATGCAACACTGTACCCATCAGAAA
This sequence comes from Pelophylax lessonae, assembly GCF_965119305.1. Taxonomy (NCBI): domain Eukaryota; kingdom Metazoa; phylum Chordata; class Amphibia; order Anura; family Ranidae; genus Pelophylax; species Pelophylax lessonae. The sequence goes on along the minus strand of NC_138771.1, from coordinate 59,073,406 downwards.
TTTGTATCATTTTTTTTTCACACAAATAGAGCGTTCTTTTGGTGTTATTTAGAGTCCATTCACACTGCTGCGACTTGTGAGGCGACTTGTGTGCCCTCAAGTTGCCCCAAGTTTCTTGACATAACAAAAGCAATGTTAATCAATCAGTTCCATCTTAATTGCCACTACTGAAGTCGCTCCGACTTCAGAAAAGGGTCCTGTACTACTTTGAGGCGACTTGTATCCGACTTGTCCCATAGACTTCAATGGGAGTCGCCTCCTTATATTATTTGAAGCGACTTGTGATCCGACTTTCCATTAAAATGGTCCAGAACCAGAAAAAAAGATCAGTTTTCTTAGAATTTTTTAGTAGCACAGACATAGGGCTCCTCTCCACCTGGGCATTTTTGTTGCAGGCATTTATCGGGCATTTTTGGAGGCAGGCATGATTTTTTTTTGGATTTAGTGTCTGGGGGGTCTAAAAGGTGTACCTGTGAAGTTTCAGCTCTGTAGCATGTCCAGAACCAGAAAAAAAGATAATTTTTCTTAGAATTTTTAGTAGCACAGGCATAGGGCTCCGCTCCACCTGGGCGTTTTTGTTGCAGGCATTTATCGGGCATTTTTTGGGCATCTTTGGATTCATGCCTGCCACCAAAGACGCCCAAAAAATGCCCGATAAATACCAGCAACAAAAACGCCCAGGTGGAGCGGAGCCCTATGCCTGTGCTACTAAAAATAAGAAAAATTATCTTTTTTTTCTGGTTCCGGACATGCTACAGAGCTGAAACTTCACAGATTCACTTTTAGACCCCCCCAGACACTAAATCCAAAAAAAGTCATGTCTGCCTCCAAAAATGCCCGATAAATGCCTGCAACAAAACCACCCATTTTTTTTTCAATAGTTTTTTCAATAATTGGCTCTCTATCAAAAATGACAATTTTTAAGAACTTTTTTTGTGTGATTGAGCATGACCCAGAACCATCATATTCTGATTGGCCAAATACAAAGTTGTACAAAGTCATCTATCATTCAAGTCGCGCTGAATATGCGCAAAGTCGCGCTAACAAGTCGCCCCTTATGAGGCGACTTAGAGGTCATGGCAGTGTGAACCGGCTCTTAATCACTGCTGGGTTTTTAAATTTTTTGCAAATAAATAAATAAAAAAAAGTTTTTTTCCCCTTCGTTTCGGTCAGAAAATTTTATAATTAAGTAATTTTTCTCTTTCACTGATGGGCACTAAAAGGCAGCACTGACTGGCATTTCTGATAGGCACTGATTGGCATCTGTAATGGGCACAGATTGGCACTGACCGGCATTACTGCTGGGCACTGTTAGGGCTGCACAGATAATCACTGTGTGGCGCGCCCCCCGAGGACATGCATGCATGGTAAGACTGGGCTGACTTCACATGACGTCATCTTAGAATGAGAGGGGATCCCGCCAGCCGTCATTTGTCCATACGTCGGGCGGGAGGGAGGAAGTTAAAAGGCTGTGAGGGCCGGCCATAAACTGAGCAGATTTCTTTCCTCCAACCACAGTGCTCACCAGGGAATCCCTCCCGCCAAGACATTGTGTTCTCCCAGCAGGGGGCTGGAGAAGCTGTCCCCGCCATGAGAACCCAGCGATTATTGCTAGCAGCTAGAACTAGCGATAATCACATGTAAAACCTGGCAGATTGATTGATCGATCAACTTGGGTACATTCAGCCCTCCCATACATGGTTGGAATCTTGAGATTCGAACCATCTATGGCCGGTTCAGGAGGTGGCATTAAGGTCACGCTCACAACTGCACATTTCCTAAACATGGGTCAAAACACACAAAAATGTGCATTTTGCCGTGCGTTTCAGAAACACGCTACAATCGCAGGTCAGCCATTGTGATCAATTGTTAATGGCACCCCAAGCATGAGTAGCAGACATCGATTTTTCTGCACGTCTGTCTTGTGACAAAGGACCATACAAACGTGAAAAAACACACTGAAAAAATGCCCGACCAAGAAGGTTCTGGAGCTACTTTGGGGGTGTTTGTTGCATGTAGGGGAGCCCATCCAAGTAATTGAGCTTCCCCAGACACAGTGCGCATTAATATGGTAGAACACGCAAAAAAAGAAAACGCAAGTGGGAACGACGCGGGTTAAAGTAGAACAAAGGGCTTGTTCACATTAGTGTTGGACTCTGAAGAGCGTTCTACATTCGGATTGCGTTGTATCGCCTCCTCATTGCCTGCTTTAACCCCTTGATCGCCGCACTATTGCACCGCAATTACACACATTCTTCACAGTTGCGGAGCGCTTGCAGAGTGGCCCCATTTACTTGAATGAGTTGCGTTTGATTGGCGCTACGCCCACCAAAAGTGATAGGGGATATAATTTCTAACGCAGCATGTGGTACAGCCCCAGCTGCTGCTTCTGCTTTTAACATTCATTCACTGACTATCCTACTCTGTGACTATCCTACCCCCCTCAGGTCAGGCACCTTGACACGATCCCCTTTACTCACAATACTGTTTTCCAGGATCTCCAGTGTCTCCTGCCCAGTCAGCTTTCCTGGACCTGTGGGTTCAGCTCCGTTCCTCGGGGCCCTCAGGATGACCTCCTGATACCCCGTGCCACTGCTACAGAGGAGGAGGCAACCGCCACCCTCCTCTGGGACTCTGCTCACCAGCCAAAGACCCCACAGCACGTGCTCCTGACTTTTTTACAGTATCCCAGAATGAACCGAGACAGCCTGTCTCTACCAATCGCCAGGACTGTATCAAAGCCTGTGTACCCATTGGTCGGGTTTCCTCCCACTGTCCAACATGCCTCCCTATTAGACCAGTGTGAAACATTCCTCTAGACCAGGGATCCTCAATCTACGGCCCTCCAGCTGTTGAGGAACTACACATCCCATGAGGCATTGTAAAACTCTGACATTCACAGACATGAGTAGGCATGATGGGAATTGTAGTTTCTGTACAGCTGGAGGGCCATAGTTTGAAGACCCTTGCTCTAGACCCAATGAATCACACACTGAGCAGACCTCACTAACAGATCCTGCTCTCTGCTAGACAGAAAGCAATATAGATTTGCCTGCTGCTCCTCTGATAGGCAGACAGAGCCAAAAACTATACAATCTCACTAGCACCTACCTAGGAGGGTGCTATATATATACTGGTATGGACTGGGTAATGTGTTAGGAAGGAAAGGATGTCACATCGTTTAATGGAAATGAAAATTTTCAACCTACAGAGGGCTAAATTCACAGACCCCCCGAAAATCAAAGTGAAAAAATGATGCAGCAGGCTAGTCCATTTTGCTGAAATTTTATTGCAGCAACTCAAAATGGTACTCAGTAGTTTGTATGGCCCCCACGTGCTTGTACGTCAGGGGATGCTCCTAATGAGATGACGGATGGTGTCCTGGGGTATTTCCTCCCAGATCTGGACCAGGGCATCACTGAGCTCCTGAACAGACTGAGGTGCAACCTGGGGCCGTTGGATGGACCAAAACATAATGTCCCAGAGGTTTTTTTATTGGATTTAAGTCAGGCGAGCGGGGGGGGGGGCATTCAATGGTATGAATTCCTTCATTCTTCAGGAACTGGCTGCACTCTCGCCACATGAGGCCGGGCATTGTTGTGCACCAGGAGGAACCCAGGACCCACTGCACCAGCATAGGGTCTGACAATGGGTCCAAAGATTTCATCCCAATACCTAACGGCAGTCAGGGTGCTATTGTCTAGCTTATAGAAGTCTGTGTGTCCCTCTATGGATTTGCCTCCCTAGACCATCACTGACCCACCACCAAACCAGTCATGCTGAACGATGTTACAGGCAGCATAACATTCTCCATGGCTTTTCCAGACCCTTTCATATCTATCACATGTGCTCAGGGTGAACCTGCTCTTATCTGTGAAAAGCACAGGGCGCCAGTGGCAGATCTGCCAATTCTGGTGTTCAATGGCAAATGCCAATCGAGCTCCACAGTGCCTGGCAGTGAGCACAGGGCCCACTAAAGGACATCGGGCCCTCAGGCCACCCTCATGAAGTCTGTTTCTGATTGTTTGGTCAGTCATTAACACCAGTGGTCTGCCGGAGGTCATTTTGTAGGGCTCTGGCAGTGCTCATCCTGTTCCTCCTTGCACAAAGGAGCAGATCCCGGTCCTGCTGATGGGTTAAGGACCTTCTATGGCCCTGTCCAGCTCTTCTAGAGTAACTGCCTGTCTCCTGAAATCTCCTCCATGCTCTTGAGACTGTGCTGGGGGACATGGCAAACCTTCTGGCAATGGCACGTATTAATGTGCCATCCTGGCGGAGTTGGACTGCCTGTAGCATGAGGTATCGCCTCATGCTACCAGTAGTGACACTGACTCTAGCCAAAATGTAAAACTAGTAAAAAACAGTCAGAAAAGATGAGTAGGGAAAAAAAATTCTCCACCTGTAAAACCATTCCTGTTTTGGAGGTCGTCTCACTGTTGCCCATCTAGTGCACCTGTTAATTTTATTAACACCAAATCAGGAAAACCTGATTAAAGCGGAGTTCCACCCAAAAGTGGAACTTCCGCTTTAAATAGTCCTAACCCCCTGACATGCCATATTTGGCATGTCATTTTGGGGGGGGGGGGGGGGGCGGGTACCTAGTTTTGACAAGTACCCGCTCCCACTTCCGCTCGGAGCGCCGCGGCACCCTGAGCGGAAGTTCTCCTCTCTCCCTCCCTCCCTGCAATCTTTTGGGACATGTCAGAGGTCCCAGAAGATTGCCGGCCAATCACGGTGCATAGCGCAACTCGCGCATGCGCAGTGCGTACCCGGCTGTGAGGCCGCAAACCGTCACAGCCGGGTGCCCACATCAATGATGCCGGCGCCGCGGAGCAGAGAGGGAGAAGACGGCGCACCGCTGGACCGTGGGACAGGTGAGTGTTCGGTTAGGCTGGAACTCCGCTTTAACAACCCCCTCTGCTACTTAACTGACCAGATTAATATCCCAGGAGTTTAATTGACTTGATCCTATACTCTGATTAAAAAGTGTTACTTTTTTTGAGCAGTGTATATAAAAACTAGCAGAAAGAAATACAATGACTATTTACTATAAGAAATACTAGTACTTTATTTTCCACTTCATAAATTAAAATCTTTGGTCTCCAATCATTTGTGAATTTTCCATAATACACACATATTCTGATATCTCATGAAGTTGCTTTTGCATTATAATGGGAAAAAAAACTAGCATGGATGGGAGAATGTGGGGTCCTTTATTATGATCTGTATGTGCCGACTTGAAGCTGAAGTTTAATCTGCTTCTCTTTCACCTTCCCTAGTTCCTCTTTTCCCCTCATAAACATGCTGAAAAAAAAAAAAAGTAAAGAAAACCGGATTTCATTCTTTAAATTTTAGAGCTAGTGACATCATTACTGGGTTTCTGCGCTTCTCTATAAAGTTCAGGTTTATCATGGCGGGTGGGAGGGACCATTAAGGTGCTGTATATAGCTTTCAAAAAGCATCACAGCACCCTGCTTCAGTACTCCTCTCAAACACCCTCAGCCCTGAAGGAGTGGGCTGGCTCTTGGGAGGAGTTATGCAAATATCAAATTCACCCTAATAATTGGATATCCTTCTGGAGGAACAGGTGTTTCTATGCAAGCCAACTGCCCAAGATAACACCATCATGGGATGCTGAGCTTCCATGATTTAACCACTTGCCGACCTCCGCACGACTATTTACTGCGGCGGTCAGCCCCTCACAGGCAAAGCGACGTAGTACTAAGTCACTAGCCTGTGAGGCTTCTAGGGAGCGAGCGCCGCCGGAGGCGCGGTCACGGAATGCCCCCGCCACCGGAAGAAAGGCAGGCGGCTAATGTAAACAAAGCCGCCTGTCATTCTTCCCTGTGTAAGAATGGAGATCAGATGGTTCTACTATGTAGGACCGTTGATCTCTGTTCTTACACTAGTAGCCATGTCCAATCACAGTTAGAAGCACGCCCCCAGACACACTTAACCCCTCCCTCTCCAATACAGTTAACTCCTTCACTGCCAGTGTCATTTTTACAGTAACAGTGCATATGTATAGCACTGATTACTGTAGTAATGTCACTGGTAACCCCAAAAGTGTCAAAAATGTCAGTCAAGGGTCTGATCTGTCCGCCGCAATGTCGCAGTCCCGCAAAAAAAAAAAAAAAAAAAAAAAAAAAAAAAAAAAAAAAAAATCGCAGATCGCCATAACTCGTAAAAAAAAAAAAAAAAAACAAACAACAAAAATCTTTCCCTTTGTTAGTAAACGCGATAACTTTTGCGCAAACCAATCAAAATACGCTTTTTGTGATTTTTTTTTTTTACCAAACATATGTAGCATAAAACAAAATTGGCCGAAAATGTTAAAAAATTTAGATTTTTACATTTTTTGGGGGGGAATTTCATATAAAAAAAAAAGTGAAAAATATTGTTATTTTTGCAAAATTGATGCTCTTTTTTTGTTTATAGCGCATGATCAAAAAAAAAAAAATCGCACAGGTGATCAAATACCACCAAAAGAAAGCTCTGTTTGTGGGGAAAAAAGGACGTGAAATTAGTTTAGGTACAGCGTCGCACGATCGCGCAATTGTCCGTTAAAGTCACGCAGTAAAAAAAAAAAAAAAAAAAAAAAAAAAAAAAAAAAATCGCAAAAAACCCCCTGGTCAGGAAGGGGGTAAAATCTTCCGGGGCTTAAGTGGTTAACTGAAATCTATCCAAAGAGGTGGGCCAAAAACAGTAAGGTTGGGGAGAAAGGGCTGAATGATTCTGGATGTCCTCCAGTCAGCAAATGAGGTGGGCTGTGACTTCTGCTGCAACGTCTAAATGCACATTGTGAGAAGGTGCATTAAAAGCGGAGTTCCACTTCCGCTTTAAATAGTCCTAACCCCCTGACATGCCACATTTGGCATGTCATTTTTTTGGGGGGGGGGGGGGGGGGGGAGCGGGTACCTAGTTTTGACATGTACCCGCTCCCACTTCCGCTCGGAGCGCCGCGGCGCCCTGAGCGGTAGTTCTCCTCTCTCCCTACCATCTTCTGGGACATGTCAGAGGTCCCAGAAGATTGCCGGCCAATCACGACGCATAGCGCAACTCGCGCATGCGCAGTGCGTACCCGGCTGTGAAGCCGCAAACTGTCACAGCCGGGTGCCCACACCAGTGATGCCGGCGCCGCGGAGCAGAGAGGGAGAAGACGGCGCATCGCTGGACCGTGGGACAGGTGAGTGTGCGGTTAGGCTGGAACTCCGCTTTAAAACAATTTCAGTACAGCAGAGGAGCCTGTACAACTGTGCAAAACTGAAGATAAGGCTGGAGTTCAGCTTGCTGACCGCCCTATAGCACTTTTACTGCTACAGGGCGGTAGCCATGCACCGGATCACACACATATACACACACACACACACACACACACACACACTGTATGTACAGTGGGGATCGAAAGTTTGGGCACCCCAGGTAAAAATTTGTATTAATGTGCATAAAGAAGCCAAGGAAAGATGGAAAAATCTCAAAGGCATCAAATTACAGATTAGACATTCTTATAATATGTCAACAAAAGTTAGATTTTATTTCCATCATTTACACTTTCAAAATAACAGAAAACAAAAAAAAGGCGTCTGCAAAAGTTTGGGCACCCTGCAGAGTTAATATCTTGTACTGCCCCCTTTGCCAAGTATCACAGCTTGTAAACGCTTTTTGTAGCCAGCCAAGAGTCTTTCAATTCTTGTTTGAGGTATCTTTGCCCATTCTTCCTTATAAGGCTACGTTCACATCTTGGCGTTGCAATTTACAGGCATTTTTTCAGGCGTTTTAACAGGCGTTTTTGTGCAGGCGTTTTTGTGCAGGCGTTTTTGGGTTGACTAGTGACCAATGGAAAAAAATAAAAACGCCAGTAATCTGCCCAAAAAGAAGCTCATGTACTTTTTCGAGTGTTGAGCGTTTTGCTTAAAACGTCAAAACGCTCAGATGTGAACAGGGGCCATTATAATGAATAGGATTTTTCTTGGGCGTTTTTTGAGCCGGTGTTCCTGCAAAGCAGAGACTACAATCCATCTCTTCCCTTAGTAAAAGCAACACACAAAGTACACAAAAACACTGGCTAGGCACACAGTTAACCCTTTGATCGCGCCCTAGCTGTTTAACCCCTTCCCAGCCAGTGTCATTAGTACAGTGACAGTGCATATTTTTAGCACTGATCACTGTATTCGTGTCACTGGTTTCCACATAGTGTCAAAAGTGACAGTTGGGGGGTTTATTTACTAAAGCTAGAGAGGGCAAAATTTTTCACAATTCTTCAGAGAAACCAATCAGCTTCCAGGTTTTACTGACTAAGCTTAATTGAACAAGCTGAGGTTAGAAGCGGATTGGTTTTCTATGCAGAATTGTGACTAATTTTACCCTCTCAAGCTTTAGTAAATAAACCCCTAGTGTTCAATTGACCGCAACAATATCGCAGTCCCGCTCTAGCTCACTGATCGCCGTCAATACTAGTATAAAAATAAATACAAATTTTATAAACATACCCCATAGTTTGTAGACGCTAGAACATTTGTGTAAACCAATCAATATGCGCTTATTGGGGATTAAAAAAAAAAAAAAAAAAAAAAGAAAAAAATGCAGCGGTAATCAAATACAGTAAAACCTTGGATTGCGAGCATAATTCGTTCCGGAAGCATGCTTGTAATCCAAAGCACTCTTATATCAAAGCGAATTTCCCCATAAGAAATAATGGAAACTCAGATGATTCGTTCCACAACCATTTATTCATAAATCCTTCAGTTTATAGTCCATATAAAAAGATTATAGCATTGCGATAGGTTATATAACCATAAAATGTCCATCCACAAATAGCCGCTTCCACAAGGGGATTAGAAGCAAAATCCAGCAGGAGCTACAGAGTATCAAAGAGAAGAAAGGCGCCTCTAAGTGTAGCAATATGGTTCCATTTAATGAAGGTACAACATTTAGCAACTCACATGGTTGATGAATAAAACAGGCACATCTAAGTATGCAGGCATCCGGGGTAAAGCTGTCCACAGGGACTATCTTCTGCACCGCCGGCTGCCAGTCTGTAATCCTGACCGGGAAGACCACCCTGCAGTAAAGGGATCTGAAAGCGAGGGGCAGCATGGAAGGGATGACGTAGATGGCGGTGTGGAGGATGGTCTATGTGGACAGCTTTAGCCTGGATGCCTGCATCCTTAGATCTGCCTGTTCCAATCATCAACCATGTGAGTTGCTAAATGTTGTACCTTCATTAAATTTAACTATATTGCTACACTTAGAGGCGCCTCTCTTCTCTTTTATACTCAGCTGTGACTTGAGGCTACTTGTATATCAAGACATCGCTTGTAAACCAAGTCAAAATTTATTTGAAAATTTTGCTTGTCTTGCAAAGCGCTCTTAAACCAAGTTACTCTCAAACCAAGGTTTTACTGTACCACCAAAAGAAAGCTATTTGTGGGGAATTAAAATGAGAAATTTTATTTGGGTACAGTGTTGCACAAACGCACAATTGTCAGTTAAAATAGATGGCCTGGTCTTGAAGGGTAAATAAATCTTCCGTGGTCAAGTGGTTAATAGAAAAAAAAAAAAAAAAAAAAGGAAAATCAGCATTCTAAAAAGTCTTAATATTTGAAGTTTATGGCCCGAGAAAATATTAAGTGTGAGGAGTGTGTGGGGAGGGGATGGGGGGGGGGGTATAGGCAGGGCAGCAATCAGAAATTTTGGGGCCCCTTACACAGCTTTAGGCCTGGGCCCTCCGGGCCTGACCACCAGGTTACATCTTCCTCCTCTGCGGGGGCCTGTGAATGCATAGGATTGGCTGCTAGGATGCCAGGCAGTCCTAGCAACCAATAATTTTGACAGCGGTAGCCAGCAGCAGGATGGGAGTCAGGAGTCAGTGCAGCGGGTGGCACCAGCGGGAGTCAGAACTAGTTGTCAGTGTAGGGGAGGAAAGGAACAAAAGAGGTGCCAACTTGGAGCAAGGGGCATCCCGAGGGACTGGGCCCCTCGGGACACCCGGGCCCCCTACATCTGTATGGGCTGTACCCCCCTGATGGCAGCCCTGGGTATAGGTAGAGCCCAGAGAACAGCCTTAACTCCTTGATCGCCAAGGTACTGTTATAAATGCCAGTATTTAGGGGCTTAAAACAAGCTCAAAGCTGCAGCCATGATCTTGGTATTTTTTCCAGGCAGCGATCAGCTGTCATGTAAAAGTCATTGCTATTACACTAATGAGAAAGTGTGCCCCCCCCCCCAAAGCTTATTTGCTCCTTTGTAATAGCTATAGAGATAAATAAAAAAAAAATCAAGTGTTAAAAAAATTAAAATGTAATAAAATAAATAATAATTTTTTTTAAAAATGAAAAGCTCCCCCATCATCCTGTGCCACACATAGTAGGCGAACCTCAGAGTGAGGGCAATAAATCAAGGGTTCAGTCTACCTGTAAAGGCTTTTAAAACTTCACCTATGGAAATTTTTATGGAAAGTCTTGACGCGTTTGGTGTTTATTTACTCGGCACAGCCTTGTCTTTTTTACTTTACCCAAATATGGGCATCATATTGTGTTCACTAAAAGAAAGTGCAGCTCAGCTTACATTCTCAGGACAAGTGACGCCCATTCGTATGGGGATCATGTCACCTACTCCAGCCAGTCTAGAGGCTTAAAACCCAGAAGAAGATATCAGGAGCCATCAAGGGATCCAACAGTCGTATCTCCAGGATATACTTTGGACTTTAAGAGCCGGTTCACACTGAGGCGATCCGACTTGCTGGGGCGACCTGTGAAGTTGCGGTGCACAGCGCGCACCGCAACCTCGGAGCGACATGCACGGACTTAATATCATTGAAGTCAATGCAGGTCGCTCCAGGTCGCCCCAAAGTAGTAGAACGGGTCCTGTGCTAATCTATGGCAGGCGACCCACGGCGACTTGGCAGGCGACCAAGTCGCTTGACAAGTCGCCCCAGTGTGAACCGGCTCTAATTCCGCTTTAACTCTGCATTCACACCAGTGTGTTTTGTAAACATGCAACAAAACACACAAACGTGCTTCAGAAACGCGCTGAAATCGCCGCTCGCACTTGTGGTGCCATTAATTGTTAATGGCACCCCAACCTCTGGTAGTAGACGTGCATTTTGCCGTGCGTTTGTCGCGCAACAAAATGTGCTACACGCTCGCACTGAAAAAACACCCCAAGCTCAACGATTGAAAAGGCCCAGGAGCTACTCTGGGGAGTTTGTAGCGCAAATGGGCTGCCCTTGGCGCAATGCACGTTAAGGCATGAACTAATGCGAGCAGGAACGCACATTCCTGCTATGCACAGGTGTGAATGGGGCCTAAGGCGGATGTGTTGTTGGAAAATGATGCTCCAAACATGCAGTATTTTCCAGAATTCTTTGTACTCCAGCATAGCCCACACCATCATCCCTCCAATGCTCAGCAGTTCAATTAGAACGTGCAAATAAGGCAGACTTCAGGAATAGTTTCCCCCTATGCAGATTTTGGGGTGAAGTGAGCAGCCAGGGATATTAGAACCCCAGAATTAGAAGGAAGTAAAATCTTGTCATATGAATAAATGAAGCTGGAAGTACTCCATGCCTCTCAAGCACCTAACAGACATAAAGATGAATCGGCTGTGCCGGGGTACATAAAGCACTTTAATTTGATGCTTAAAGCTGAATTCAAGGCAGGAGAAAAGACAAAAATTAGGCCCCCTTTATAGATCCGATCAGGTCCTCCTGTCCGTTTTTCAGATGGACCTGATCAGATCCTCCATTCTCCTCTATGGAGCGGCGGATAAAAACAAGCTTGTGTCCATTTACACCCGCCCACCTCCAATCCCACCTGATCAGGCAAAAAAAAAAAAAAAAAAAAAAAAAAAAAAAACACAGGAGGGGGATACGCTCCCCTCTGTATGGCCTGGATCGGATCAGAGGGCAGTCAGGTGTAAATGGACAACCGGTCCGTTTACATCCGACTGCCCATACAGCAGAGCGGGCTGTGCTCAGCATAAGCTGAGGATCACGGATTGGTCATCCACCTGCTCTGCTCAGTGGGGCGGGGGGGGGAAAATCAGCAGAAAGATCCCCTGATGAGCAAACCAGATAAAGACAGATTCCGCCAAATGTGAAAGGGGCCTTAGGGTAGGATTAGACATCTAAATCTCCCTTTCCTCTGAAAACCAATTGGATCTTGCTTCAGAGGCTGACAGGACGTCTGTTTTAATACCGTTTTTGACAAATGCGCTGCATCTGCGTGCATTGCATGCAATTGCAAGGTGTTGGCGATGTTTCCCCATTTGCTTGACTGAGTGGCGTTTGGCGGGCTTGCAGACTGCCAATCACTACATGTTGGTTGAACTTTGTAGTGGGCTCTAAGGGTAGCATTGCGGTTACGGCATGTAAACATCCCTGTCCGCTGCCTATTGCAGCTGAAGGGGGGGCAGTTGGCAAAACACCAGTCAGTCGCGCTTTTTTGCTAACCCTTTCAACTGCAAGTCTGAATGAAGGCTTAATGTGACACTAAACTCTGGTTACAAAAGCCTGTATTGCCTCCTCCAAACTGCCAATCTCTTTTTAATTTTTCTGCTGTGATCCGACTTCCTGTTACAGGGTGGCTACGTTCATACCCCACGGTCCTACTGTATGTAGGAACATGCTTGTGCCCGAGATGGACTATGGGATTTGTAGTGTACATAAAAAAACAGTACAAATGTCTGCAACTAAAGTGCACTGGGGGGTGGTGGGGGGGGGGGGGGGGGTTGGGGGGGAGGTTTGGGCGCTTACAGAGGGCATTACAAGATGGCAGAAAAACACAGTAACAATTTCATGAAAAATAGATTATCTACTTGCCTAGTGGGCACATTTACCCCCTTCCTACCCAGGCCAATTTTCAGCTTTCAGCGCGGTCACACTTTGAATAACAATTGCGCAGTCATGCAACACTGTAGCCATATGACGTTTTTATCATTCTTTTCACACAAATAGAGCTTTATTTTGGTGGCATTTAATCACAGCTGGGTTTTTTATTCCTTAGTAAAAAAAGAACGAAAAGTTTGAAAAAAAAAAAGTTTTTTTTTAGTTTGTGTCAATAAATTTTGTAAATAATTTTTCTCCTTCGCTGTTGTGCGCTCATGAGGCGGCACTAAAGAGTACTGATTAGGTGGCACAGGTGAGGAGGCACAAATGAGCAGGCACTGACTGGCATCACTAATGGGCACTGATTGGTGTCACTGATGGGGTTTTACTGTAATCAAGGCACTGATGATCAGTGCCCAGCTTACCTGTCCTGGTCATCCCCTTTGAGGATGAGCCGATGATCAGCTTTCCTCGCCACACACTCTGACAGTGCGAGACGAGGAGTGTCGATAAATGGGACTTCTGCATTTACATGTGACCGGCTGGGATTGGACACAGCCGCGTCATTGGCTCTTTAATATGATCGGGGTTGGGCCGTGTCCTAGGAACATGGCACAGCTGCGAATTGCTACGATGCGGGCCCCCCGCAGGAGCAGCCATTCTGGGGCACTGTCACATGACGCCATCGCAGAACGAGAGCCACACTGCTTCGCCGTCATTTGATGATGGCCGGGCGGCAAGTGGTTAAAGGACCTTGGAATTGTGGAGGAGTATTGATTGTTTTTGGATAATAAGGATATTGTTTAGTGTCACTTTAATTATTACTTTTATTAAATCATTAAATGTATTTTCATCTAGCAAGATTACCTGAAATTGACTTTTCTATCACCCTCTTGAAGTTTATTATACAGCAGAAGGGGGCGTTGTTTGGAGACAATCGGGTGTGCTGCATGCAAATATTTGCACCAGAGGGATGACCTCCTTATTCTTCTGCTGCACTTTCACTGTCCAGTTTGAATGCTGGGGGTAGAGAGGGGACACTGCGGTATTCTTAAAAACTTTATGCAGTCTACCTGGCTGTGCGGTAGAGCTGTGCAAGTCTCAGAACTGGATAGACAAATACAATTTTTTGACAGATAAAAATGTTCTTCATACACATTTTATTTGTGTATTTAGGTGTTTGTCTGGAGATTGGTTATAAAAGGGTAAGTTCAGTTATAAAGAGTAAGTTCAGCTTTTTTCACAAAAAACTGTAAAGGTGAACTAACAAAAAATATCCTGGCCACCCCTCTGGCCCTCGCTGCATAGAGCAGCTGTAATCACCTGTGGAGTGATTATCCATAATGCTTGCAATGGAAGGCGCTCATGACTGCACTGACCAATGAGAAGCATATGTGAAGCTTCCTCTTCCAGTAAGGTGTTCCAGAAGAAGAAGTGATTCTCATTGGTCGGTGCAGTCAGTCATTGCGACCATTATGATGGATACTTGCTCCCAGGGCTGTCTATTGCGGGGTACAATTTGCTACAGCAGCAGCACGGAGCATAAAGGCCGCTATGTGCAGCGAAATCCACATGGGTGGCCAGGATATTGGAATTAGGTTATCTTTTTTTTTTTTTTTTTTTTTTGTGAAAAGGTGAACTTACCCTTTAACACTACATTGTATTGGCAAAAAAATAAATAAAAGAATGGAAACAAATTATAATATTTCAAGAGATAAGTTCCCCATAATGATAAAGTTTAGGATAATAAAGTGGAACAAAGACAGGCCACAGATGATACGATTTTCTTTCCTGCAAACATGGGTTGCAGGAAAGAAAAATCACTTGATTCCCCCATCAGCACAGGCAGTGAATCCCTTCCACGGAGCTATTGTGCTCTCCCAGTGAGGGGGAGGGGGGAGCCATCCCTGCCGGGAGAACACAGTGGTTGTTGTTAGCAGCTATAGACACTGGCAATAATCGCATGCCAAGAATGAGACATGCTGGTTGTACCCATGTCAGTCGATTGATCGATTTGGGTACAATCAGCCTGCCCATTCATGGTTTGACTCTGGGCCGGTTCAGCAGGGAGATTCTAACAGTTTATGGCTGGTTTAAAGCTGAAAAATGATTGCAAACAAGCCGGCTCTTTATTGTAGAAGGGACATGCTATGACTTTTCTGCAATAAAAATACACTTACCTGCCTGTTTGCAATCAGTTATAGAATTTACGCTGAGCTGCACATGCACAGCAGTTTACATTCCGGCACACTGCCTATGTGTGTGCATGCGCAAAGAGTGACAACATTCTGTACCAGCCAATCAA
Organism: Pelophylax lessonae; assembly: GCF_965119305.1. Lineage (NCBI taxonomy): Eukaryota > Metazoa > Chordata > Amphibia > Anura > Ranidae > Pelophylax > Pelophylax lessonae. Next base: position 59,058,275 of record NC_138771.1, on the reverse strand, counting down.
GACAGTAGAAAAGTGGCACCTGGAAAAAGCCAGGAAAAAAAAAAAAAAGACATCAGTGCTGACAAGGGACCTCGTGGGCATCGAACCGTTGTAACTACAGTAAGTAAATTTGCCTTTACTTCCCCTTAAGGGCCAGTTCAGACTAGTGCGATGCCAGACATCATATGATTGGTACCGCATTGCTGTGCAGATCACAATCGATGTCTGTGTGATGCGAATTCAGCCTTACAAACTGTATGGTTGGATTTGCATTGCATTCGGACCAAACTCCTGCAGGACCCTTTTTTTTTTGTCTGCACCAAAATCAGATTATATGGGTGTTAACACTAGGGATCGACCGATTATCCGCAACATCGATATATATAGGGGGCCGATATGCACTTTCCCCGAAATATCGGAATCGGCCCCTGAGGTTACCGATATTTCGGGAAAGTGCTTGAACCAGAGTGATGCCTGCAGCTAGAGGCATCACCCCGGGAATTGGCGCCCATAGCCGACAGTCGGCTGTCTTGTAATGACAACCGATGTGGCTGAGAAGCCGCTCGGCTGTCATTACAAGGAGCGGGAGGGGACATCCCCCCCCCCCCTCCTGCCGCCTTCCGTGGCTCGCATGGGTCTACTGTCCCATCGAGAGACCCGGGCATCCTACCTGTACAGTCGCCGAAGGCCCGATCAAAGCTGCATTTGGCTCTGATCAGGTCTCCATGTAAAAACCCGGAAGTGTTGTCATGACATTACTTCCGGTATTCGGCGCCAAATTCAAAAAAATTACAACATTCAAAATAGCCAAACTTGGCGTTTTGAATGCTTTTAAGTGCAGAGGAGGGGTTTGGGGTATTTTAGACCCCCAGATCCCTCCACAAGAGTACCAGTAAAATAAATAAATAAATAAAAATAAATGTCCGAAAAATATCGTCCTATACCGATATGGCCCAGGGGTCTCCAAACTACGGCCCTCCAGTTGTTCAGGAACTACAATTCCCATCATGCCTAGTCATGTCAGAGTTTTACAATGCCTCATGGGACGTGTAGTTCCGCAACAGCTGGAGGGCCATAGTTTTAAGATCCCTGCGATATGCGATGACCAAAATATCAGTATCACAATAAAAAAAACGATATCGGTCGATACACTAGTTCACACCCATGCCATCCGAATCTGCAAATCGCAAAGCGCCTTGCAAACTGATTATGGGGTGTAGTTAACATACACTCTGCAATCAGTCCACATGAACATGTTGCGATTTTGATGCGGTGCGGATTTGCAGCGAATTCGCACCACATCTAGTGTAAACTGCCCCTTAAATGTTCTGCCAATTCCAAAGATAAAATCCTGAACTCCTCCTCTGAGAAGAGGTACTCTTTAATGATGCTGATAACAGACTCCTCCGTCATATTCAGAAAGTCTTCTTGGTTTTTGAATGGCAAGTGCCCTGCGAGTTCACAAAGTGCGACATTAAACGCTGATTCCTCCTTGGAACCAAAACAGGACTTTCTTGCCCAGATGACCACACGGATCCCTTCTCTAGACTCCGGACAACCTGCATGCCCTGGGTCACAGCCCCTGGTAATAAAGAGGTTATGTGCAATATTTCTATCTACAAAATAATCTGTAGCTCTGCATACTCTCTGAGCTACAGACACCAAGTCTTTCCCATCGGTGTAAAAGCAGAAGCCAGAAGCAGGGAAGTCAGCCAGGAGGTAGAAGTTTAGATCAGGACACAAGGGCTTGCAGGATGTAGATTCTATCAGAAGCTCTTCATCCAGGTAAAACCCATGTAAGTGCAAATGGTTTACTGAGGCAAACCCACCCAGGCTGTTAAAGCCAACTCTGAACCCAGGATGGCCGCTGAGAAGTAAGGACTCCATCCCAAACAGTGCCAGATCGGGGATCAGGATCTGATTCAAACAAAGAGATGGTTCTGGAATAAATAAGACATGGCCAAACTCCAGTGGGCTGACATTGATCACAACAAGAGTTCGGCTGTGCCATTTGTCTGGTACTACGCGATTCCTCAGTAGGCTTTCATTGCCAGCACCTTGCTCTGTAGATGATCTGACCATTTCAAACAAAATTTCCTCCAAATGAATTTTACTAAAATTAAATTGGCTGGGATTGAATTTCTCCTTGATGCTTCCAATGTCTTGAGGTTTCCTCCGCTCTATACCTCGTTTGATGTTCAGCTGTGCAACATATTTCACCCTCCCGGGCAAGATCCTTGTCTGCAAGCTCCGCAGCGGGTAGCGGAAGAGCCCTTGCTCCATTTTGTCTGTCCATTTCGATCTCAGGACTTTATCAAATGCAGAAAGGAAATCTTGATTGTCTGTATGCTCTCTTCTTTCCTGCCAAGTGATGCCTGGGATGATAAAATCTGCATCGCAGTATTTATATTTTTCCACGGGTGTTCCATTAGGACCGGATGTGCCTTTCAGCTCCATCTGTAGAAAGCTTCCTCCGTACTTTTGCTTTTATTGCCTATTAAGACAAAAAAGATTTTAGTGTATTGTGTTTTGTGTAGGAAGCAGATTATTGTAAAATCTTTGCATTGCAAATTAGGAAAAATTTGAATATTCCTCCCACTGACACCAACGACGGGGCACTATTCCTCCCACTGACACCAATGATGGGGCACTATTCCTCCCACTGACACCAACGATGGGGCACTATTCCTCCCACTGACACCAATGATGGGGCACTATTCCTCCCACTGACACCGAGGAGACACTATTCCTCCCACTGACACCAACGATGGGACACTATTCCTCCCATTGACACCAACGATGGGACACTATTCCTCCCATTGACACCAACGATGGGACACTATTCCTCCCATTGACACCAACGATGGGACACTATTCCTCCCACTGACACCAATCATAGGGCATTGCTAAAAAACAATTTAAGGACAGTTAGCTGGCCCTTTCTTTGGAAAGTTTGGAGACCTCTGCTCTATAGTGTGTATTGGCTCAATCCAAAACCCTTAGTGTGATTTTTGTCTCTTCTCTCATTCTTCTGCTAAATCACTTTTGACAGGTGATCCGGGAGATCAAGAGGGACAGGGGAGGGGAGTTCCAGCACACAGCCTGTAAATCACAGCCTCATCTGCACATGTGTCTGTGTGAGATTGTGCAGAGCAGTGTGTCCAGAGAATGCTGTATTAAGCATGCACAGGTGCCCCCATAGCAAGGGGCTTGCTATTGGGGCACTCGGGGGGGGGGGGGGGGGGGGGGACCAAGTGTGCCCCCGAAGAAGAGGATGAGGGCTGCTCTGTGCAAAACCATACACTCACTTTTCTCAATGCAGCGCTGTCCTGGCAGGAGCGGCACTCTCCCCTCTTCTCACAGGAAACAGAGGCAGCAACAGGAGCAAAGGAGGAGGAGTGGACAGCTCTGGTGGAGGACCCCAGAAAATGAAGATGAGGGCTGCTCTGTGCAATACCATTGCACAGAGCAAGTAAATATAACAGGTTTGTTATTTTAAGAAAAAAAAATTGCCTTTAATAAATGAGGTTCTTCAAACGGCAGGGGGATGGGGGTACGGCACTTGCTAGGACTTATTCTGTTCTTCAGGTAAATGTAATAATCTGAGCCATTGACGCACCCCCCCTCCCCCTCCCCCTCCCCCACAATTGCAATTCGGACACAGATCGGGGTAAAGAGCCAATCACAGTGGGGTTTGTTTTGATCTCTGGAAAGCTAAATGAGTCTGTGTCTGCCTTCGTCCCTTAATAAAATTGTGTGGTTGGTTGATGCCTCAGACCAAGGGGGTCTGAGGCACCAACCAACCACTTAAGAGCCAATCACAGAGCTCTTTACCTTGTGACCAGCTGTGTCCAATCACAGCGTAAACAATATTTGTCAGTTTTTTGTCAGTCCTCTCCTCACGCTGACAGCGTGTGAGGAGAGCGGATAACCTGCAAATTCACACAGGGGACATCTACTCTGATAATCAGGGCACCCTGATTATCAGTGTCCTGATTATCAGTGCAGCCCCCGCCAGCGCCAACGGGCAGTGCAGCCCCCACCAGCGCCACCGGGCAGTGCAGCCCCCGCCAGCGCCAACGAGCAGTGCAGCCCCCGCCAGCGCCACAAGGCAGTGCAGCCCCCGCCAACGAGCAGTGCAGCCCCAACGAGCAGTGCAGTCCCCGCCAGCGCCACCGGGCAGTGCAGTCCCCGCCAGCGCCACAGATCAGCGCAGCCCCTGCCAGCGCCACAGAGCAGCGCAGCCCCCGCCAGCGCCACAGATCAGTGCAGCCCCTGCCAGCGCCACAGATCAGTGCAGCCCCTGCCAGCGCCACAGATCAGTGCAGCCCCTGCCAGCGCCACAGATCAGTGCAGTCCCCGCCAGCGCCACAGATCAGGGCAGTCCCCGCCAGCGCCACAGAGCAGCGCAGCCCCCGCCAGCGCCACAGATCAGTGCAGCCCCCGCCAGCGCCACAGATCAGTGCAGCCCCCGTCAGCGCCACAGATCAGTGCAGCCCCCGTCAGCGCCACAGATCAGTGCAGCCCCCGTCAGCGCCACAGATCAGTGCAGCCCCCGCCAGCGCCACAGATCAGTGCAGCCCCGTCAGCGCTCATCAGGGCAGAGAATCAGAGAAAAATGACCTCACAATTGTCATTAAAAGTGTGATGGCGCTGAAAATTGGCCTGTGCAAGAAGGGGGTGTACACGCCAGGTAGGCAAGTGGTTAACTTCATTTTTTGGGCTCATATTTTATACAGATTTATTTTGTGAAACACAAAACAGAGTCACATTCCCAACCCCCCACTTACCTGAATAGCTGGGAGATGCACAGTGCCACAGCCAGGCACACAGCTTTTTCAGGTGCTGACACAGCCATCCTTATTCTCATGTATACAATGTAACACACATCACATAACACTCCAATCTAATAAACCGATGTCTGTGTATATGAAGGGACCTTACCTGTGTGTTAAAGGAGTAGGAACTCACCATTCATCCCATCCACCTGCTTACTTCCTGGTAGGAACATACCAACTGTACACATGAGGGGTGTCCAAAAACTATCACTGAGCCATTCACAGACATGCACACCGCCACATCTACAGCGGCAATTCCTTCCTTCTAGAACACACACACAAACTTGTAATAGCTGCTCTGCATTTGATAAGTAACACAGAATGTCTCTATGTATCACAGTCTATTAGTTATACTCCCCCCCCCGGCACCGTGCTGGATGGTTGCTCCCTCCACGTGGCCGGTTCATACAAGTTACATTACTCAGTGTCTTCTGTAAGCAGGTGTACATCCTATCCCCGCCTACTCTTCTCTGTCCTATCACAGCACCACGGTACTGCCCGGCCCCACCCACACAGCCAAGTCACGCCTTCTTCAGGGCGGTGCCACCCAGACATGCAAATACCTTGTTGCCACCAGATGCGGTGACGTCAGAGGCGGAAGTTGTTGCGGAAAGTTGGTGGAGTCGGGAGAAGTTGCTGTCAGTCCGGGGTGCGGAATGGGGGGCTCATCCAGCCAGCTGTCCAAGGAGCTGATCAATGAGTATCAGGTACCTGTGTGTGTGGGGGAAGGGGGCGGGCATGCTGGGACTTGTAGTGGGCGCTGTGTCCCTGACTGCTCCAGCACTGAAGTTTTTAAAGTGAACCTGTCCTGACAGGAAATGCTCTGTGCCTGGCTGTGTGTGTCACAGAGCCCAGAAATCCTCATCCAGGGCGGGGACTCCGTGTAGAAGCCGAGGGATCAGGATGGCGGCCTCTGAAGTCATGGCTGTCCCCCTTCTTCTCTCCTATAAAGTAGAACTAATAGGCAAAACTTTTTTTTTGGTCTCATTTTGGATGAGGAGGATTATAACTGCTGTCAGGTTTTATGTTTTGTCATCCGTGTCCCCATTGTGGAGATTTACCTTCACTTCCTGTCCCATAGCCATAGCAGGAAGTGAGGGGAAATCCCTGCAAAGTGAGGGAATCTCTGGTAGTTTTCTGAACTAGTGTCCCCATTGGGGGATTTCCTTTCTATTCCTGTTCTGGTGACAACACAAACATTTTTGCTTTTGGTGATCACAGTAAACAGGACAAATAGAGAGGGCGAATCTCCTTAAGGGGGGCACAGACAGCAATAAAAATCTGAAGGGTACTAATTCACCTCCACAACAAAACAGCTTTGCCTTTCGCTATACCCTTTATAGAAAGGTTTAGATGTCTGTTCTACCGGTCCTCTGAAGAGAGATCTGTGCTCAGATCACTTTTCAGCGATTGTCAGGAGGTGTCACTTATTAAAGCGGAGTTCCAGCCATTTACTCACCTGTCCAACGGTCCAGCGATGCGGCCGCCGGAAGCCTCGATCCTCTCCCTCGGCGCCGGCATCACTGCTGTGGGCACCCGGCTGTTACAGTTTGCGGCTTCACAGCCGGGTACCCACTGCGCATGCGCGAGTCGTGCTGCGCGCCGTGATTGGCCGGCAATCTTCTGGGACCTCTGACGTGTCCCAGAAGATTGCAGGGTGGGAGGGGGAGAGGAGAACTTCCGCTCAGGGCGCTCCGAGCGGAAGTGGGAGCGGGTACATGTCAAAACTAGGTACCCGCTCCCCCCCCCATAAAATGACATGCCAAATGTGGCATGTCGGGGGGGTCAGGACTCCCTAAAGCGGAAGTTCCACTTTTGGGTGGAACTCCGCTTTAACTCCACTATTCCCAACAGACATGTTGCGACTGCGTGCATTGTGGGGTGTTTGTGGCTCCTCCCTATTTGCCTGATTGGATCACATTCAGTGGGTTTGCTGCCTTCTAATACACATCAGGTGATTGTGCCTGGGGCACCAAGCTTTGCCACTGCAGCATGTAACCACCCCCGTCTCCTGCCTATAGCAGCTTATTGGGGGGTTATTGGAGTGTGAATTTGCGGTGCGATTTGTGTTTGACAGCTGGGATTGTAATGCAATTTTATATTTTTGTAAAATATAAAAGATGAGGTTGCGCTGATCAATAAATAATAGAGCTGCACAATTCTGGAGAAAATGAGAATCACTATTTTTTTTTTTTTGCTTAGAATAAGGCCTCATGTACACTGCAACTTGTAAACGGCCGTTTAGGAGCAGCTGGGTGTTTTTTTCAGAAGCCCCTGAACCCTCCTCTATGTTATCTTATCTGTCCATGTACACCGGGTCGTTTACAGGCAGTTGAGTTCAGTGTCGTTTTTTGGAAAGCAATTATTTGCGTTCAGAATGTGTGTTTCCCGGCGTTTCAAACGCAAAAACGCAACCACCCGCGTTTAGCGCTTGCGTTTTCAGGAGGCCTTCTATTTATACATTTATTTATATATATATATATATATATATATATATAATTTGTGTGTGTGGATTCCCAGGGTTCCCGCATTGCATATATGTGAACCGGCACTAAATGGAGTTAAATTAATGCGGAGTTCCAGGCAAAAAAATTTTTTTTTAGATAAAAATACCCCCGGGACAGTCAGGGCTAGTGCATTTAACCACTTAACGACCAGCCACGTAGATCTACGTCGGCTGACTTTGAGTGGTTATACCGGGATGATGCCTCTAGCTAGAGGCATCATCCCGGTACCGTTGTTTGAAGCCGACGGTCGGCTTTCCGTCGGTAACGATCGATGCGGCTCGGGAGCCGTTCGATCGTTACCCGGAGGGCTTTGCTCGGGGCTCCCGTCCCACCGGGAGCCCCGAGCACCCAGCCGGCGCGTCCGCCGGCTGGATGGAGTCCCGATGAATGCCGGAAACGGCATCGATCGGGTCTCCGATGACGTAACCCGGAGGCGGCGTCCATGACGTCACTTCCTGGTTACTGTGCTGCAAAAGGCGGCAGATTTGAAAAACGGCTGTATGCAAAAATGCAGTTTTCGGCGTTTTGCATACATGGAAGTGTAGTGGAGGGGTCTACGGTCTTTTAGACCCTCGATCCCTCCATAAAGTGTACCTGTCACTACATATTGGTGTCACAAGGGATGTTTACATTGCTTGTGACAGCAATAAAAGTGATCAGATTTTTTTTTTTTTAAAAAAACTGTAATAAAGTTTAAAAAAAAGAAAAAATAAATAGGAAAAAAAAAAAAATTTAGCCGTCACCGTTAGCTCGCGCACAAAAAAAAACGTATACGCAAGTCGAGCCGCAAATGAAATCGCTGTTCAAACCACACATGTGAGGTATCGCCGCGATCGCCAGAGCGTGGGCAATAATTTAAAAAAAAGAGCTACACTCTAACTCTAAACTGGTAACCGTTAAATTTAAAGCGTCGCAGATTGAGATCTCTATTGACCGTAGTTTGTCGCCATCCCACGGGGGGGCGCAATTTTAAACCGTAACATGTTGGGTATCTATTTACTCGGCGTGACATGTTCTTTCACAATATACAAAAAAAATGGGCTAACTTTACTGTTTAGTATTTTTTAAAATTAGTGAAATGTGATTTTTCAAATTTTTTAAAAAAAAATGGCGTTTTAAAGACCGCTGCGCAAATACCGCGTGACAAAAATTTTTGCAATGACCGACATTTTATTCTCCAGAGTCTTTGCTAAAAAAATATATATAATGTTTGGGGGTTCTAAGTAGTTTTCTAGGAAAAAATACTGGTTTTATCTTGTGAACAAAAAGTGTCCGAAATAGGGCTGGGGGTAAAGTGGTTAAGCAACGATGGCCTCTGAACTGTCCCCTGTTTAACTTACCTGCAGGATGAAATACTTACCTTGAAAATGTCCAGCGCTGCCATCTCAGGTGTGGGCAGCTGAAGCCGGAGCGTCCTCTTTGGTGTCCTCTTCCTGGATGTCTGTGTCCCAGAATGCCCTACTCATCACTTCCGGTGCAGGCGCGTCATACCGAAGCTGTTCTAATCCATCGGCAAAGAATGACGCTCCTGCACCGGAAGTGACGAGTGACACCGGTGCAGGCGCATTGACTCCTGGGATTGATGACGCTCATCTCCCAGGAGTCAATGCAAAGGAGGAAGTGACGTCGGGGGCCGCGGCCGCAGAGGGAGGAAGTGGAAGGAAGGTAAGTTAATTTTAAGACAAAATCAAGTAAGTGAAAAAAAAATAACTTTCTTTTTTTAAGATGTTTCTATCTAGTAGAAAATGCAGAGTTCAAAAATAGGGTGGAACTCCGCTTTAAATCAAGCCTTTTTACTAGTTATTTAAATCGTGATTAAAATCGACTTGATTTAATTCAAATCCACCCTGACGCTGGTAGATGAGCTGGTAGAAAAGTATGTAACCAAATATGCAGCTATATAAATCGTGTGTTATTATAATAATACGCTATGCAAATCCTATCAAAAAATAAATTGTATTGAAAAACAAACCTAATGGAAAAAAAACTAACTTGAAACGCCTGTTATTAATAAATAAAATGACATAATGGCCACATAAAGTTCTCCAGTGCTTTCCACACATTCCGTATAATACATTTCCTCTGTTAGTGGTTCCCAACACTAAGTGACATAAACAATTCATGTGCAAAAGTTCTTATCCAACAAACACAATGAATCTTCTTTACAAGTGCCGTCCACCAAATAACGTGTGTGCCAAACAAAGAATCCACTGAAATCTCACACTATGTCCTAAAAACACTCTCAGTAAGGACCGCCCTCAAAAATACCCTCCTTCCATGATGACCCCCCTCTACCTCTGTATGTGGGACACTGACCGGACTTCTAGATCAGCCTTTTTCAACCAGGGTGTCCAGGCACACTGGGGTGCCTTGAGGCTTCTTCAGGGGTGCCTTGAGGCTTCTTCAGGGGTGCCTTGAGGCTTCTTCAGGGGATGCCTTGAGGCTTCTTCAGGGGATGCCTTGAGGCTTCTTCAGGGGATGCCTTGAGGCTTCTTCAGGGGATGCCTTGAGGCTTCTTCAGGGGATGCCTTGAGGCTTCTTCAGGGGATGCCTTGAGGCTTCTTCAGGGGATGCCTTGAGGCTTCTTCAGGGGATGCCTTGAGGCTTCTTCAGGGGATGCCTTGAGGCTTCTTCAGGGGGATGCCTTGAGGCTTCTTCAGGGGATGCCTTGAGGCTTTTTCAGGGGATGCTTTGAGGCTTTTTCAGGGGGTGCCTTGAGGCTTTTTCAGGGGGTGCCTTGAGGCTTTTTCAGGGGGTGCCTTGAGGCTTTTTCAGGGGGTGCCTTGAGGCTTTTTCAGGGGGTGCCTTGAGGCTTCTTCAGGGGATACCTTGAGACTTCTCCAGGGGATCCTTGAGGCTTCTTCAGGGGTGCCTTGGCAAAATGCCTAAAATTTGATTAAAAATTGTATACAAGCGGGCAAGTGGATCAAGCCTGTCTTTTAGTTACACAAAGCCACGGGTTTTCATAATGAACCCTCTCCCTCAGCACTGAGATGACATTAGCCGACTGATAGAGCGAAATTGAGGGAAAAGAGAAACATTGGAATACTAGTCAGTACCAGCGTGCAAAAGTGTATTTGCTTTGGAAGAATAAATCACCTCTAAGGTTTGGTGTTCTATGTGTGGATGTTGCTGTGTTGAATATTTTTTTACGTTTTTAGAATGGGGTGCATCGAGATTTGTCTATAATTTTAAAGGGTGTCTTGACTGAAAAAAGGTTGAGAAACACTGCTCTAGAGACCATAACCTAATAAGCAGGTCTAATGTGAGAGGGTGAGGCCGAGCCGCGGCTCTCCTCGGGGCACTTGGCAGGAGGGAGGAGTCTGGAATGCCAGCCATGGACGCGAGAAGTGAAGGATCGGGGCTGCTCTGTGCAAAACCAACTGCATAGAGCAGGTAAGGATGACATGTTTATTTAAAAAAAAAAAAAAAGCCTTTAATATTGCCGCGATTCGGCGGGCGTAAATCGCGGCAACATCGCTCGGCGTTTGGGGGGCTATTGCAAATCAACGGGCAACGCTAGGCGTCCCGCGATTTGCAATAAATCTCCGGATCGCGGGCGGAACCGCGGCGGTTCTGCCCGCGATCATACGCTGACATGTGAACGGAGCCTTAAGAAATGGCATGTTTGTGCGATATTACCACCATTCGGCAGGCGGAAATCGCGGCAACATCGCACAGCGTTTGGGGTGCCAATGCAAATCACGGGCATTGCACAGGCGTCCTGCGATTTGCAATGATTTCCGGATTGCGGGCAGAATGGCGGGGATTCTGCCCGTGATCTGCTGCGCCCCACATGTGAATGTAGCCTAATATCCCTTTAATGTTATAATAACAAATTATTTACATTGTTGTTACTTCATGTGTGTATTGTAATGTTGGAAATAAAAAAAAATATATATATATAATCTTTTTAGCAGAATAAATCCCTGTATACCTCCAAAAAAGCTGTGTATAATTTGTTAGCGTAAACTAGAATGATAAAAGGTATAATGTGTGGAAGTGAGGCATCAAGAAAACTAACAAATAGTTATATAGAGAGTAAAGCCTGAACAGGAGAACGGGATTCGATTGGCAGACTGTTTTTTCGGTCATGAGTCTTCGATAGAAGCCATACACACGGGTTTCTTTGAACCGGCTGAAATTCGGCCCGTGTGTGCTAGGCTTATAAGGCCCGGGGACTCCATTATTTGAGAAAAAAGTTAAAGTTTTGTCTGGAGTTCTCACCTGGGGATCGTCGGCACGGTTTATGTTTTGTGTTACTACTTTTATACACAGATTCCCTGAGGAAGATTCTGGTATTATACAATACTTCGAAACGCGTTGGACTCTGTTGTGCACCTGTAACACTGTATTGTATTACATGTTTATTTATACTGTTATATATGTAATATTATTTACCTTGATGATTTTTCTTATAATCACCCTTTTCAATAAATTGTATTTTATTCAAATTAATCTTTACTATGAGAGATAATTACTAGTTGCCTTTAAAGTCCCACCGACCCAAAGGGGGTTGTCTCTTTTTACATGTTTTGTGTTACTTACTCAGATTATTTTATTAATCCGTTTTGATTTGTGTTTGTTTAGGAATTGACGTACCTCACAAAACAGGAAATATTACTGTAAGTACCAATCTGCACTTTATCCTTTTCTTTAATCATGTAAAAATCTGCAGCTTTAAAAATTGGGGAATAAGTCAAGATTTCAAAAAGACCGCCCCTCCCTCCCTCCAATATAAACCTGACAACAGCTATAAAATATTAATGTAAAAAACACACAGTATCTTACAAAAGTGAGTACACCCCTCACATTTTTGTAAATATTTTATTATATCTTTTCATGTGACAACACTGAAGAAATGACACTTTGCTGCAATGTAAAGTAGTGAGTGTACAGCTTGTATAACAGTGTAAATTTACTGTCCCCTCAAAATAACTCAACACACAGCCATTAACCACTTTACCACCGGAGGATTTTGCTGTCTTACGTCCAGGCCACTTTTTGCGATTCGGCACTGTGCGACTTTAACTGACAATTGCGCAGTCGTGCGACACCGTACCCAAACAAAATTTACGTCCTTTTTTTTCCCACAAACAGAGCTTTCTTTTGGTAGTATTTGATCACCTGTGCGATTTTTTTTTTTTTTTTACTTTTTGCGCTATAAACAAAAAAAGAGCGTTTATTTTGAAAAAATAACAATATTTTTCACATTTTTTTTTTTATATGAAATTCCCCCCCAAAAAAATGTAAAAATCTAATTTTTTTTAAAAATTTTTGGCCAATTTGTTTTCTGCTACCTATGTTTGGTAAAAAAAAAAAAATCACAATAAGCGTATTTTGATTGGTTTGCGCAAAAGTTATTGCGTTTACTAACTAAGGGAAAGATTTCTGTCATTTTTGGTGTGTTTTTTTTTTTTTTTTTGCGGGACTGCGACATTGCAGCGGACAGATCGGACCCTTGACTGACATTTTTGACACTTTTGGGGGTACCAGTAACATTACTGCAGTAATCAGTGCTATATATATGCACTGTTACTGTAAAAATGACACTGGCAGGGAAGGGGTTAATTTTATTGGGAGTGGGAGGGGTTAATGTATGCCTGGTGCTTACTAACGTGTGTGGGGGGGAGGTGACTGAGTGAGTCAGGGACAGATCGGATGTTCAGCTATGCTGAACCATGCTATCTGTCCCTGCCTGTCACATAGGAGACACTTGTGTAAACAGAGCGGGCGGATCTCCACACTCGATTCCCCGACAATCGGGGAAGAGCAGCGGCGATCGCCGCCGCTCCTCCCCTGGCCCGACTCCCGCTGTGACTGAAAACAGCGGGAGCGCGCCTCCGGCGGCGCTTGCGCGCCGCCTACAGGGGGAGGAGTCCAGCGACTTAGGTCTACGTTGCTGGGCGATAACAAGCCACATTGCCGCAGTAGCAGCAATGTGAGCAGACGTCAAGTGGTTAATGTCTAAACCGCTGGCAACAAAGGTAAATCCACCCCTAAGTGTACTAAGTTTCTTCTTCCTTTTTCTGTGCCGGCCCACCAATGATGTTTGCGCTTTATCTCATGCATGCACCATACATGATGTTGCTTTATTGGGTACAAGCTGTGCAAGGTCTTGTACAGCGTATGCCTGGGATTCAGGCATAGACCTGGCATTGTGTACTATTGTTCAGTATTGGGCATCAGGTTTTATACAGTGTGTGATCTAGCGCTTGTCATTGAGCAGTAGTGCATAGCACCAGGTCTCATACAGGTTATGGGCCATACATGACCAGGCATGGTTTGTCATTGTATAATGACAAACTAAGCAAGGTTACATATGGCACATTCAATGGTGATATGACATTCCCTTGGGGACCTGTTAGACCCTGGCTGTGTCACCAGTTCCTGCTGCACTTTTTAGAGGCATTTTGACAAGTGATGAAAAGGCAACTGACTGCTTCTTCACCATCTGTGTACAAACATTTCTGAAAAGTGATCAGACTGCGGATCACTTTTTAGAGCTGCAACAGTGATAGCTGAATGTGGATAGCCATATACACTCTCCTGCCACTTTATTAGATACTCTATTTAGTTGTTTGGTAACACAAATTGCTAATCAGTCAATCACATGGCAGCAGCTCAATGCATTAAGGCATGTAGAGGTGGTGAAGACGACTTGCTAAAGTTCAAACAGAGAATCGGAATGAGGAAGAAAGCGGTTTTAACTGACTTTGAGCGTGGCATGGTTTTTGGTGCCAGACGGGCTGATCTGAGTATTTCAAAAACTGGTGATCGATTGGGATTTTCACACACAACCATCTCTAGGATTTACAGAGAAAGGTCGGAAAATCAGAAAATATCCAGTGAGCCGCAGTTGTGTGGAGGAAAATGCTGTGTTGAGGTCAGAGGAGAATGGGCAGACTGGTTTGAGATGATAGAATGGCAACAGTAACTGAGATAATCACTCGTTACAACCAAGGTATGCAGAATAACATCTCTGAACGCACATCACATTGAGCCTTAAGACAGATGGGTTACAGAAGCAGAAGACCACACCGGGTGTCACTCCTGTCGGGTACGAACAGGAAACTGAGGCTAGAATTGGCACAGGCTCACCAAAATTGGACAATAGAAGATTGGAAAAACATTGCCTGGTCTGAGGGGTCTCCATTTCAGCTGCGATATTCCGATTGTAGGGTCAGAATTTGGCAAAAAACAACATGAAAGCATGGATCCATCCTGCCTTGTTTCACAGGTTCAGGCTGGTGGTGGTGTAATGGTGTGGGGGATATTTTCTTGGCATACTTTGGGCCCCTTAGTACCAATTGAGCATTGTTTAAATACCACGGCCTACCTGAGTATTGTTGCTGACCATGTCCATCCCTTTATGACTACAGTGTCCCCATCTTCTGATGGCTCCTTCCAGCAGGATAATGCACCATGTCACAAAGCTCCAATCATCTCACCACTGGTTTCTTGAACATGACAATGAGGTCACTGCACTCCAATGGCCTCCACACTCACCACATCTCATCTAATAGAGCACCTTTGGGATGTGGTGGAACGAGAGATTCGCATCATGGATGTGCAGCCGACAAATCTGCAGCAACTGTGTGATGCTATCATGTCACTATGGACCAAAATCTCTGAGGAATGTTTGCAACACCTTGTTGAATCTATGCTACGAATAATTAAGGCAGTTCTGAAGGCAAAAAGGGGTTCAACACAGTACTAGCAAGGTGTACCTAAATAAAGTGGCCTGTGAGTGTAGTTCTGAGTACAATGATAATAGCGGGTCGTTCGATCTTCACCACATCCATTTACAAAACCTATTGCATTCTTCCATTGAACACAAAATGTCCTGTAAATGGATGAGAGGAGATCCTGTGGCTTATTTCAGCCTTCATCCATCAATTTTTGATGCAATAGATTTTTGTGTGCGTGTCAGAGGGAGGGTAGAGTAGACAGTGTGGGATGGAGGGAGGACTGGTAAATCATTAATTGTACTTCTTGGTAAGAAATACTGTTGGGGAATTTCCTTGTGTGATTGTTCTTGGGGGGGGGGGGGGGGGGGAATACATACATACATACATACATACATACATACATACATACATACATACTTTTTTTTGTTTTTACTTTCTGCTCTAAAAACATATCCAATACAAAATGTAAAAAAAAAATACAAAATCACATTTCTTCCTCAATTTAGGTCAATCTGTATTCTGCTACATATTCAAGAAAGTTCTATTTTGTAGGGGGGAAAAAAAATACATTTTATTTGGGTACAGTGTTGCACAATTGTCAGTTAAAGTAGCGCAGTGCTGTACCGCAAAAAAATGGCGTGGTCATGAAGGGGAGAGTAAATATTTCAGAGCTGAAGTGGTTAATGAAATCTAACCTGTTTTTTTTTTTTTTTTTCTCTTGTCTGCCCGGAGTTCTGCTTTAAAAGCAGATTTGAAAACAAAATAAGTATAAAACAAATGGCTTAATAGCATGGGTGACCTAGAACTTAGCATGTTGTTGCTCTCCTTTTTAGGACTGTGCTTTATTACTTCCCTAGTATGAATTGTGTAAACTCCTCTACTGTACAAAGTCTAAATTGTCTGCCTAAAGTAATTGTAAAGCAGCCCGGATCCTCCTCTTCTCGGGTCCCATGTTAAAGTGCTTGCTATGGGGGCAGACACAGAAGAGAAGGAACCAAGAGCACAGGCAGGGGACCCCAGAACAGGTGGTTTGGGGCCATTGCGTGCAGAATTGTTGCACAGAGCAGGTAAGTACATGTTTTGTTATTTTTATAATAAAAAAAAGGTGCCTTTAACCACCTCCCACCAGGCCACTGCCAGGTGGGAGCTTCCTCCTTCTGAGTGGATGTTCCTGAACGTCCTTCAGAGGGAGAGAGATTGTGCAGCTGCATGATCACGGTGTGCCTGTGTCCCCCAGATACAGCGTAACACTGCTCGGCAGGAGGGTTCTGTGATTGGCCCTCCTGATCACATGACGGCTGTAATGTAAACATGGCCATTGTAGCGGTGATCGCCCCTGCTTCTTCTCACACAGAGCCTGTCAGTGAGCAGAAAGAGAGCAGATCTGTGCTGCCAGCCAGGGATCAGTGTGTTTACAGCACTTTACTGATTTTTTTTATTCACTGATCACCCAGCTAGTGTCTGCAAAACACCTGTCCCACATCTGTCCCAGTAAAATTATCTGTCCCAGGGAACATCTGCCGCATCTGTCCATGATCATCTGGCGCACATCTGGCTGTAATCCTCTGCCACATCTGTCCCAGTGAACATCTGCCACATCTGTCTCAGTGAACATCATCTGTCCCAGGAGTCATCTGCGCTCATCTGTCCACATGGCTAAAAAATTGTCCAGGGCCTTCAAAAAATGTGATAGGTACTCAGGAAATGAAATGTGTCATTAATGCCTTTAGAACGCCAGACGGTGTTATATATATTTAGCAGGCTCCTGCGCTCCTGAGCTGATCCTGCATCAGAAAAAATATTTAAATGATTGTGCTGCTGCTTAAAAACAAACAATATACCAAAAAAGTGAAAAATAATCCCACCTAGCAGCGCTCCACTCAGAAAAGTGCACACAATATATGTGAACAAAATAAACAAACCATGAAATCAATAAATATATGTGTGTTCAAATAATCGCTGAAAATCCAATCACAATATTAATTAGTGGACAATAAATCAAGTGAAAAAGATCATTGTAAAAATTCCAGTGAAACACACATGAATAAATCAATGAATAACTAAAAGTCCAATAGTAGGAAAACTAAAAGTCCAATAGTAGGAGAATAGTGATATGTGGTGATCCAGTGAGATTCCAGTGTAAGCTGAACAGAAACACACCAACAAAGTGTCCGCCACCTTTGTGCTCCACTCCCCTCAGCTAGAACACTCACCCCCACTTTTTGCCCTCCACTCTCATGGATAGGGCTGATCATGCTTTGGAATATGCACCACTGCACAGGATATAGGGAATAATGGATCCTTGGTGATTCTCAAGACGTCGCTCCACATAAACCATAAAAGAAATAAATCTTTCCCGTAGTTAGTAGACGTGATAACTTTTTTTTTTTTTTTTTTTTTACCAAAAATATGTAGCAGAAAACAAATTGGCTTAAAATGTTAAAATATTGATTTTTTTGAGAATGTTATATAGCAGAAAGTGAAAAATATTATTTATTTTTTTTGTTTTCAGTATTGTCACTCTTTTTTTTTTTTTTTTTTTTTTTTTTTGTTTTATAGCGCAAAAAAATAAAAATCGCACAGGTGATCAAATACCACCAAAAGAAAGCTCTATTTGTGGGAAAAAAAGGACATCAATTTTATTTGGGTACAGCGTCGCACGACCGCTCAATTAAGTTAAAGTCAGTTAAAGTAACGCAGTGCCGAATCGCAAACAATGGCCTGGTCATTAGGGGGAAAATCTTCTAGTCCAGAAGTGGTTAATAATTTTTAAGCTGTATTGATTTGTGGGATTTATTTAGCTGTTTATCTTGTGTTGCAATGTATCTGCCTGCTGGGATTTGTAGTGCCACACACACAGAATATGAATTTAATGTAATCCTTTTCTTTACTTCCCTTTTAGGGCTTATAAACGCTTTAGTGAACTGTTACAGAAAGAAAACCGGCACGACATCAATTCAATGCGGGTGCCGAAGGAAAAATTTCTGACTCTGCCTGAATTAAAGGTAATTGTATTTATTTTTGGCAGGGGTGGTCTGTGTTGGCCACAATGTCCTGACCTTTTTCCAATACACCCCCGTGCGCATGTAAACGCTGATACTTCTCTGCATCGTCATTTACCTGCATTGTGCGTACGGGATGATTTCCCGAACATACCATTCAATAAAATACATCGTAAAACACTGATGCAGGGAAGCATCTGCTATCACACAAGTATAATTGTATACAGCCATTTACTTCTATGGCCAGCTGTAAGCCCCACATGCACCTGCCCAGCCACAGGAAAAATGAGGCCTTTCTCTTTCGTTCATTGACAGACACAGCTTCTGATCTTCTTAACCTTTGGGTTATACTATCCCCTACAGGAGTAGGAAACTAGGCAGAAAAAAGTCTGGCTACTCCTATGGGCAGTCCCAGGGGATATACTCCCTTTCTCTGCTATAGGTGCTCAGGAAACTGACTAGTCAGGAGCAAGTACCTAGTTCCTTGCTGGGATCTCAGGTTTTTAACTGTGAGATTTACATACAACTGCCGGACTGGGCAACAGGCTGGATAATCTAGATCCAGTGGTCACCGCAGTCTGGCCAGCAAGCGTGCACTGACCTCAGCACCACTCTAGGTCAGCTGTGATCTAGCCCCACCGAATGGGGGCTGGTCTGCGAGTTAAACTCCTCGCGACGTTGCATACAACCGGGTCTCGGTCCGAGTCACAGCATTCCTCCTGGCCGACAGCCCCCCTGTTTCGATAGAGAGGAGGTTCTGTCTGGCGTGGTGCCCGTCTGGTTCCTGGTATAGTAGGTAACTGTCCCCCCCCTCTCCCCCTGGAGGGTTTTGGGGTGGACTTGGGCCCCTCCATGGGATGGTCGGACCCCTGGGTTCCCCTCCTTCCTGTTTGGCACTCCCCCTCATCAGTCTGGTGGGCCACCTCGCCTCCGCCCCCCCCTCCTTCACTATGCTGGGGCTTTGGGGTGGTTTGGTCCACCTCCTGGGGTGGGGGCAGGGTGCTGTGCTGACAAAGGGGATGGGGGCCTTTAGGGACCCGGCTGACAGGAAGGCGGAGGCTGTGGTCCGCAATATTTACACTATAGCTGGTTCGGCACTGAGGTGCAGAAGTTCAGAATGGAGTCCATTCGTACGGTGCTGGCATCCCTTCATCGGGGGGATTTTCTTGCCTGTATTAACGTCAAGCTTACCTTCACATTCCAGTAAGTGCCGGTCAACAGTGATTCCTCTGCTTTGTTGTGGGAGAGGAGCATTACCAGTTTGTGGCGTTACCGTTTGGTTTCGCCTCCTCTCCTCCAAGTCTTCGCAAAAGTGTTGGCCCTGGTGCTAGCATTGTTACACCAGCGGGGGATTATGGTACTGGGCATTTTGGATGACCTCCTTCTGTGAGCGGAGTCTCCGACTGCTCTGGTGGAAAACCTGGAGATTACCATACAAACTCTGAAGGAGTTCGGCTGGATTTTGGATTTTTATAAGTCTGCGGATTCCATCCCACAAAGCTGGACTAGCTGGGTCTGACTTTGGACTCGGCCTTAGCCAGAGTGCTCCTTCCTCTGACAGACTCCAGAAACTGCAGGCTGCAATTGTCTCCTGCTGTCCAGCAGATGGTCATCCCTCTGGACTTGCATTCAAGTGCTGGGCCTGATGGTGTCTACCTTCAAGGCGGTTCCATACGAGGTCCCTGCAAAGGGAGATTCTGGGCAAATGGGACAAGAATCCACAGTCTCTAGACAATCTGATCGGCTGAGCTGGGGAACGAGAGTCCCTGATATGGTGGCTTTATTCTCCGGCGCTTCGGGCTGGGAAAACCCTTCCTCCCCTTGTATTGGACAGTGGTTATCACGGATGCCAGCCTGTCTGGGTTGGGAGGCATCCTCGACAAAAATTCTGCTCAGGGGGTCCGGACACTGGCAGATTTCAGACTACCGATCAATGTCCTGAAACTCCAGAGTGATCAGACTGCGTTGGACCAAAGGGAGTGGTCCCTTTTATCCGGTGGTGTTTCATCAGTTGTCTCTAGTGGGGAGTCCCTGAGGTGGATCTGTTGCCATCTTGGCTCAACAGAAAGGTGCAGAGGTTTGTGGCACAGTCATGGGATCCTCTGGCGGATGCCACAGACGCGCTGGTGGCCCCGTGTGCTCTGTATCGTCTGATTTACGCCTTCCCTCCTCTCAAGCTTCTGCCAAGACTTCTATGCAGGATCAAGGCGGAAGGAACCCCAGTCATCTTAGTGGCCCCCGAACTGGCCTCGCTGGGCTTGGTACACCGATCTGGTGGTCGCTAATGTTCCTTGGAAGCTTCTTCTCAGGAAGGATCTGCTGTCCCAAGGGCCAGTCTTCCATCCTGCTTTACAGTCGCTGGCTTTGACAGCTTGGCTGTTGAACGCCAGGTGCTGAAGGATAGAGGTTTGTCTGAGTCGGTAAACCCAACGCTGTTAAAAGCTAGGAAATCTACTTCTAGGAAGATCTACCATCGTACGTGGAAGACGTACATTGCATGGTGTGAGTCTCTTGGGGTTCATCCTCGCTTTTTTTTGGTGGCACGGATCTTGACCTTCAACGGAGGGGTTGAACAGAAACTGGCCTGGAGTACTATCAAGGGCCAGGTGTCGGCCTTGGCGGTTTTCTTTCAACGGCCCTTGGCCACACACTCCCCTACTTTTCTTCAGGGAGTTCGACACTTGCCTCCTCCAGTGCGGTCTCCGTTGCCACCTTGGGACCTCAATTTGGTACTCTGTCCTCCCAGAAGCCTCCTTTTTTAAGAACCTTCAGGGGATTCCCCTGCTTATGCTGTCCCAGAAGGTGGCCTTTTTGGTGGCTATCACCTCTGCGTGCAGGGTGTCGGAATTTGGTGGCGTTATCCTGTCGTTCACCTTACTTGGTAGTTTGTTCAGAGAGATAAGCTGATTCTTCGCCCCCTGTCCGTTGTTCCTTCCAAAGGTTTTCTGATTTTCATTTGAATGAAGACATTGTGTTGCCTTCTCTGTATCCCAGGCCAAAACATCCGAAGGAAATGGCTTTGCATGCCTTGTATGTGGTTCGGGCAATTGGGGTGTATCTGGCAGCTATGGAGTCTTTTAGGAAGTCAGACTCACTATTTGTGCTCCCAGATGGACCTTGGAAAGGGTTGTTCGCTTCCTCTGACCATTTCCAGATGGTTCAGACAGACGGTGATTCAGGCCTATTCCATCAGGGGTCAGGCTCCTCCTTTCCCTGTCAAGGCACACTCTATTCGGGCGTTTAGTGCCTCCTGGGCCCTCCATCATCAGGCGTCAGTGACGTTGGTTGCAAGGTGGCCACGTGGTCGTCCGTGCACACTTTCACAAAGTTTTATAAAGTGGATGTGTAGACATCTGTGGATGCTTTTTTTGGCCGCAAGGTTTTGCAGGCTGCTGTTTAGAGGACCTGGTCCTCTTTGAGGGTGTATTGTTTTTTCAGGTGGGCTCCAGTTGTTTTGGTTGAGCACCTGGTTGGCTAAAGTTTAGCCTTGGGAATTTATGTTTCGCTATTCCTACCCCTCATGTTTAACACTGCTTTGGGGCATCCCAATGGTTAAGAATATAAGGAGCTGTGTCCGTCAATAAACAAAAAAGAAAATTGGGATTTTTGACTTAATGTAAAATCCGTTTCTCAGATGTTCATTGATGGACACTGCACCCACCCCTCTGTGGAGTTGTAATTGCTTGTAACAAAACTGAGTATCTATAGCAGAGAGAGGGAGTATACCCCCTGGGACTGCCCATAGATGTAGCCAGACTTTTTTTCCTGCCGTGTCCTACTCCTGTATGGGGCAGTATAACCCAATGGTTAAGAAGATCAGGAGCTGTGTCGGTGAATGAACATCAGAGAAATGGATTTTACGGTAAGTCAAAAATCCAATTTTTTCACACGGGCTTCAGTTTTTATAAGAGCAGTGTGAACGCCAAGCTTTGACAAAGTATTTGCAGAGCTTTCAGCAAGCTTTGTTGAAGCTTTTAAAGTACCATTCAACTCCACTTTATAAATGTTGGGAGTGCTGATTGCCACTTTAAGCAAGCTGCTAGCAGACTTCAGCACTACCTGAAGCTTGTAAAGATTTCTGAGAGCTTGGTGAAGCCTGCTAGCAGCTTGTTTAGTGTCACTCAACACTCATTAGGTTCTGTGTTTAACTTTTACAAAGTGGAGTTACAGTAAATGGTACTTTTAAAAGCTTCAACAAAGCTTGCTTAAAGCTGTGCAAATGCTTTGTCAAAGCTGGTCGTTCCCACTGCTCTTATAGCCTGCGTGAATCAGGCCTAAGGGGGAGATTTTACTTAAACTGGTGCACAAAGAATCTGGTGCAGCTGTTCATAGTAACCAATCGGATTCCAACTTTAGCTTGTTTAATTAAGCTTTCACAATAAAACCTGGAAGCCAATTGGTTACTATGCACAGCTGTACCAGATTTTGTGTGCACCAGTTTTGGTAAATCTCCCGTGTGTTTTATGCCGAACTATGGCCATTTTATCCTTTCTGAAATCTATTTGCTTCTCACTTTTCTGTGTAGGGACATGGAGGTTTCCTCCACATCTCTACAGTTTTAGTGGGAATGTAATCCCAACTGTGTTCCAGAATTCATCTGCATTTCTTAGGTTACAGTCACGCTTGTGCAATGCACACAAAATTGTCTGCTTTCCCGCAATGCATAAAAATGCGCAGCCCTGCCATTAAAGTGGTTGTAAAGATAGGTTTTTTTTTTTTTTATCTTAATACATTCAGTGCATTAAGATGAGAAAGCCTTCTGTGTGCAACAGCCTCCCTGAGCCCATCTCCATCCATCGAACATGATGCAGGAGTGTCTTGCCTGCCTAGGATTCTCTCTCCTCCTTTGCTGAGATGGCAGTGCGATGCCATTGGCTCCTGCAGCTGCCAAAGTCAGTGAGCCAATGGGGGGGGGGGGGGGGGGGGCAGGCCAAATTACGGCTTTTTGTCTGAATGAACACACAGAGCAGCGGCTCGTCTCAGGTGCCCCCATAGCAAGCTGCTTGTGGGGAGGGCACTTGGCAGAAGGGAGGGGCCAGGAGCGTGCAGACGAGGGACCCGAGAAAAGAGGGGGGGGGGGGGACCAGGTCTGCTCTGTGCAAAAACACTGCACAGAGCAGGTAAGTTTTTTTTTTTTAACAGGTTTGTTATTTTTAAAGAAAAAAAAACTGAGACTTGGGTATCACTTTAGTAGAACTACAGGCAAAACAATTTTTTTCATTTTGGATAAAGCAAATATAATTTGTTATATATAATGCATGGGTTATAACACATGTAGAGATTATTTTTTACATCCTTGTCCCGTTGGCTAGAATTCCCTTCACTTCCTTTCCCATAACCAAACGGGAAGTGAGAGGAAATCCCTGCAAATTAAGGAAATTCATTGGGGCCTCCCAGATCACCAGAATTATGTCACTTTTCCACTGCAAGTACCGGCTCGGCTCTACTCGGCCCTGCTTGGCCCGGTTTGCTTTTCCACTGCTGGTACCGCATGGTACGGTGTTGGAACGGTTCGGTACGGTACGGTTTGCTTTCCCACTAAAGTAGTACTAAAGTTAAGTGGGTGGGATAACAACGGGGTGGGTGGGATTCTCCGACCAATCAGTGGCTAGTAGTGACTGCATGCAAAGGATTGTGGGATATGGTACCGGTATGGTACCTCTTGGAACCACAATCGAGGTGGTACTGTTTTTGAGAGACGTACCGTTTGGTTCCATGCAGTGGAAAAGCGCTGCCATACCGTACCGAACCGTTCCTACACTATACCATGCGGTACCAGCAGTGGAAAAGCACAAAAGCGAGCCGAACCATTGGGTTCCATGCAGTGGAAAAGCGCCACTAGTGTCCCCATTGGAAGATTTCCCCTCTATTGCTGTTCTAGGGAGAACGCAAACTTTGGAATTTTTTTTTTTTTCTTTTTTTTTTTCTTTTTTTTTTTTACTTTCACTTTTGATGATGATGGTAAGCAGCAGGTATCAATAAAACTGATTGGGTTCTAATCTGTCCACACTCTGCCCATCCATAACTAAAAAAATAAAATAAACATTTTCCTTTTAGTTAGTAATGGCACCCCCACGCATCTTGCTAATGCACGCTTGTTAGTAAGCTTCAAAACACATGGTAATAAAATAAAAAAAAAGTTTAGGGAATTCTTTTACGATTTTCTTGCATGTATTGCAGCCCCTTGAAATGAATGGGCTACTCTTAGCAAGATGCGCAGAAATGCGTAAAAATGTGTGCATGCGCCATCGTGCCTGCATGGTGTGAACCGATAGACGAGAAAAGGTGTTGGTTTATGGCGCTACCTGTTAAGGGGAATTTTTAGTTGAAAAGCCAACTTGTTCAACATAATTTCAATAAGTTCAAATCCGGGTATTTCCTCAGTACTATTATCTTGCAATAAGGATTTTATGAGAGGATAATGATACCTGATTATATTTTATAAAGTGCACGTGCCAAGTGAATTGTTGATTGGGCATATGCTCAGAGTAAGTGTAGCCAAAGGCTATAAATTTAAATAAATAAACAGTGGTGGTTAAAACTTTATTGACTTATAAGGTGCTTATAGTGTTTTTTTCAATGATAACCCTCCTCGGAGGGAGTACCGGTGTTGAGAGTGCTAATTTATTGTTGTATGGGTGTATGAAAAAGCAGTGCTCTCAAAAAGGTAGAAAAAAATCTCTAAATAAAACATAAAATGTTATTGAAATAACATAAATGGGGAGTTCCCTCCCACTGGTGTAAAATGAATAGTGCAAGTGGATTAATCCAGTGTTAGCTTTTTAAACAATAAGGGTGTGGGTGACTTTCGTGCCTATACCCATGGCCCCCCACTAGGTATTGCACTCACCCCTCTGCAGTCCCTTGTGACAGGGTTATCAATTCTGGTATTAGGTAGTTCCAATGAATCCTGGGTGTCATGGATGTCTGAGGTTGAGTGGGCTAAAATATGCCTCCAAGATGTCCTTAGGATCTAAATGGCTCAAACAACAGACAAAAGGTGCCCCATGGTGTAGTATATAATTATATTGGAAAACTAGTGCAGATAAACTCACAGTAAGGATGATCACTATCGGCGAGAGATGCTGGGATGCTTCCGCGTTCCACGGCCTCTGGTCCCTAAACCGGAAGTGACGTTGACTCTCAAACTCCGCTCTACGCGTTTCGTCATACAGACGTCATCTGGAGCGTCTGTGAACCGAGCCTTACTGCTCAGATTCAGTACTGCACATGTAGATATGTATGAAATATATCATTTTTTTGATGATCCTTGAAGCAACATAAACCGTATTTAATACAAAAGGAAAATTCCCCTGAGTTTGGGACTTTTGAGGCACAAAATTGGATTCAATTCAACAATATATGCAAAAAATCATATTTATTTAAAGTGACAAAAGTATAATTAAGCGATAAAATCACAGGCAGTAAAAAAAGGCAAGAATAAAACCAGAGATGGATTGTAACCATGTAGATGACAGGAACCTGAGCCCGCTATATTTCGGAAAATAACTTTTTCCTTTCTCTAAGGGCGGTTCTTTATCAGGGTGCTCTGACAACAGAATAATATAATTACAATACTATATAACATAACCGCAATTCTTTTACATTTTACACATCATGTGAGTGTAGACAGCGTTGTACAGATAGATGGATCTTTTTACACTCATTTTGAGTAATTTTATGCTTATGTCTATGTAGAAAAGAGACACTTACATGGTTATCCTTGCAGTATAATATATTGCCTGTTGAACGAGTTAAAAGCAAGCTGGTTCACCGTGTTTTTGGATCCGCATAATTATTGTATCTATCTCATGGGGTCATGTGTATGGCCCATAGATTAGACTATATCATAGGGTGTAAGTGAGTCCCCGTGCCTTCTAAACAATATGGCCACCTGAAGTCCCAAATGGGAGCCGGACACCAGAACACTGGCAAAAATAGGCCAACTGTGGAAAAAAGTATATAAATAGAAGGAATATGTCACTCATAAGGTATAATTTGGAAAATATTTTGTTAAGTATATAGAGGTCCCCTGAAGGGATCCAAAGGGGTCCATCAATAGAGAGACCTGATCAAAGATTACCTGTATGGCAAAAGGGGAAAGTAAAGATGTCATAGCGGTATGCCAGCACACTCCAACCTGCACAGAGGCTGTATTGGATGTGTGTGTAGTTTTTATAATACCTTTAATTGAGGCAGATGATCCACAGCTGGTGTTCGAACAAACTGGGGCTTCCCGGACCGCAAACGTCAGGACCGCCCCCGCCAGATCGCGCACATGACTGAAGTCATGGCGCCGATGTGGGCGGAAGTGGCGTCTGCGGTCCACCGGCACGGGTCACGGAGCCGGAAGTGGATAACCACATCCGGTTTCCGGTCGGTCAGGTCGTCAGGTGCCTGGAGGAGGCGGGGACAGGTGAAGCTGACCATGGACAGCGAAAGCCAATAGGCGATCTGTCTCCCCGTGCCGGGGCGGGCATAAAGGAGGAGACAGGGGGACCGACCAAAAACACCCCAGATAGAACCAAATAATAAAAATATGGTTAACACATTTATTAGATATATATAAAAATTTGATTGCATGTCCAAGAATAAGCGGTGAAGGCAGCCTGGATTCAACTAATCAGTTTATAACAAATTATACACAATGTATTATCAGTGTGGCATATACAGAAAATATAGAATATATGCATACTTAATAATACTGAAACAGCAAAAAATTAAAGACTTATTTCTCCATCCCTCCCGAAGCAAAACCCTCCAAGAATGGTTTGAATGACATGACCCCATTTAGGCCAGGGGGCTCAGTTGCTTTTAAGGAATGTATCCACCTAAGCTCAAGCTGGAGGAGACTTTTGTTCCAGTCTCCTCCCCTGGAGCTCGGGTGGATACGATCCAAGATTAGGAATTTTTAATTTGGGGAATTTTCCCTTATGGACTAGACCCACATGTCGCCCGAGGGGAAGCTCGGGGTCTGATTTGCGCATGCTGATTATATGGCGATACGCTCGTCGCCAGAACTCCTGCTTTGTCTTTCCTATGTAAAAGCACTCACATTCGCATAGGAGTAGGTAAACCACGCCAATTGTGCGACAGTTGGCGAAATGTCGCGCCTTAAATATTTGACCGTTCAGTAGCCTAGGATGTTTTTCTGTGAGCATATAACCACAGTAATGACATGAGCCGCATATATATGTACCCTTATATTTACAACATTCTGTGCCAGTATTGTTAAATTCACTCCAGACTAGTTTGTCACGGAGTGCTGGAGCTCTTTTATATGTAAAGCTTGGCACATTCGGAAGATATTGTCCTAAGATAGGATCGGAAGTTAGTAAGTGCCAATGTTTGGTCACTATTTTTTTGATTTTGTTATGTTGATACATATAAGGGGTGATGATTCTGAGGTTATCACTGTCATTTTTGTTGTTCTGTTTTGAAGGTTTTAACAGTTGCTGTCTGTCACTGAAGAGAGCCCTTTTGTAGGCCTTCTTGAGTGACATCTTTGAGTAACCCCTACGTGTTAATCTTTCACGTAGATCATCAGTGGCAAGTTGAAAAGATTTGAGGTCACTGCAGTTGCGCCTCAGTCTTAGATATTGGCTCACTGGGATGGATCGAATTAACGGTTCTGGGTGGAAACTCGAGCCGTGGGGGATGGTATTGCCCGCAGTGGGCTTACGATAGAGTCCACTGTGTAGGGTACCATCCTCCCCCCCTCGAGATCTCCACATCCAGAAAAGTCACACGGTTAGGGTCTGAGTTCATTGTAAAAAGCAGGTTGAAGTCGTTCCTATTAATTAACCGTATTTACAGCATTCTCATAGGAGGGTGGAACATTGGTATGGAGCTCCCCAGACATTGAAAGTGAAAAGCCCCGACACATGATTTTGGTGGACCCTACTGCAACAGCCACTTTTTATTTATTATTTTTATATCTGTTGATTGAAGCGAATGTGACTTCATTTACTTCAGAGTCCTCAAGTAAGTAAGAACTAAGCACGGTTGTAAAGCTCATTGCTGTGCGTTTTATATAAAAAGGAACCATTTCACCTGAATTTAAAAATGAGCTGCAAAGCACATTTATAATTAATATTTCTTTCAATATACTTGAGTTCTGTTGAACAGAAGGAATTCATATCAAGCAATTATTTTTTACTCTTTGCAGGCTAACCCCTTTAAGCATCGCATATGCCATGTGTTCTCTACTTCAAAACACGGTGATGACAGCATGTCATTTGAAGATTTCCTCGACATGCTGAGTGCTTTCAGTGAATCTGCTTCCCTTGAAATCAAATCTCATTATGCCTTCCGGATATTTGGTAAGGATTGAAATGGCTAGTAGACTGTAAGGTAGGGCACTGATAGTGTAGATCCCCCTGGCTGGTCACTAAAAATCCCCATCCACAGGTGGAGTGTTAGCTGTGACTTTAGGAGTCACTGAGGTTATGTAGTAGCCCTGCCCTGGTAGAGGGGCACTGTGGGAAGGAGGTAAGAGATCTATAGCCTGGCATGAAGCTAGTAGGGTGATTGCCCTTACTGGGAGAAGTGGTCACCTGTATGTAGCCCTGCCCTGGTAGAGGGGCACTGTGGGAAGGAGATAAGAGATCTATAGCCTGGCAGGAAGCTAGTAAGGTGATTTTTCCCTTACTGGGAGAAGTGGTCACCTGTTTTCTCTGTGTTTTTGACAAATTGTTAAAGGTTTAGAGTTTTTGTCTGTCTGTGTTTTTAAAGCCATTGGGGACATTTTAGCTTCACTTCCTATTCAAAAGGAGAGCTAGGTGGAGTTGAAATCAACCTTTTGGCATCAGAGGCACCATCCCTCAGAAATGTATGATAACCGGACCATATGGTAGTGGGACTTTAAATTGTGCCTCACAATGGTAAATCACACAATTAAAGAGGAAGTAACGTCTGCTTTATTTTTAAATTTTTTTACCTGCAAAGTAAAGGCATAATGTGCAGGGGTGGACTGGGCAGGGGGGCAGTTGCCCCCCTGGGCTGCTCTGATGCCTCATAAAAAGGCTGCACTGCTTCTGCCACAGACATGCCTAAAGGATTCCAGGTGAAGGGAAGTAAAAAGTCTTCACCGCTGAGCTACTGGTGCGGGATGAAGACAAGGACAGAGCGCAGGCCTTCCCCCAGCATGGATGGTGTAAACTGTGTCTGAACAGAGGCCGCTTCCATGCCCCACTGGAGACTCTCCTCCCCTGGCCAGCCCAGACCGAGCTGTCCCAGCTCCCCCCAACCCCCTCCTGCTGACCAGGTCAGGAACCCAGATTTGACCAGTCAGTAGAGAGTACCTGGAGTGGAGCTTCAGCCTGGAATGGGGGTCAGGAGGAGGCCAGGAAGAGCGCATACTAGCACATTATGTGACACTTACCTGCAAACTAAGTCCTCGCCCCCCCCCCCCCCCCCTGGAGGCTTCATCCATCTTAAACCGTCTGTCTTCTGGGTCTGCAGACTTCGGCAGTGCTACTGGCCAGAGTCGCGTAACTTCACTCCCGAGCATGCGTGCGGCAGCCACCAGTCACAGCACATGGCTCCGAAGAAACAGCACAGGCGGCCGATCCTTCAGAGCACATGCGCTGATTACATAGTTGGCGCCATATACAGTAAATATCTCCTAAATGGTGCAAGTTTAGGAGATGTTTACAGTACCAATGGGTAAGCCTTATTTTATAGGCTTACCTATAGGTACAAACAGTACAGTGAAGTTTACAATCACTTTAAAGTGTTACTAAACCCACAACAGATAAATCCAGTGTGTATATGCAGTGTCATAAACATGTCTGTTATACTCACTGTGGAACCTAAGTGGCTAATCCACCGCTTTGTGTAAAAAAAAGGTTGTTTGAGCCTGTCTTCTCTGATCCTCCCCTTCTTCCACTGTCCTCAATCCATCTCATGATAGTACAGAGCCTCAGGCACGCTGCACATGCTCCGTTTGGTGTGTATTGCTAGAGAGTTTTTATTTTCTATTTTGGGAGGGTGCATGCGATCAGCACCGGGCCAATCGGCACTGTCTTGATAGAGGGTCAGGGGTCATGCAGCCACATAGGACAGTCAGAGGAGGATGAAAACTCCGCCTGTAAGCTTTAACAGTGCTCAGGCAGGCACTGATAGAAGTCCCAAGACTGCTATATACTGCTGATGAGAAAAGGTATTTGGCAGTTTATATTTACTAAAATAATTGCATTTCCATGTACTACGAGAGACCGGATATAGTGAATGCAGGCTCCTGAATTTGGTAACACTTTAACAATTATAAAATTTTATTACAACTTGTTATAATACCACCAGCATGGTGTCCATGTAAAAGCTGTTTATAAAACTTATAGCTGCAGGGGTCACTGCACCAGACAGTTGTACTGTATAAAAAAAAAAAGGCAAGTCGATGTCCGGTTGAAGGGTTTTGTGGTATTTTCCGCTTCCTCAGGACCAAATGACCCCAGAGGATGTCACAGATGTCAAAAAGACCACCAATACAAAAACAAATAATTTAAGTACACATCCTATTAGATGATATTATTTAACAAACGGCAAAAAAGAAAACAAAAGGGGAAACAAACAATATTACATTCTATCCTGTTTGGGGCAAGATAAAGTAGGCAAGCGACAAAAAACAATGTATCAATCGTTTAGAATTGGTAAATCAGTAATATAAATTTGAAACTGTTTACCTCCGCCTTTCAACGGGAGCCCCATAGTAGACAGGATTCCTTGCTGTATGTACAACAATGACCTGTGTAATAATAAAATGATCCAAATAACAATACAGGCAGTCCCTGGGTTACGAACAAGATAGGGTCTGTAGGTTTGTTAAGTTGAATTTGTATGCATGTCAGAACAGGTACATTTTTAACCACTTAAGCCCCGGAAGATTTTACCCCCTTCCTGACCAAGGCCTATTTTGCGATTCGGCACTGCGTGACTTTAACTGACAATTGCGCGGTCGTGCGACGCTGTACCCAAAATAAATTGACGTCCTTTTTTTCCCACAAACAGAGCTTTCTTTTGGTGGTATTTGATCACCTGTGTGATTTTTTTTTTTTTTTTTTTTTTTGATCATGCGCTATAAACAAAAAAAGCGACAATTTTGCAAAAATACCAATATTTTTCACATTTTTTTATATGAAATTCCCCCCCAAAAAAATGTAAAAATCCCAAAATGTTTAACCTTTTTAGGCCAATTTGTTTTCTGCTACCTATGTTTGGTTAAAAAAATTGCAAAAAGCGTATTTTGATTGGTTTGCGCAAAATTTATTGCGTTTACTAAGGGAAAGATTTTTGTCATTTTTTTTTTTTTTTAACGAGTAATGGCGGCGATCTGAATTTTTTTTTTTTTGCGGTACTGCGACATTGCGGCGGACAGATCGGACCCTTGACTGACATTTTTTACACTTTTGGGGGTACCAGTGACATTTCTACAGTAATCAGTGCTATACATATGCACTGTTACTTTAAAAATGACACTAGGAGAGAAGGGGTTAACTTTATTGGAGAGGGAGGGGTTAAGTGTGTCCCTAGGGGCGTGTTTCTTACTGTGATTGGATGTGGCTTTGTGTGTAACAGCACAGATCAACGGTCCTACATAGCAGGACTGAGTGATCAGTGCTTTTACACAGGGGAGAGTGACAGGCGGCTTTGTTTACATCAGCCGCCTGCCTTTCTCCACCTGACGATCGCGAGTGACCGGTGGACATCGGGTCCGCCGGTCACACGCGCCGGCTTCTTCGGGTACGAGCGGGGGCGGGAGCGCGCCTCCGGCGGCGCATTCTCGCCCCCTATTCCCTCCCAGGCTAGTGACGTAACAGTACGTCACTTTGCCTGGGAGGGGCTGACCGCCACCGTATATAGTCGGGCGGCGGTCGGCAAGTGGTTAAAGTGTAACTCCAGACAAAAAAAAAATTCATGTTTTTTTGGATAGCATATGGAAGGGTTAACACCCCTGTAATGTTTATTTTGTTGTCTGTGCCCCTGTTCAGAAGATTTTACTTTGCTTTCTATCCCTTTGACAATTGGATTTTGAAAATTTTGGGTTGTTGTGGAAACAAAGGTTGGCGATTAAAGCTTTAGTGGAGACGCCTTTTTTCTCATGATAACTCTTACAGAAGTGAATTTCCCTTCTTAGGGGTAGATTTCCTCTCGCTTCCTGTTTATCCCTCTGTAAGTACGTGTTGTTCGTAACTCAAATGTTCATAACTGAGGGACTACCTGTATAGATCCAACAAGAGAAAACCCAAACCCATGGTAGACCCCTCAGAGTGAGAACCATATACCTAATAGATACTAGGCCCACTAAGGAAGATGAGAAAGAAGCCCACATAAAATATACAGTATCTCACAAAAGTGAGTACACCCCTCACATTTTTGTAAATATTTTATTATATCTTAAAGTAGTAAGTGTACAGCTTGTATAACAGTGTAAATTTGCTGTCCCCTCAAAATAACTCAACACACAGCCATTAATATCTAAACCACTGGCAACAAAAGTGAGTACACCCCTCACCCCCCCCCCCCCCCCCCAATTAGCCATTTTCCCTCCCCGGTGTCATGTGATTTGTTAGTGTTACAAGGTCCCAGGTGTGAATGGGGAGAAGGTTTGTTAAATTTGGTGTTATCACTCTCACTGTCACTCTCTTACTGGTCACTGGAAGTTCAGCATGGCACCTCAAGGCAAAGAACTCTCTGAGGATCTGAAAATAAAAAATTGTTGCTCTACGTAAAGATGGCCTAATCCAGTGGTCCTCAACTCCGGTCCTCAGGGCCCACTAACAGGCCAGATTTTAAGTATTACCTTGGGGAAATGCAGACTAAAATACTGCAATCACTGAGCAGCAAATGAGATCACCTGTGATGTAATTTATTTATCTTGCAAACCTGGCCTGTTAGTGGGCCCCGAGGACCGGAGTGGAGGACCACTGGCCTAGGCTATAAGAAGATTGCCAAGACCCTGAAACTGAGCTGCAGCACGGGGGCCAAGACCATACAGCAGTTTAACAGGACAGGTTCCACTCAGAACAGGCCTCGCCATGGTCGACCAAAGAAGTTGAGTGGAAGTGCTCAGCGTCATATCCAGAGGTTGTCTTTGAGAAATGAACGTATGAGTGCTGCCAGCATTGCTGTAGAGGTTGAAGGGGTGAGGGTCAGCCTGTTAGTACTCAGGCCATACACTGCACACTGCATCAAATTGGTCTGCATAGCTGTCATCCCCAAAAGAAAGCTTTTTCTAAAGATGACCACTGCCTTGGTAAAGAAGCTGAGGGTAAAGGTGATGCACTGGCAAAGAATATCTCCAAACCTAAACCCTATTGCGCATCTGTGGGGCATCCTCAAACAGAAGGTGGAGGAGTGCAAGGTCTCTAACATCCACCAGCTCCGTGATGTTGTCATGGAGAAGTGGAATAGGACTCCAGTGGCAACCTGTGAAGCTCTGGTGAACTCCATGCCCAAGAGGGTTAAGTCAGTGCTGGAAAATAATGGTGGCCACACAAAATATTGCCACTTTGGGCCCAATTTGGACATTTCCGCTATAGGGGTGTACTCACTTTTTGTTGCCAGCGGTTTAGACATTAATGGCTGTGTGTTGAGTTATTTTGAGGGGACAGCAAATTTACACTGTTATACAATCTGTACACTCACTACTTTACATTGTAGCAAAGTGTCATTTCTTCAATGTTGCCACATGAAAAGATAAAATAAAAAATTTACAAAAATGTGAGGGGTGTACTCACTTTTGTGAGATACTGTATCTCTTACCCAGGAGCTCAGACGAATTTTGTGTAATCAAACCATTGGGATTGGTAGCAAGCACCTAGTAATAGAAATCCTATGTAGCTGTCTCAATTTAAAACCATTAGGGGGTAATCCATCCCATCCCCAAACTTGGGGAATCGCCTGCCCAAATTACTTCCTGTGTAGTCATCAAGACAGGAAATTACATCAAAAGGGGCATGGAAAGTAGAAACCATACATCATTATCTAATGTAAATGGGGGAAAAGGTGAGTACTTTGATTGTTGTCTTTGTCACCATCGGGGGAAGATTTTGACTTGCATGGTGACTAGAGCAAGAAGTCAGGCGAAACCTCACCAACAGGGTATAACAGATTGAGATAAAAAAAAATAAAATAATGGAAGATGATCTTTTCCATCCCTAACCAAAACCAAATAATGCGTTTTGGCTGGATTTGCTCCTAACTGGTAATCCTTGTCACCAAATTAAAGAAAATATCTGGTAACAGGAAACACTTTCATGTTGTAACATTAGCATTGTAAATCAAAGTGAGCAATAGTTATATTTGACAATCCAATATAAGCCAATAAAATCTCCTTTCATGTTGTGAATTCTCCCTGTCTGCTGGCCATCTTTCCACAACTTCCTGGATTCCCTGCATGCTTTGCAGCTTTTCTTCTGCTGTTTACTTTAAATTTCTAAGGACTACATATCCCATGGCACCTTGGTACCTGCAACCTGTGATTTTTGTACTGACTCCGCCTCCTGAAGCTCCTCCTAGCACCTCAGAAGGCAGGCTCTGTGATGTGTGACACAGCAGTACCTACTTACAGGGAATCGTGACTACGTGTCACAGAATTAATAGAAGTAAATGTGTGGGGATCAGCTAGTTTACAAACTTCAAGATTGTTCAGAATACTAGGAGCAGGCTAGAAATAATTAAGATGTGTTGAAATGAATATATGATTTTACATTTTGACCATAGATAACAAAAAGACATGGAGAACAAGAATATGCTGGTATACCTAAAGTGGTACATAAAGCCGAGTTCCGGCCAAATTTTTATTTATTTTTTAACCTAAAAATACCCCTAGAATAGTCAGGGCTAGGGTATTTAAACAATGATATCCTCTAAACTGCCCCCTGTTTAGTGTACATGCAGCATGAATTACTTGCCTTGTGAAGTTTTTGTCCAGCGCGGCCATCTGCGGTGTGCGCAGCTGAAGCCGCGCTGTCCCTCTTCCTGTTCCTGGATTTTGCGAGTCCCAGAATGCTATACACTTCCGGTGCTGGCGCGTCATCCCACAGCTCATTGCGCATGCCCAGAAGCGGTTCTCCATCGGCAGAGAATGACGCGCCTGCACCGGAAGTGACGAGAGACACTGGTGCAGGCGCATTGACTCCTGGGATTGATGACGCTCATCTCCCAGGAGTCATTGCAAAGGAGGAAATGACGTCCGCGGCCGCATAAGGAGGAACTTGGAAGAAATTAAGTTATTTTTAATTAAAAATAAGGTAAGGGAACCAAAGAAAAATAGCCAAATCGAATTTAGAAAGGTATATAGCTATGCATGAAGTAAAGTTTAAAATTAGGTTGGAACTCCGCTTTAAGTCTCGTTTTTGTTTAGTTAAAAATAACAAGCATGTTCCACTTACCTGCTCTGTGCAGTTGGTTGTGCACACAGTGGCCCTGATCCTCTTCTTCTTGGGTCCCTCTTCTGTGATCCTGGCCCCTCCCTCCTGTTGAGGGCCCCCACAGCAAGCAGTTTGCTATGGGGGTATTTGAGCTGAGCCAAAGCTCCCTGTGTCCATTCAGACAAGGAGCCGCAGTTCAGCCCCGGCCCCTTTCTCTCCTCATTGGCTCACTGACTTTTACTGACAGCAGCCGGAGCCAATGGCGCTGCGCTGCTGTCTCAGCCAATGAGGATGGGGAATCCCGGAAGGGGGGGTTGCTGCACACAGGTTTTTTTATTTTAATGCATAGAATGCATTAAAGTAATTGTAAAGTCTTATGTTTGTTTAAAAAAAAAAAAAAAAAAAAAGTTTATACTTTGTGCAGTTGGTTTTGCACAGAGTGGTTTAGATTCTCCTCTTCTCAGTTCCCCTTTATGCGCTCCTGGCCCCTCCCTCCTGTCGAGTGCCCCCATAGCAAGCCGCTTGCTATGGGGGCACACCAGCTGAGCTGCAACTCTGTCTGTCCGATCAGACCCGAAGCTGTCTTTTGGCCCCGCCCCCTCTCTCTTACCGATTACCTGGCTGACCCCGCTGCTGTGTCTCAGCCAATCAGGAGGGAGAGTCCCGGACTGCCGAGGGACTCTTGGACATCGCTGGACAGAGATCGGTTTTAGGTAAGAATAAGAGGGTGCTGGGGAGGCTGCTACATACAGAAGACTTTTTATCCTAATGCATAGAATGTATTAAGATAAAAAACCTTTTGCCTTACAACCACTTTAAAGGGATTGCAAGCAATTCTATGCATTAAGGTGAAATACCTTTGTTGCAGTGACCCCCCCCCCCCCTTTTTCTTACCTGAGCCCATTCGTTCCAGCTCCCGCAAGAGCCAGCGGCTGGAGCTGCTGGGCTCACACCTCTTTGGACAGATTGATAGCAGCAGGTGCCATTGGCTCCCACTGCTGTTAATAAAATCCAGTGACACGGGAGCGTAGGCGGGGCCGAGTACCGCTGTCTGAGTCAATAGACATAGAGCAGCAGAACTCAGGAACATGCCCGCACAAGTGCTCCCATGGGAAGCATGGTTCCGCGGGGGAATCGGATGAAGAGGAGGAGCCAGGAGCGCTGTCAGGGTACCCCAGAAGAGGAGGATCTGGGCTGCTCTGTGCAAAACCCTGGACAGAGCAGGTAAATATAACCTGTTAATTTTTATTTAAAAAAAAAAAACGAACCTTTACAATCTCTTTAATGTGTAGCTACAGGCAAAACCTTTTTTTTTTTTTTTTTTTTTGTTTTGGATAGATGGAAGAGGAATTAGAACATCTATCAGGTTTTATTGCTGTCTTTGAGGAGAATTCTTTAAGGAGAATCTCTTTAAGGAGATTCCTGCCCTCCGTAGGAGAGGGATGGGGGCAGCTGCATATAGAGGAATTCATCTTTCCCTATTCTTCCTGCACCTGCTGAATAACTGATTCTCCTCCTCTCCCTCCTGCAGGAAGAATAGGAAAAGATCAATTCATCTATATGCAGCTGCCCCATCCCCTTCCTATACAACTTCTTTTGCTGGCTCCCCAGTGCTCTTAACCCCCCCTCCAGTGCTCTTATCCCCCTCCCCCAGTGCTCTTCAGCCCCCCTGGTGCTCTTCAGCTCCCCACAGTGCTTTTCATCTCCCTCCCCCCAGTGCTCTCCACCCCCCTGGTTTTCCCTGCCCGCCCCCCAAGTGCTCCCTGTCCCCCCAGATCCTAAATGGCAGCCCAGTCCCTCCTCTTCCTCCAAGCCCAGTAACTAAAGAAGTAAAACAGTGGGTTGGCTGCCACATCTTGATGGATGATTTTTGTTTTTCTTGGGAGGGGTACATGTGTCAGCACAGGGCCAATCGGCACTGTCCAGACATGTTCAGACAGTGAATTAAGGGTCTTGAAGCCTGATAGGACAATCGTGGGAGAAATGAAAACTCCTCCTACAAACTATCAGCACTCACTGATACAAGTCACAAGATTGCTCTAATTGCTGTATACTCCTGATGAGAAAAGGTATTTAGCAGTTTATATTTACTAAAATAATTGCATTTCCATGTTAGGAAATCCTACCACTGTAGGAGATCAGATATAATGAATGCAAGATCTGGGTTTAGTAACACTTTAAAAATTCAAAGCAGTTCTGGTCAGTAACCCAAAAGTCATGAAATTGAAATGAGCTTCTGGCCCTAAAATGGATATGCAGAGAAAGAAGCAGGGTGTATTGTATATGCTATACCCAGTATGTAGTCATGTATGTTTTCCTGTCATTTAATCACAACCACTCAATAACCTCCTTTTGCAGATTTTGATGGTGATGGCGCATTAAATGAAACTGATTTGGAAACACTGGTAAACCATTTAACGGGAGCAGAAGAAAACACCAGGCTAAGTAATGAAGAGATGAAGCAGCTTATAGAAAATGTGAGTTCAGATGGGGAAGGCTATTTACCTTTTTTTTTTTGTTAAATATATAAAAAAAGAAAAAAATGTGATATAAAATCTCATTGATGTACACTATATTAACAAAAGTATTGGGACGCCTGCCTTTACACTTATATGAACTTTAATGGCATCCCAGTCTTAGTCTGTAGGGTTCAATATTGAGTTGGCCCACCCTTTGATGCTATAACAGCTTCAACGTTTCTGGGATGGCTGTCCACAAGGTTTATTAGTGTGTCTATGGGAATGTTTGACCATTCTTCCAGAAGCACATTTGTGATGTCAGGCACTGATGTTCGACGAGAGAGCCTGGCTCGCAGTCTCTGCTCGAATTCATCCCAAAGGTGTTCTATCAGGTTAGGGTCAGGACTCTGTGCAGGCCAGTCAAGTTCCTCCACCCAAAACCCGTTATCCATGTCTTTATGGACCTTGCTTTGAGCACTGGTCCAAATCATTTTGGGGAGGGGGGATTATGGTGTGGGGTTGTTTTTCAGGGGTTGGGCTTGGCCCCTTCGTTCCAGTGAAGGGAACTCCTAAAGGCGTCAGCATACCAAGACCTTTTGGACAATTTCATGCTCCCAACTTTGTGTGAACAGTTTGGGGATGGCCCCTTCCTGTTCCAGCATGACTGCGCAGCAGTGCACCAAGCAAGGTCCATAAAGACGTGGATGAGCGAGTTTGGAGTGGAGGAACTTGACTGGCCTACACGGAGTCCTGACCTCATACACCTTTTGGATGTATTAGAGTGGAGACTGCGAGCCAGGTCTTCTCGTCCTACATCAGTGCCTGACCTCACAAATGTACTTCTGGAAGAATGGTCAAACATTCCCATAGACACACTCCTAAACCTTGTGGACAGCCTTTCGAGAAGAGTTTAAGTTGTTATAGCGGCAAAGGGTGGGCCAACTCAATCTTAAACCCTACGGACTAAGACTGGGATGCAATTAAAGTTCATGTGAGTGTAAAGGCAGGCGTCCCAATAGTTTTTGGAATATAGTGTATGTTACCATTACAAACTACAAATACTTTGCAATCCTATATGTATATGGAGGAAGTTAATATTTGCTCACTACGTATTCAAGCTCCATTTCCTGATTTCCAGTAATGTACAATAATTGTTCTTTAGTGCTCCATCTCACAGTGCACTTCTACCACTCCACTTTATATAAAGCACTTCCGGCATGCCTGATCTCTTATCAGTTAGGAGAGTCATTGCACTCCGGGCAATTGACCTAATATGTGTTGGAAATGATTACTTGATGTTTTACCTATGAAAGGTGTGCAGTATGGCTTATGAGGTTTATGAATCCCAAGAATGCTTAAGTGATATATATTTTGTTCCAAAGATATCCGTTTGATTTAAATTTATGTGTTCTGTTCCCCATCCTAATGGGTGCTGTCTAAGACTGGCCATACATTATTTAAATTTGTTATTCAATTTTCCTTTAGATTTACCAAAGTCATATAGTATAAGGTCAAACCTAAACACTTTCCATTTGTATGCAATCAGGCAGGCCCTTGCACTACATAGTTAAAGGTAAAGCCAAAGAAAATGAAATCAGAAAACTGTACAATGTATAGCCAGCCTGATGCCTCGTACACACGCAACGATTATTGGCCGGGAATTTTCGGCCAACGTCCGATCGGCGATTTTCGGCTTGTTAGTATGATGATTCCGACAACCGACTCCGACTTTTCGGCCGAAAAAAATCTGGTGTGCAGGCTATAAAATTTTTGTTGGCCGTCAACACAACGGCCGATTTTCTGTCAGTCAGTACAGATTTCGGCAGACAAAAATCTGATGAGCAAGACTGGGAATGCTCAGAGAAGAAAAAACACACGGAAAGTAAACCAGCACATGATATCACTTCTGAAGTAGATTTTTGTTGGCCGAGAAAATTCGTGTGCAGTCTAGGCACATTCCAACCAACAAAACACAACTCTGGACAAAAGTCGGACGATCGGTCGGCCGATAATCGTTGCGTGTGTACGAGGCATTAGACTAGCTGTGAGATCGGATAGGGCGGCTCACCCTTCTCCAATGGCCATCGGACAACGCAGCTAACAGAGACCACTGCTCTGACAAACAGCACTTTTCTCCTTGTCCAAGCACTTGCCAAAGACACGCTGCTCATAAGAAATGCAGGAAGTGGGAGGGGGGGGGGGGGGGTTGGTTGTATCAGCTAAAATGTTCCAGGCAAGTGATTGAGGACAAAAAAGAATGCCGTCTGTCAAAGCAGCCATCTCCTTGCTAGCTGTGTGTTCAGGGACACCCTGTTCTAAATCGCAGCTAGTCTTCAAGGAGTTGTAAAGTCAGAAGTTTTTTTTATCTTAATGCGTTCTATACATTAGGATAAAAAGCCTTCTGTGTGCAGCAGCCCCCCTCAGCCCCCCTAATACTTATCTGAGGTCCCTTTCTGTCCAACGATGTCCACAAGTGTCTGAGATCCCCCCCCCCCCCTCCGATCCGCTGAGCCACAGCTGCGGCGCCATTTGGCTGCTGTCAATCAAAGTCAGCTAGCCAATCAGGAGAGAGATGGGGCGGGGCCAGGTCGGGGCTCAGTTTTTGAATGGACACATGGAGCTGTGACTTCGCTCCAGTGCCTTCATAGCAAGCTGCTTGCTGTGGGTGCAATCAACAGGAGGGAGGGTCCAGGAGCACCGAAGAGGGACCCGACAAGAGGAGGATCGGGCCA
Organism: Pelophylax lessonae; assembly: GCF_965119305.1. Classification (NCBI taxonomy): domain Eukaryota; kingdom Metazoa; phylum Chordata; class Amphibia; order Anura; family Ranidae; genus Pelophylax; species Pelophylax lessonae. The sequence continues at coordinate 59,017,695 of NC_138771.1, read as the reverse complement.
CTTTGTGCAAATCCACTGCAACAGAGCAGAGAAGTATAACATGTTTGTTATGTTTAAATAAAAAAAAAAAAAAGAGACTTTACAGTCACTTTAACCCAGCCAGAGATGGATCAAATCTCACTCGATTCAGTAGGGACTGGCCGAGAATCGATCCATGTATAGGCAGGCTGATTGTACCCAAGTGGATCCATCGATCAACTTGGGTACAATCAACATGTTGGATTTTCAGCATGCAATTATTGCCAACGGTTATAGCCGCTAGCAATAATCACTGTGTCCTCGCAGCAGGGACAGCTCCCCCTGCCTCCCGCCAGGAGAGGGATTCCCCCATAAACACCGACTATGGCCAGCCTTAGACATTACTTCGGAAGATCGGACAAGGACCTACATGTATTTTATACCTTGGGGAACTGAACACAAAAAAAGTCTGATCTCAATTTTTATCACTGAGCTTTGCCTGCAGTGCCACACAGTTAGGAAACCTGTAGCATTCCCTCTGTTGGCATTCAGCCCCCTTGTAACTTTATATTGAAATTAAATTGTTTGCCTTATCTGTGGGTATAAGTGATTTGTAAGCTTCTTCTTCTCCTTCTTCTTCTCCTTCTTCTTTCTTTCTTCTTTGCTCTTCTTCTTTTTCTCGTTAAGCTTTTCTTCTTTGCGCAGTGGTTCTGTCTCTCTGTTCCTCTTCCTGCTGGTGCTCCTGGGTCTTCCTCTTCTTAGCGTGACACCACAGGACGTTGCTTCCTACAGTGCATCCAGAAAGTATTCACAGGGCTTCACTTTTTCCACATTTTGTTATGTTACAGCCTTATGTATTAAATTCATTATTCTCCTCAAAATTCTACAGCCAATATCCCATAATGACAACATGAAAGAAGTTTGCTTGAAATCTTTGCAAATTTATTAAAAAAAATAAAAAAAATCCCATGTACGTAACGTTTTACAGCCTTTGCCATGACACTAAAAATAGAGCTCAGGTGCATTCTGTTTCCACTGATCATCCTTGAGATGTTTCTACAACTTGATTGGAGTCCACCTGTGGTAAATTCAGTTGATTGGACATGATTTGGAAAGGGACACACCTGTCTATATAAGATCACACAGTTAACAGTGTATGTCAGAGCACAAAGCAAGCCTTGAAGTCCAAGGAATTGTTTGTAGACCAGACAGTATTGTATCGAGGCACAGATCTGGGGAAGGGTACAGAAAACATTTCTGCAGCATTGAAGGTCCCAATGAGCACAGTGGCCTCCATCATCCATAAATGAAAGAAGTTTGGAACCACCAGGACACTTCCTAGAGCAGGTCACCCAGCAAAACTGAGCGATGAAGGGGAAGAGAAGTCAGGGAGGTGACCAAGAACCTGATGGTCACTCTGACAGATCTCCAGCGTTTCTCTGTGGATAGAGGAGAACCTTTCAGAAGAACCACAATCTCTGCAGCACTCCACCAATCAGGCCTGTATGATAGAGTGGCCAGATGGAAGCCACTCCTCAGTAAAAGGCACATGACAGCCCGTCTGGAGTTTGCCAAAAGGCAGCTGAAGGACTCTCACACCATGAGAAATAAAATTCTCTGGTCTGTTAAAACAAATTTTGAACTCTTTGGCCTGAATGGCATGCATCCTATCTAGAGGAAACCAGGTACTGCTCATCACCTGGCCAATACCATGCCTACAGTGAAGCATGTTGGTGGCAGCATCATACTGTGGGGTTGTTTTTTAGTGGCAGGAACTGGGAGACTAGTCAGGATTGAGGGAAAGATGAATGCAACAATATAAAGAAACATCCTTGATTAAAACCTGCTCCAAAGCGCTCTGGACCTCTGACTGGGTTGAAGGTTCACCTTCCAACAGGACAACGACCCTAAGCAACACAGCCGAGATAACAAAAGAGTGGCTATGGGACAACTCTGTGAATGTCCTTGTATGGCTCAACCAGAGCCCAGACTTGAACCCGATTGAACATCTCTGCAAAGATCTGGAAATAGCTGAGCACCAATGCTCCCCATCCAACCTGATGAAGCTTGAGTGGTCCGGCAAATGAGAGAAACTTCCCAAAAAATAGGTGTGCCAAGCTTGTAGCATCATACTCAAAAAGACTTGAGGCTGTAATTGGTGACAAGGGTGCTTCAACAAAGTATTGAGCAAAGGCTGTGAATACTTATGTACATGGGATTTTTTTGTTTTTTATTTTTAATATATTAAAACCTTTCACATGATGAATTGCTTGTGGAATTTTTAGGAACCTAATGAATTGAATCCATTTTGGAAAATACACTGTGTGCTGGCACACCTGCAGGCTCGATCCCAGGCCACGCTGTCTGCATCTATAGACAGACAGAGAGGCTCAGCCCCACATCCTGCTCCCTCGTCACAGCATTCCATTAACAGCAGCAGCCAATGACTCTCACTGTTATCAATCTACCCTGTGAGAAGAGAGAAAGTGGAGATAGTCGCTGTTCTCGAGCACAGCGCTGGATTGAGAATGGGCTCAGGTAAGTATTTGGGGGGCGGGGGGGGGATTTAGAGAATGCATTAAGGTGAAAGACCTACTTTTTCAACCATTTTAATCTATTTATTTATTTATCAGTAAAGTTTATGGTATTTAATTTTTGTAATGTGTGGTTATTCCTTTGGTGTAATTGTAAAGTTTTTGTATTCTTCATTACCAGATTCTTGATGAGTCAGATATAGACAAAGACGGCACAATAAACCATTCTGAATTTCAGCATGTCATCTCCAGATCTCCAGACTTTGTCACGTATGTATTTTATATTGAATGGTGACTATAATTGGACCAAATGTAAGGACACCACATCCTATACAGATATTCCTAGAATCAAACATTCTAGCTTTACCTTCTGGAAGATCGAAGGTACAGATTGTATAACTTTAAGCCTAGTATACATGATGAGATTATCGGACAAATGATTGTCCATTTTTCTTTGCATGCTAGTCTCCATATCGAAAACAAATTGGTTACTAAAGTACAGAAGTTCTCCTATGTCTAAAAATGTACAAATAAAAATTCTGAAGTGATGTAATGTATTTGTATTGGTTTTTCGGACATAAACTGTACTGACTAAACGACAATCGTAGATCTGATATCGTACAAGAAAAATTTTCGGGTTTGTCTCTTTGGATAATTTTGGATGAAAGCTCGAACGATCAGATTACTGTGCAATCGCTTAGATTACGAAGCGGTATTTTTTTGTACGATATGCTGATTGTGTGTACTAGGCTTAAAGCAGCAAACTGATAGATCACTGTACTAACACAAGTGATGATCGTGGGGTGATCTCTCCCGCTGAGGCATTGTATTCTGACAAGGGGACTCCCTTTCCCCTGCTAGAATACTGATCAGCACTCCCATCCAGCTGCTGGTGGGATATTGGTTTTCTAAGAAGCCGGACATGAGACTGGTTTCTGTCTGACAGGCAGCTGTAGACACTGACTGAATAGTTGAATTGCGTGTACCCAGTTTAAAGAGTAGATCATATGAGTGAAACATTGATGATGCCTTGTAATCTACATGGGAATATTGGGTATAAATCTTTCATATGGATGAATAAGCTGAGCATTTTATGATATAAATGTGATACAGTATATACAAAAATTCTTCTAGCAGTGGTCCTTGTTAATTCTAGCATATTGAACACTTTTATAGGATTAACCTCCCTGGCGGTATGATTCTCTTGGATTTTAGGTGCTGAAAGCTGTACCATTATTTTGCATGTAATTCTTGTGAATGAGCAGCCCAAACCAACTGTATACATTATATTTATATTACATTATATTTTATTTATATATATATATAAAATATAATGTATACAGTTGGTTTGGGCTGCTCATTCACAAGAATTACACACATATATATGTATGTGTGTGTATATATATTTACATAAAAAGTACAGTAAAACTGCAGGAAAGGGCACTGGGGGGCAATGTAATGTGATTGCATTTTATTTTGAATGGTATCAGTGTGTTTGGTGTGTTTTACATTTGAATTTGCCGCCGGTTCCACCCCCCGGGGGACGTCACGTCGCCGGAGACGGAAGCCGGGGCTCGCAGACGATCGGGAGAGAGCTCCGCCGCCGCATACTGCCCGCATTCTTCGCTGGATCCCGGAGAAAAGGTAAGTAAAACCTCTTCCAGCATCCAGCGATCTTCCTAGCGGTACCCCGAGTGTGGCTCGGGGTTACCGCTTTTGGCTCTAAAATGTAACCCCCGAGTCACGCTGGGGAATACCGCTAGGAAGGTTAATAGTGTCAAAGCACAATTACCAGTACACCAGTTCTAAATATCAGTTTGTATATGCCAATGTGGCCTGCAGGCAATGCTGCATTTTGTCCCAATGATCTTTTTGTACAAACTGAAGGTGTCTGGTCAGCTATAAACTAGCCTTTGGACATATCTTAATATTGTCAGACTGAGTATTTGGGCGGATTTATTTATAACACAGTTCCAGTCATTTTGTATATATTCTTCTTTACCGTCAGCTGTAGAAGCTGAGGCCTCAGTATAAAATAAGAGAAACAAGCGCAGCGCCTTCTAAGTGCAGCAGGAAACAAATTTAATATAAAAATGATAAAAACGTACTCACAAGAGTAAGTTTGGTTGAAAGCTTTTAAAATAAATGTGGACATCTGTGCATCTCAGTCCTGGGGGTCCTGGATAGTGGTGCCCTTGCTGGCTGGCACAGTGAGGGGATTCCTGGGAGGTAGTCCAAGGCTTTCCTGGTCCGTGGAATACAGGGGAACAGCTCCAACAGGCCGTGATGTCACTTCCTGGTCACGAGGCACATATATAAATGGTGACGCGTTGAGGAGCATACGCTCCGTTAAGCCTGAAGGAGCGCATGCTCCGCAATGCGTCCCCGTTTACGTCTGTCCCCCATGACCAGGAAGTGACGTCCCGGCCTGTTGGAGCTGTTCCCCGGACCAGGGAAGCCTAGGACTACCTCCCAGGAATCCCCTCACCGTGCCAGGCAGCGAGGGATCCAGGACCCCCAAGACTGAGATGCATATATGTCCACATTTATTTTATCCCACAGCATATGTGCAGACCGCGCTGTGCATTGTGAATGGCTGTGCAGCATTCTGGAACCTGTAACGTGTCCAAGAAGACTGCGGGGGGGGGGTCGGTTCTGCTGGGATCATCTTGGTCATCCAAGCGAAAGTGGGAGCGGGTACATGTCAAAAATCAGGTACCTGCCCCTCCCGAAAAAAAAGTGCCATTTTGTAAAGAGGAAGGGGGGACAGAGACCTTAAAGAGGAACTTCCCCCTTTTGGGTGGAGCTCCGCTTTAAGATTGCAGGCAGGATTTTCCAGAATACCCTTGGCTCCTAATATTGTCAAGGAAGAAACTTTATCAAGTGATTTTATACCTAAAGGGGATTGTTGTGAGCTTTTTTTCTTAGTGAGAATAGAAGTTTTATTGAAAATGTGGGGTTTTGCCAGGCAAATTGGCTGTAGCCCAGGAAATTCCCACCACACAGCTGCACATACACAAAGGGGTGGCAATGACAACACTGACCTAATGTGGCTGCATCTGATTAGGCCAACACTGAAAGCTTCCTTTTGGCTTTGACCAATCATGGGCTCAGACCAAACCCAAGCTCATCTCTACTGATTACATTTTTTTTAAGTATTATTATTATTATTGGCATATTTCTTCTTTTTTTTTTATTAGCTACAGAGCAACAATAAACTGCACACAGTGGGGTTGATTTACTAAAACCGGAGAGTGCAAAATGTGGTACTACTCTGCATGATGGCCAATCCGCTTTGAACTTAAGCTTGTTCAAACAAGCTTTCACAAATAAACATGGAAGCTGACTGTTTTCTATGCAGAGCTGCACCAGATTCTTTACACTTCAGCTTTAGTAAATCGACCCCAATATAACAAGGGTATGCAATGATATGGGAAAACACTTGTAGACTGTGCTGTTTGTAAAGCAGGCCATAGATGAGCCTGTTTTTTATTGATTTTATTTTTTCCCCTCAATCATTGTTTTGAATGAATAAACTGACTTGATTCCCATATCCACACACATTTTGTGCATGGGGGAATCCTCCCTCTGAGCTATTGTATATTGACAGTGGTGAGACTTCCTGACTGTCAGAATACACTGATCAGCATTGCAGGCTTTAGCCTACAGCTCTGATCAAGCAAGTAAAATCTAACAAGGCAATTGTACAGAAGTCAATCGGTAGTGTGACGTACCGTCAGGTACCCAGCTTGGATGCCTCCATCAAGGTACAGTTTCCGCCAATCTGGAATCGGGTATTATCGCTGAGCATTGCACCAAAAATCTAGACAACACTAGCTTAGGTGCAAACTGGAACTCTCTTTTTATTGTAAACAGAAATATATACCACACAAAGTTGGATAAGAGTTGGATCACGTTATGCAAACAGCAAGATAATTAACATAGCTAAGAAACAGCCAACATAAACAGTACAATAAAAACCAAAAAGTGCAGCGCTGAAATCAGTATACAATTATATAGCTGAAAAGCTCATATAAAGAAAACAAAAAAGGAGAGGGGATAATGTCCAAATGAATAGTCCCAATATTAAGTGCAGAGATGTGAATCCACGTGCAAAATAACTTTCTTCCAGTGACACCAGGGAAAAGTGTAGGAAGGGGACACCCTTGTGCTCAGGTATAACAAGCAGCTTACCGAAATTCCGTGGCTGCTCAGTTTAATGAGACAGCCTCTCCCAGCTAGTAGTAAACCAGTAGGTCAACCGATATCAAGCTCAGGTGCTTCGAAAGACTCCAAAAGCCGAAAGCCGTTTCCGGTGTGTTGTTAAACCGATCACATTAATATGTGGCACACTTGGAACTTCTCATATACTCCATTGAACGTAAAGCCATATGTAGAAAGAAACAGAGGCCCATAGCGTAATCCCGTAAACCAATAGGTAAATTTATTAAAAAAACTACTTACAATTTAAAAGACAAAAACAGGCATGTAGTATGTGCCGGTCATGGATCTAACCGCGGCGTCCCGCAAGTCTCCAGATCAGCATATGGATAAACAGCCGGCTTCGTTGGGGGGCGTGTGGACGTTTATGTCTGGGATCGCCAACGTTTCGTCATAAGAAAGACTTCTTCTGGGCGTGAAGTCTTTCTTATGACGAAACGTTGGCGATCCCAGACATAAACGTCCACACGCCCCCCAACGAAGCCGGCTGTTTATCCATATGCTGATCTGGAGACTTGCGGGACGCCGCGGTTAGATCCATGACCGTCACATACTACATGCCTGTTTTTGTCTTTTAAATTGTAAGTAGTTTTTTTAATTTACCTATTGGTTTACGGGATTACGCTATGGGCCTCTGTTTCTTTCTACATATGGCTTTACGTTCAATGGAGTATATGAGAAGTTCCAAGTGTGCCACATATTAATGTGATCGGTTTAACAACACACCGGAAACGGCTTTCGGCTTTTGGAGTCTTTCGAAGCACCTGAGCTTGATATCGGTTGACCTACTGGTTTACTACTAGCTGGGAGAGGCTGTCTCATTAAACTGAGCAGCCACGGAATTTCGGTAAGCTGCTTGTTATACCTGAGCACAAGGGTGTCCCCTTCCTACACTTTTCCCTGGTGTCACTGGAAGAAAGTTATTTTGCACGTGGATTCACATCTCTGCACTTAATATTGGGACTATTCATTTGGACATTATCCCCTCTCTTTTTTGTTTTCTTTATATGAGCTTTTCAGCTATATAATTGTATACTGATTTCAGCGCTGCACTTTTTGGTTTTTATTGTATTTTTTGAATCACTGTTAGTTGATTTTGTGCCAGCTGCTCACTATTGTTCTTAATCATTTGGTTTTCTGTCACATCTAGCGCGGAAATTTTTCTTCTATTTATATAACATAAACAGTAATCTAATTAAACCGTAAGCTAACTAGTCCCTAGACAAGCCTAGATGACTCCCAGACCATTCGGCAACCGTTCCCCAGTAAGACAGACATTAACAATAGTTGACTCAATTAACAATGGGAATTCGCACACAGTGGGGAAATGATACCATGGGAGAAAGACCCCTAAGTAAACAGATTATAGCAGGAGGTTGTTTTGAGCTGATTATATTAGAATCTGCTCTGAGTCTCACAGTCTAAAGCAGTCATTGCTGGTTTGGGCACAAAGGCCCCAAATCTGCATCCAGGTCCTAGATTCCCGGAGTCTGTGTGTTTCTGGGAGACATGGACCCAAATCAGAAGCAAGATCACTCCAAAGGGTTCCCCAGGCACACACCTCCTTTAAAATAGAGCCCCCTCAAAAGCCAGGGCCTATAGTCCGTAGGCAAGAGGCTATCCTGCAGCCAAAAAACTGGGGATATCTGTCTTACTTTGTGTTGATGAATAGAGAAACTTTAATCAGCACTTTCACATTTCTCTTTTTACTCTTCAGCTCCTTCAAGATCGTGCTGTGATTGCTTCTTGCAATTTGCCTGCGTTGACCCTTCAGTACAAGCACTGGAATTAATCTGTCAACTGTGAATACCTGGTTGTACCTATGCAATTTATAATGAATCTCTGCTATGGACTACTTCTACCAGAAATACGCTCTTTATAATGTATTTGGTGAATTTATACTGAACTACTGATTTGCGTTTGCAATTTGTTGCCAGTTTATGTTCTGTTTACTTTTATGTAGGGAAAAACTGGAAATTTTTGAACATATAGAGACATGTGGGCTGGACGCACAACCACACAATGTGATCCATATGAGTTTACAGCTTTTAACTTGCTCAACTCCAGCCAAACCTTTTTTTTTTTTTTTTAAGTTTTTTTGCATTGAGTTAGGATGGGCAAGAATCTCCAATAGGTATTTTTTTTCTGTCCTAATGATGGATGACAGTGAACAAGGGCTATAGTGGAAATTTTCCCAGTGGGGCCACAGGCATTATGAGACCCTGTTTTTAGAGCAATAATATTCCCATAAGGTTATATGTGCATTCAGTGGGGGACACTTATCAATTCTGTCCCAAGGCAAAGTGATGCTGAACAAGAAGAGGGAGATGGATCGTGATACAGATTTTTAACAAAAATACAGCCGGAGTCCTAAATCCCTCCTTTGGCTGCGAGTGCATTACACCTGACCCTGACCACGCTATAGTTCTTCATCTTTTTATAGTGAAATCTGGTTCATCTTCAGTAAAAAATCTGTTAGAAATGTTCAAACTGTTTCACTTGGCTGTCCTGACACACAGCCCTGTACATCTGTCGCTGAGCCTTTGCTAAAGGCAAAGCGATCTGATTTATGACTAATTGGGGTTTATTTACTAAAAGTAGAGAGTGCAAAATCTGGTGCAGCTCTGCATAGAAACCAATTAGCTTTCATTTTATTTGGCAAAGTTTAATTTACCAAGTTGAAGTTTGAAGCTGATTTGACACAGCTGCTCCACATTTTGCACTCTCCAGTTCTAGTAAATCAACCCCATTGTGTGGGTAATTTGCTTGATAAATGTCCCCCATTGTATTTTAAGCATGTTGCTTACCTGAAAAAAGCCTCCCTTGTGTGGATATCCGCAAGAGCCGAGACTGCTGCTGAGCACCGCCATCTTGCATGTGATGCAAGCAGACTCATTCAGCTGTCATTCAAGTGCCACCCTATAGTATTCCCCTTCACTCTTCCAAACCCCACCTCCCCCCCCCCCCCCCCCCCGGCAGCTACTTACAAGTTTATGTAGAGAAGTGATTGGAGGGGCAGAGGAGCTTGGCCAGCACAGTCAGTAATTGGGTAGGAGAGGGTCATGATGTTTAAGGAGGGAGGGGGCTGTGCTAGGGAACTACTTCTCCTGAAGTAGCCAAATTTGCTAGCAACTTCAGAGGCACCTTTTATAAGTAAAAATTGTTTATGACAAAGAAAAAAAAATGCATTTGTTTATAATACCTAATTTTTCTTTGCTTTTACCAGTGAAGTTTTGTAAGTTAGTGACAGGCTCTCTTTATGGGGGGTAGGGAAGGTTTACAACCGCTCTGACTTTGATTCCTGTCCACACTCAGGGAATTTCCCCACACTTCCGGCCCTATTAACTGGCTCCACGGGGACAGGAGGTGAAGGAAAATCCTCCCTTAAAAAAATCAGGCAGCAATGCTAACACCTGTTCTATCCAAAAGGCAAAACATAAAAAATTGTGAACAGGCAGACTTTTTATTGCAGAAAAGTCGTGCAGTGTCTCTTCTCTAATAAAATAAACGTACCTGCCTGTTTGCAAATCCCTGTAGAATGTACATTGAGCTGCACATACACAGCACTGTTTACATGCTGGCACAATTGGTGTGCACTGGGATGACTTCCCTCCTGCGCATGCACAGTGACGTCACCCTGTGTTGACCAGACAAGATGGTCGAAAACCAGAAACGGGAAGAAACAGAGGAAAAGATGCTAGCAAGGGACCTCACAAGCATTGGACTGTTGGAACAGAGGTAAGTATATTCAAGTTTAGTTCTGCTTTTAAAGGATCATCTTTGGAAACATGTAACATGTTCCTGCCCCTGCAGCCGCTCCCCCCCCCCCTCCCCCCTCCTTGTGACAGTGGGTCAGGGATCTTCTCCTCGCCATTGCTGTCATTGTTTGAAAAGAGCGCGGCCACCCACACAGCCTTATTATTCATTCACAGGGTTCGGTGAATGAATGAACTACAAGTACCGAAAGCCTATGGGGCTGACGGCTTGTAGTTCACAATGAACTACCGGGTTCTGTCGAGGACTCTAAGTAGTTCATTAAACTGAACAAAAAAAAATGTGCACTTACTGTTTTTTTTTTTTTTTTGTTTTTTTTTTTAAAGGTGAACTTGCCCTTTAACATTCCCTGGAGTTGGACTCTAATGATGCATTTTTTGCAAAGTGAAACATTTTCCTGCCTTCCCTTTTTGATCTGATTGTATTTTTGTCTTTTAAATGAAGTTACTTTGCTGTTGATGATGGGTATCTATGGAGTGTAAAAAAATTTCAGCATCTTCATATTTTTAGTGACCAGATGCAGATCTGTGCAGATGAACTGCTTGATATGAACAGGTAACGTTTCTCATGAAATGAAATATTTGTTACCATAGGGTATGTTTAATTTACTGTTTAATTTACTGAACTAATCTAAGCACAATTTTATAAATATTTTTAAGGAGTGAAAACTTGTTTCCTTGTGTTTGCTTACTGTGCCATGTAAATGTCTGTTGTAATAAAAACACTGTTCTCAGCAGCACATCTCAACAAATACTGCCAACAGTAAGATGGGAATGATCAAATTGGAATTTCCATTGGAAAACCTGACTGATGAAGTGTGAGGCTGCTACTGTCCTTATATGACAGTATGGTAAGAGCAATCTGTGGTTTTCCTCTGCTGAGAAGTCAGATTTCCCATATATCTCTGTGATTCCAGCATTTTCCAGCAGAGGGAGCTGCACACCAGCAGAACATAAAGTACTGAGTATGAGACTTTGTAAGCAGGGTGATGAGGCTGCAGAGATGAATGCAATCCACTGTGACCAGGTGCTCCCTATTGACTAAAGCTGGCCATACACCAGTAGAATTTATTTTTCATAACATTCATTTATTATTATAATAGTCAGTCGAGTTATTTGAACAAAATGACAAGATTTAAAGGAGAAGGATGGAGAATTTTTCTTGAACAAACTTTTTAACTATGAAATTAAGTTTTCGTTTGAGAAAAATAGTACATATTGTAATCAAACCTGCTTAATACGCTGGGATTTCATCCAAATAGCAGATCTGGGTTTTCAGTGGGTTTTTAAGGGTTTTCAATGAACGATTCTGTATGAATGTTAGAACAAAAATCTAACCCTGTATAGCTAGATTAAGGCCTCTTGCACATGGGTGTATTAACTACTTCCTGCCCACGCTATAGCCGAAAGACGGCTACATTGCAGGCTAATGCTGGCCATACAGTAGCCGAAAAATCATTGTAACTCCTTTTTGAAAAACGAAAAATCGGCCGTGGGAGCAGACGATGATGCCATCATGTAATGACCAAATTTCAAATGATAAATCGTTCAATGGACATAAATTAATCCATTTTTTGTTCAGTTAGTCCCATATACCTAGTGCAAAAGTTTGGGAAAAAAACACATTAACCTTTTCAATTAATCGTATTCGGTCAGCAGAAAATTTCCAAACTTGTCCTTCAATTTTTCGGCTCAAAATCTTCACTACCGATACGTGCCCATTAATTGGCCAAGAACCGAACAAACTGTCCAAATGACCGAATTTCGGCCGATTTTTCATACAGTGTATGGCCAGCTTTGATTTGCCATCCTCCCCTGATCGCGCTGCCTGTGCGCCCCCCTTCGGACTCAGCTGATCACAGATCATTGTAAAGGGCCAATCACAGCAGCCCTTTACTGCGTGATCAGCTGTGTCCAATGACAGCTGATCACAGGATGTAGACACAAGCCGGCAGCGTAAGGAGAGAAGAAGAAAGCCGATCACCAGCTTGTGTTATTGAGACATCAGCACTGATTAACGGCACAGTCCTACCATTTCTGCCCATCAGTGCAGCATCATCAGCATACATCAGTGAAAGCGAAAAATTACCGGTTTGTAAAATTTTATAACAATCTATGAGAAGTTGTTTTTTTTTTCCAAAATATTTGGTCTTTTTTTGTTTGTTTAGCAAAAAAAAAGTAACCCAGTGGTAAATACTACCAAAAGGAAGCTCTGTTTGTGTTAAAAAAGAAATGATAAAACCTTTATATGGATACAGTGTTGCATGACCACGCAAGTGTCCTTCAAAAAGTGTGACAGCGCTGCAAGCTGAAAATTGGCCTGGAAAGGAAGGGGGTAAAGGTGCCCAGTAGGCAGGTTAAAGTACTAGTAGATAACACTGGACCTTTCTGGCAGGAGCTTAATAAATGCTCATTTTGGCGCATAATTATACGTGTTTACATGCACATGGCATTTAGAGGTGTATGCATGTAAACTCTGTTCTGTTAGCTACAATATTCAGCTATTCTAACCAGTAGAATGCGTGTGTGTGCGTGTGTGTGTGTGTGTGTGTGTGTGTGTGTGTGTGTGTGTGTGTGTGTGTATATATATATATATATATTATCAGTCCAGACCAAAAGTTTGGACACACCTTCTCATTCAAAGAGTTTTCTTTATTTTCATGACTATGAAAATTGTAGAGTCACACTTCAAGAGGTAGTCACCTGAAATGGTCTTCCAACAGTCTTGAAGGAGTTCCCAGAGATGCTTAGCACTTGTTGGCCCTTTTGCCTTCACTCTGCGGTCCAGCTCACCCCAAACAATCTCGATTGGGTTCAGGTCCGGTGACTGTGGAGGCCAGGTCATCTGGCGCAGCACCCCATCACTCTCCTTCTTGGTCAAATAGCCCTTACACAGCCTGGAGGTGTGTTTGGGGTCATTGTCCTGTTGAAAAATAAATGATGGTCCAACTAAACGCAAACCGGATGAAATAGCATGCTATAGATGCTGTGGTAGCCATGCTGGTTCAGTATGCCTTCAATTTTGAATAAATCCCCAACAGTGTCACCAGCAAAGCACCCCTACACCTCCTCCTCCATGCTTCACGGTGGGAACCAGGCATGTAGAGTCCATCCGTTTCCTTTTTCTGCGTTGCACAAAGACACGGTGGTTGGAACCAAAGATCTCAAATGTGGACTCATCAGACCAAAGCACAGATTTCCACTGGTCTGATGTCCATTCCTTGTGTTCTTTAGCCCAAACAAGTCTTTTCTGCTTGTTGCCTTTCTTTAGCAGTGGTTTCCTAGCAGATATTCTACCATGAAGGCCTGATTCACACAGTCTCCTCTTAACAGTTGTTCTAGAGATGTGTCTGCTGCTAGAACTCTGTGTGCCATTGACCTGGTCTCTAATCTGAGCTGCTGTTAACTCGGATGAACTTATCCTCCGCAGCAGAGGTGACTCTTGGTCTTCCTTTCCTGGGGCGGTCCGCATGTGAGCCAGTTTCTTTGTAGCGCTTGATGGTTTTTGTGACTGCACTTGGGGACACTTTCAAAGTTTTCCCAATTTTTCGGACTGACTTACCTTCATTTCTTAAAGTAATGATGGCCACTCGTTTTCCTGTACTCAGCTGCTTTTTTCTTGCCATAATACAAATTCTAACAGTCTATTCAGTAGGACTATCAGCTGTGTATCCACCTGACTTCTGCACAACACAACTGATGGTCCCAACCCCATTTATAAGGCAAGAAATCACACTTATTAAACCTGACAGGGCACACCTGTGAAGTGAAACCCCTTTCAGGTGACTACCTCTTGAAGTGTGACTCTACAATTTTCATAGTCATGAAAATAAAGAAAACTCTTTGAATGAGAAGGTGTGTCCAAACTTTTGGTCTGTACTGTATATATTGTGTGTGTTTTATGCACTTAAGCATTAAAAAGCTCAAATATGCTTCTTCAGGAGTGCAAGTTTGGGGCAATTTTCTTTTATCCCTTAAACTTGCTACACAAAAATACGTATTTAAACACCTGCAGATGCATGGGCACATTAGCGAACATGCGGCTGCTTTCAGAGGTGTAAGGGCTCATTCACATGTGTGCCAGGGACTGACGGCACTCTCAAAAGCAGTCCATACTCCTATCACTTTCAGAGGTGTTTGGCGGGCAGTTAAGAAGTCTTGTATCGCCTCCTCACTGCCTGCTTTAAAAGAGAAGTATGAGGTTCAATGCTGTATCTGTCCCCTGCTGCATCTGCACCCCTGATCACTCAGTTCTCCCCCCTGCTCTTAGTAGAGAGCAGTGACTGTAAGTCACCAGCTCCTTGCTCTGCCCCTCCAGTGCTCACTGGAGAACTAGGCTGGAGAGGGAGTGGCTGGCTCCGTCTCCCAGCTGCGCAGCGGAGAGGCTGACCCAGCTGCCTGGTCCAGGGATCTGGGTGGATCTCCACTGTAAAGTCAGGACCTTTTCCCATCCTAAATCGGCTGAGTGGCATGACCTGACAGCGAGCTTTAACCCTTTAGACTTTGCACTAACACGCCACAACCATGCGCTTAGCACGCGGTTTCAGGTTGCTCACAGAGCAGTTCAATTCACTTGAATAGGTCCTGATCGGTGTGCAGTAGCTCTTGCTGAAAGCGACTGGGGTTATAATTGCTGGCTGTGGGGCAGTAGAACCATGGCTTAACTGTGGGGGTTTTACTGCCCCCAACCTCACCTGAATGAGCCCTTAAAAGAAAAAAAAACAAAAACACCAAATGTGCTTTTGTTGCACCTGTGTGCATGAAGCCTAAAGCTGGCAATAGATGGATTGAATCCCAGCTGGTTCAGCAGGGACCAGCCAAGATTTGACCCATCTATGGATAGGCTGGTTGTACTAAAGTCGATCCATTGATCAATTCCAATATAACCAGCCTGTTGGATTTTTTCATGCGATCACTGCCAGTGGCTATAGCTGCCAGCATTGATCATTGTGTAGGGAAAGCTTTCCGCTGGCTGAACACAATAATGCTGGGGGGAGATTCTTCCATTCTCCCATCAATGCTCACTGTGTTAACGGGGAAATCAAGCATTTTCTTTCTTTCCACTGATGGTAGAAAGAAAAAGAATGCATAATCTATGGGCTGCTAAAGTATAGACAACTGTCTTCATGTGATTATCCTGAAAAAGATTAGATAGGAGATGACCGTAAGCACGTTGGCAGTAACTGCAATCTAAATATTTATAAAGGGAAGATACGCAAGAGATGAAATCCCCCCCCCCAAAAGGTCAGCAATAAATTTTATCTGATTGCTATGCTGACTGATGAACTTTACTTGTACTCTTTCCACTCAATAAAACACAGATTGTATCAGAGATTGAGAGTGATTGTAAACTTAGAGATACTGAAGTCTTGTTTTTCTTTTGTTTAAAAATAACAAACATGTTCTACTTACCTGCTCTGTGCAGTGGTTTTGCACAAAGCAGCCCAGATCCTCTTCTTTTCAGGTCCCTGGCCGCTCTCCTGGGCCCCCCTACTGCCGAGTGCCCCCACACCAAGCAGCTTGCTATGGGGGCACCCCAGCTGAGCCACTGCTCTGTATGTCCATTCAGACACGGAGCTGTGGCTCGGCCCCGCCCCCTCTCTCTCCTCATTGGCTCACTGACTTGGATTGGCAGCAGCGGGAGCCAATGGAGCCCGCTCCTGTGTCTCAGCCAATAAGGAGGGAGAGACCTGGACAGCTAATGCTCTCAACATCGTAAAAGAATATATTATAGCAGTGCTAAGAAACAACTTATAATGTATTATAACACTTGATGTCACCCACACATATACAGTATCTCACAAAAGTGAGTACACCCCTCACATTTTTTGTAAAAATGTTATCTTTTTACATTGTAGCAAAGTGTCATTTCTTCAGTGTTGTCACATGAAAAGTAGTGAGTTTACAGCTTGTATAACTCAATACACAGCCATTAATGTCTAAACCACTGGCAACAAAAATGAGTAGACCGCTAAGTGAAAATGTAAAAAATTGGGCCATTTTAGCCATTTTCCCTCCCTGGTGTCATGTGACTCGTTCGTGTTACAAGGTTTCAGGTGTGAATGGGGAGCAGGTGTGTTATATTTGGTGTTATCGCTCTCACTCTCTCATACTGGTCACTGGAAGTTCAACATGGCACCTCATGGTAAAGAAGTCTTTGAGGATCTTAAAAAAAAAAGAATTGTTGCTCTACATAAAGATGGTCTAGGCTATAAGAAGATTGCCAAGATCCTGACACTGAGCTGCAGCACAGTGGCCAAGATCGTAAAGCGGCTTACCAGAACAGGTTCCACTCGGAACAGGCCTCATCATGGTCAACCAAAGAAGTTGAGTGCACGTTCTCAGCGTCATATCTAGAGGTTGTCTTTGGGAAATAGCCATAGGAGTCCTGCCAGAATTGCTAAAGAGGTTGAAGGGGTGGGGGGTCAGCCTGTCAGTGCTCAGACCAATATGCCTCACACTGCCTCAAATTGTTCTGCATGGCTGTCGTCCCAGAAGGAAGCCTCTTCTAAAGATTGTGCCCATGAAAGCCCACATACAATTTTTTGAAGACAAGCAGACTAAGGACATGGATTACTGGGACCATCTCCTGTGGTCTGATGAGACCAAGATAAACTTATTTGGTTCAGATGGTGTCAAGCATGTGTGGTGGCAACCAGGTGAGGAGTACAAAGACAAGTGTGTCTTGCCTACAGTCAAGCATGGTGGTGGAAGTGTCATGGTCTGGGGCTGCATGAGTGCTGCTGGCACTGGGGAGCTACAGTTCATTGAGGGAACCATGAATGCCAACATGTACTGTGACCTACTGAAGCAGAGCATGATCCCCCTCCCTTTGGAGACTGGGCCGCAGAGCAGAATTCCAACATGATAATGATCCCAAACACACCTCCAAGACGACCACTGCCTTGCTAAGGAAGCTGAGGGTAAAGGTGATGGACTGGCCAAGCATGTCTCCATACCTAAACCCTATTGAGCATCTGAGGGGCATCCTCAAATGGAAGGCGAAGGAGCGCAAGGTCTCTGATATCCACCAGCTTCGTGATTGTTTCCTCCATTCATACAAACGAGGTGGATGGAGAAATCCTTCTGCCAGGACATTGTTTTATGACAGCGGCACCCGTCATCATAAGAATACACTTATTAGTGGCTGCAACTGCTCATTAGTGGAAATTTATTTTAAACAATTGACTTCTGTCGAGAGGAGGGGGCCATAGACTGGCCAATTATGGTTCACCCCTCCTGCTGTTCTCAGTCCCCTGCAAAACTAGGAACAGGGGGCAGCGTTATTGCAGATGCTACGATGCTGGATCAGTGGAGGAATCTGGTAACTTTTTAGGGTTGGGGGATTTTTTTTTAACTTGAAAAAGTAACTTCTCTTTCTTTGGGAAAAAAGTTAGGAAGAAAGGAAGAAAAAAAAAAAAATATATATATATATATATATATCGTATACAATTGGGACACAAGTCATATTGTAAATAGGTACCCATGCACACAGGGCTTTTTTTTACAGCTGCTTTTATCAGCGTCAGACTTTCTCTTTTTTTTTTGCAGCTAAAAAACGCCCCTCCATATTATTCTATGGCCTCATGCACACATAGGTTTTGAGGAGCTGTAAGTGGCATAGAAGCTGCAAAGAAACCCAGGGCCAGCACATTCTGAAGACCACTGATACAGCTGTAAAAACATCTGATGCTGCTAAACGCAGCTTAAAGCTGGATACAGAATTAAGCCACGTCAAGTGTTTTTTTTTTTTTTTTTTTGACATGTCAAAGTCAGTGGTTCCCTATAAGAGCCGTCTTTACTGATCCCACTTTCAGCCAATCGATTTGAATGGAAGTTGGATCATCATGATCTGTGGTATGCCACTTGTGCTCTGAGGATCTTGCAGGGGAACCCCAAGCCAAAATTAAAAAGAAAAAAAAAAAAAACCAGCGTTGCTCCCCCAAGATCCATACCAGGCCCTTTGAGTCTGGTATGGATCTTAAAAGAGAACACCACTCCAAAATAAAAAAAATAAAAAATGGCTTGGGGTTCCCCCCAAAATGTACACCAGACCCTTATCTGAGCATGCAGCCCGGCAGGTCAGGAAAAGGGGGGGGGAGCGAGCACCCCCCTCCTGGACCATACCAGTACACGTGCCCTCAACGGGGGTGGGAGTCTATGGACAGGGGGCTAATTGGAATCTGAAAGCCCCCTTTAACAAAGGGGCCCCAGATCTTGGCCCCCCTATGTGAGTAAGTATGGTGTACATTGTACTCCTACCCATTCACCCAAAAAAAGGAAGTGTAGTATAAAGAAAAAGGAGACTGTTTTGACAAGTTGTTTATTAAAAAACTTCCTTTGGTCTTCTTCCTCTGGTGTTCTTCTTCCAGTCTTCTCAGTCATTGCTGTTTTCTCTGCCACTGACCCGGTTCGCCTCTGTTGCGGTCTCCCGTCCTGCCAGCTTCGTTCTCTGCCGCTTCTTATATAGTCATGGGGCGTGGTTATCTGGTGACGTCAACATGAGACCTCACCCCTTGTGACGCCATGTAACACAGAGCCCTCCTGCCCTAAAGCACCCACCCTCCCCCCCCCCCCCCCATGTTGAGAGCGTGTGGCCTGGTATTGTCCAGGAGGCTCACTCGTCCATGTTCCCCCCTTTCCTGACCTTTCCTGGCTGCATGCTACGATGCAATAGATTTTGGCATGGGGTTCTTCTTCAAGATCCTCAGAGCCCAAGTTGATCCAACTTGGATGCAACTTCAAATCAGTGGGCTGAAAGTCAGATCAGTTATGACGACTCTCATAGGGAAGCATTGATTTTGAAACACGTCCAAACACGCATCAACACCAATGCAAATAGCTAGTAAGAGCGCATTTAACAGCTGCTTTTTCCTGGCATTGGTAGTGGCTTTACAGCTCATTTTTTCTAACGCCCTGTGTGCATGGGGACTAAATGTTCTGAAAAAGTACCTTTCCTTTTCAATCTGCAGCTCTGTAATTTTCTGTAAAATGCAATGCAATATAGCTACCTGGAGCTGTTCTGTATACAGATGGTGTACAGAACAACCCCCCATAAATGTAATTTCCTGCTTGTGTGATTGGCTCACTGATTTTCCCAGAAGTCTACAATAAGATACAAGTCAGGTTTTAAGCATCCTCTGCAACACAGATTTCATTTTCGGTGAGATCCTCTCCAAATCATGTCTAAAGGATGCAGACCCTGCAAGTTTCCACATTAGAGCACTGCAGGTGCAGCAGCTGATTGATAATTATAAAATCAGTCCCATACAGATTTACTCAGCACATAGACACAAACAAACTGCTATTTCTTCAAAATCCTTGCAATGTACAAAGATAATCCAGAGGGAATAGTTTTTCTTAACAAAAGTAGAGTTACTCTACAATGCAGGGAATGCATTAAAGTGGAACTTCACCCTCCAGGGCACGTTGCCTCCCACCCACCCCTCCTCTCCCGCTGCAGAAATCAGGTATTTGTGTAATTTTTTGGTAAAAGCACCCCTCCGCCATGTATCTCATTTGTCTAGGCGAACGTATGACGTGCACTTTGCCTGCATTGCTTCCTGGGATATGTACATCTCAAATCCCAGAAGGCATCGTCCTTTATTGGAAAAGGAGGAGGGGGTGGTGGGGCCAGTCGGCGTACCGATAGCGTCACATAAGAAGGTGGCGGTACCTGACTGAGTGGGGTGTAGAAGCTGTTCTCAGCAGAACAATGCTGGCTAAAGCCATTTTGGCCTATGTTGGAAATTGTCGTCTTGGAATGCCAGTACAGCAAGTTTCCCCAGCAGGGTGTGTATAACGAGGAGTCATAAACGGGATTTGATTTCCTAACACGATGTTCCCACATAGGCCTCCTGATGTGATGTATGGGGGAAGAAGAACATCAGCTAAGACCTCCTAGGATGGTGTGAATTAAAATGACTGATTTTCTGAGTTACAGTAACATCAAAGGCCAACTGTTGCTGGAAAGCTGACCTGGGTCAAGAAGTTTGATTGGGTTATAACCGTGCTAGCGGAGACTACAGCATGCTTCCTGGAAGATGGACGAGGGAAGAATATACTTCCTGGTGATTAGAACAGACGGCCTCTTGTGGAGTTTTATTAGCCAGAGGACTATATAGGTGGGCAGAGGGTGTTTGTGTTGGGTGTGTGTGAGGACAATTTAACCACCTCCCACCCGGCCACTGCACATATACGGCTGGGTGGGAGCTTCCTCCTTCTGAGTGGACGTTCCTGAATGTCCTTCAGAAGGAGGGAGATTGCGTGGCCGTGCCATCCCAGTGTGCCTGTGTCCCCCAGACATAGCGCAACACTGATCAGAAGGAGGGCTCTGTGATTGACCCTCCTGATCACATAATGGCTGTGCTTCTCCTCACACAGATCAGTGAGAAGGAGAGCGGATCTGTGCTGCCAGCCAGGGATCAGTAAGTTTACCGCACTTTTACTCTTTTACTGCTTTTTACTCACTGATCACCTAGCTAGAGTCCCCAGCACAGTAAAAGCAACTGTCACACATCTGTTCCAGTAAAACAATCTGGCCCAGTGAACATCTGGCACATCTGTCCGTGATCATCTGGCGCACATCATCTGCCACGTTTGTCTGTGATCATCTGCCACATCTGGCAAGCTGCAGTTTCCAAAGCAAGCAAAGTTCTTTCTTGTATTAAGAGAGATATAGACTCCAGAGAGAGTGATATCATTTTACCCCCGTACAAATCATTAGTAAGACCTCATCTGGAATATGTAGTTCAGTTTTGGGCACCAGTTCTCAAAAAAGGATATCTGGGAACTGGAGAAAGTGAAAGGCAACCAAACTGATAAGAGGCATGGAGGAGCTCAGCTATGTGGAAAGATTATAGGAACTGAATTTATTTTCTCTTGGGAAGAAGAGATTGAGGGGATATGATCAACATGTATAAATACATAAGGGGTCCATATAGTGAACTTGGTGTTCAGTTATTCACTTTAAGGTCATCACAGAGGACAAGGGAGAATTCTATGTCTAGAGAAGTGTTCTCCAAACTGACACCCTTTGCTTGCCTTTATCCGTTCCTTGGGGCACCTTTTCTCCCACTGATACAAGACACTATTCCTCCTACTGACACCAACAATGGAGCATAATTTCTGCTACTGACAACAATGGGGCACTATTTCTCCCATTGGCGCCAATGATGGGGCACTATTCCTCCCACTAACCCAAAGATGGGGCACTATTCCTCCCACTGATACCAAAGATGGGGCATTATTCCTCCCACTGATACCAAAGACGGGCACTATTCCTCCCACTGACACCAAGGATTGGGCATTATTTCTCCCATTGACACCCAATGATGGGGCATTATTCCTCCCACTGACAGCAATGATGGAACACTATTCCTCCCATGGTGGAGCACTATTCCTCCCATGGTGGAGCACTATTCCTCCCATGGTGGAGCACTATTCCTCCCACTGACACCAAAGATGGAGCACGATTCCTCCCTCCCCTTGTACATTTTTACATGTACTGGGGGAGAAATTGTTTGCGTTGTTTACGCCCACTGATGCCAGGACAATTTCTACTTCCAATGGCCACAGTTGTCCCCCCCAAAAGTCTGAAGGATACTTTTATTTATAGGTTACTGGATACTTTATTTATAAGTAAAGTTGATCCAGGGAATATCCGATTGCCTCTCGGGGGATCAGGAAGACATTTTTTCCCCTGCTGGAGCAAATTGGATCACGCTTTGCAGAGGTTTTTTGCCTTTCCCTGGATCAATTGTGGGTATAGGATTGTGTATATAAGGTAGTATGATTTTTTTCCCCTTTTATTGGTTGAACTGGATGGACTTGTGTCTTTTTTCAACCAGACTAACTATGTAACTATGTATTTGCCCCCCTTCCTACATTTTTTTTTTGCATATTTGTAACACTTAATTGATAGCGGCATTATATAAAGCACAAACATAACTCTACCCTCCCTTAAAAAAAAAAAAAAAAAAAAAAAATCACAAACATCGTAACTTTCAAAAATTTTATTAAAAATAAAGTGCTGTAATAAAAAATGAAAATTGTACATAAACTGCAAACAACAGGAAGAAGCAGACTTTGTACATCAGGACACACCTACACCACAGACTAAGGGTTTGGCACGGAAAAGCTGAACTTTAATATTTACAACAGATGGGGAGCTTCCAAGCATGCATCATGATAAGGTGCACAGTATAGTCCTTTTACTAGCACAGGTACGATTGTATCTGAGCTCTAGTGGTCCTTTTTTACATCGAGTAATCCCTGCCAAGCAGAGTCTAGTGTCACCTTACTGAACACACTACACCCTTTTGTCTGGCTCACAGTTTGGTTGAACATTTACACACCAGTTAGTAACTGAATATTTGTGTCTAGGACACAGAGTACCTTTTAGTTTTTTGCTACAAGAGTTCACTTACGTGGATTTTGATGATGTGCTTTAGGTCATAACTTAATACTGTACATTCAAAGGTTAAAGTACATTGTTCTAAAGTAGTTTCCCCAAAATACGTTCTGCTGACATGACCGACATTTGTGGTTTTGTAGGTTCCCACACTGGCTGACCTTCATGTGTTCATTTATAGCAATGATCAACTGGCACTGTTGGTGGATGACCTGTAGGTAGGTTTGTCAAGTGTTCCCCAAGGCTGGGTTGACATTGGTGTGCTGTGGTCATGTATGTGTTATGCATTGGTGTGCTGTGGTACCATTCATACTTAAAGCTAAATGCCATTGCATACTTACTATGGATTGACCGATATTGGTCTTTCGTTGCTGATACCGATACCAATATTTTGGTCATTGCATATCGGTATGGGCCGATATTTTCATACATTTAACCTCTTGTCGACCGTCGCACGACTAATTACTGCGGCAGTCAGCCCCCCTACAGGCAAAACGACGTAGGGCTACGTCGCTAGCCCACGAGCCTCTAGGGGGCGAGCGCGCGTCGCCGGTGGCGCGCTCCCGCTCGTTCCCTGCCTTCCCCGCGCGAGTGACCGGCGGCTCCGATGTCCGCCTGTCACTCGCGACCTTCCGCTGGAGAGGGAGAAAGGCAGGCAGCTAATGTAAACAAAGCCGCCTGTCATTCTCCCTAATGTAACAGCAGAGATCATACGATTCTGCTATGTAGGATGTATGTCTCTGTGGTTACATCACAAGCCACGCCCCCCACAGTTAGAATCACGCCCCTAGGGATACATTTAACCCCTTGATCACCAATAAAGTTAACCCCTTCCCTGCCAGTGTCATTTTTACAGTAACAGTGAATATGTATAGCACTGATTACTGTAGTAATGTCACTGGTACCCCCAAAAATGTCAGTCAAGGGTCCGATCTATCCGACGCAATGTTGCAGTCCCGCAAAAAAAAAAAAAATCGCAGATCGCCGCCATTACTAGTAAAAAAATAAAAATGACATAAATTTTTCCCGTAGTTAGTAGACGCAATAACATTTGCACAAACCAATCAAAATACGCTTATTGCGATTTTTTTTTTACCACACATATGTAGCCGAAAACAAATTGGCCTAAAATGTTAAAAAATTTAGATTTTTAAATTTTTTTGGGAATTTCATATAAAAAAATGTGAAAAATATTGTTATTTTTTCAAAATTGTTGCTCTTTTTTTGTTTAAAATCGCACAGGTGATCAAATACCACCAAAAGAAAGCTCTGTTTGTGGGAAAAAAAGGACGTCAATTTCATTTGGGTACAGCATTGCACGACCGCGCAATTGTCCGTTAAAATCACGCAGTGCCGAATCGCAAAATAGGCCCTGGTCTTTGAGCAGCCAAATCCTCCGGGGCTTAAGTCGTTAACATTTTTTTATTTATTTTCAATTGACAGGTACTCTTCTGGAAGGATTTGGGGGTCTAAAAGACCCCAAACCCCTCCTCTGCACTTAAAAGCATTTAAAACGCCAAGTTTGGCTATTTTGAATGCTGTCCTTTTTTAAAATCTGGGGCCAGTACCCGGAAGTGATGTCATGACATCACTTCTGGGTTTTTGCATGGAGACCTGATCAGAGCTGAATGCAGCTTTGATCGGGTCTTTGGCAGCTGTACAGACTGGTTGCCCAGGACTCCCGGTTGCTTCTCAGCCGCATCGGTTGTCATTACAAGACAGTCGACCGTCGGCTAAGGACGCCGGTACCGGGGTGATGCCTCTAGCTGCAGGCATCACTCCGGTATAAGCACTTTCCGAGATATCCGTAATATCGACCACCTCGGGGAAAGTGCATATCGGCCCTCCCGATAATCACTGTGGAAGTATGCATATTTCAAAGTCCCAAGCATGGGTTTCCCTTCTGCGCACTGACCACAGGGGGTTACTTGAAACCACTTAAATTCACAGAATGCCTTGTACTTTTTTCAATGAATACAAGACTTTCTCTGATTGGACGAGGTGGGAATTGTGATGTCACCTCCACTCCTATCCCAGTGGCCCCTTGGGTATGAAAAATATGTATACTCACTCTAGGCTAGAAACAGTGCCATGCGTTGAACCAACTGCCCCTGAACAAGCGCACGTGTTTTAACATTCGAGCTGGATGAACAAGCCCTTAATGGCATCCCAACACACCTTGCAATCAACAGGAACTGCAGCACACAACAACGCAGGGTAAAACACTACTGTGCATTGTGGGGGGTTTGTTAGAAAAAGGAATACATGCAGCATTTTTGGTGCGATTTCTTGAATGGTCTATGTTAATACAATGCACATTGATGCACGGCATAACCTGTGTAACAGTGTGAACACAGCCTTAGGTTCTCAACCACATGCATCCCTGGGGGTACTGATGCTTGTAAAAAATTTTCAAACAGTTTACATTTCTTGCAAACAATAAATAGAATGTAAAATAGGTCTAAATAAATAGCTTGAACCTTAAAGGTTCTTGTAATAAACGTACACTTGTCAAAGGGTACTTGAGAGAAGCTTCAGGGGTTATCTAATATAAAACAACACTTCAACATGATAAATGGATTTAAGGGATCTATTTATAAAAAATAAAAATGAAAAGCCTTTGGACCAGTGAATTTGCTTGTAAATTTGTTCCTTGTGAATTGGCAAATGTGACTGTTTGTTTTTTTTAAGTTGTTTTTCTTCTGAATTAATATTCTTTTATTATGGGCATTAGGAATAAACTGCATTATTGCCACTAGATGGAGCTGAGGAGCATAGAAAATATATTTGTTTTTGAAACAAGTGATGCAATGTACTGTAAATTCCAAAGAACGCTAGAGGGAATTTGGCAATTAAGGCCCCTTTCACACGGGGCGGATCCATTTTGACAGACTCCGCTTACTCAGCGGGGAGGAATGACAGGTCTGTGCAGAGACGGACCTGTCAGAGTCCCGCTCTCCTCTATGGGGAAATTGGATGAAAACAAACAACCTGTCCGTTTTCATCTGATCCCATCCGATCTGACCCGCTGGACGGATGGCGAATGTATCGCCATCCATCTGTTTTCAGCGGATCTTGTCGGATCGGATGCCAGGCGGATGTCCGCTGACATCCGCCTCCCAATAGATGGGTCCGCCTGAAAAAACGGACAGGCGAACCCAATGGGTTTGTTCATGTGAAAGGGGCCTTAATGTAACTATTTATTTGCTAATTCCCCCTAGTGTTCTCTAGGATTGTTACATGGTATATCAAAGACGTTCTTATTTCCTATACTCCTCAGCTCCATCTAGTGGCCATAATGCAGTCATTTACTACTGCCTAAAATTTAAAACATTTGGAACAGAAAGTAGCCTAAAGAACAATTGTTGCACAGTTCATAGAAAATGAATGTACATGCAGATCCACTGGACAAATGACTATGCAATTCTTTTTATTTTTTTTCTTATAATAGACCCCTAAGTGTGCATAGTAAATATCACTCTTTCACTGTGCAGATCTAAATCGTATCCTGTTGCATGAGTTTTCATTACACGTTGGATATTAATACACCTAGTGAAATGAAAGTCTTCAAACTGCAAAAGGTTTTAGGCTTTTAACCCAGTTTAATTGGGCTACATAGAAAGCTAGTTTTTGATTGGTTCCTATAAGCTACTATACAACTTTTGTAGATGATTAAATGAGACCTGTCAACACAAGCCAAAGTATGGTTTCAGCTGGTTTATATTAAAGATGAATACCATGATATCAGCAGCATGGGTTTCCTAACAACCTGAGAAGCTACTTTATACTGTACATAGTAGTCGGAGGATTACAATGATATTTTTCAAATACTGCTTAGAGGTCATAGCAGTAAGTCAGAGGAGCGACGCTCAAGCCACGTAAAATTTCTGTGCTTTAGGTATGCAATATCTACTTTTAAACACGACAAGCCATTGTTATTAGATATGGAAAAATACCCCACAATTGGTCTTTTATATATAAACACAAAACGGTAAAGAAAAGAGGAAGATCTTGCCCATCACAGATAGTCAGACCCATTGATACTTCTAGCGTAGGACAGAAAAAGGAAAGCCAAAAGCCTGACTCACTGCTTAGGAGCCAAGGCCCCCAATTTCTCTTTCTTCCTGGATAGGTTATTCTATAAAGGAGTAGGGCAGCCTTTCTCAACCTTTTTACTATGGGGGAGCCCTTTAAATAACTTTCAGAGGTTTGATAAGACCTGGGACCCTTGGCTCCGATCTCTGGCCGGCTCTCCATGACAGAAGAGCGCCCCTGTCCGTGTCGGACAATGGGAGTTGCTGGTGCCCCTGATGGGGGGGGGTGGGCCTGGGCGCTGACCCCTTTTATATACACCGCTACTGCTCCTTTTCCTTCTTCCTCTTTTTTCCTTCTTTTCCGTTTCCCTTCTCTATATTTTATTTTTTCTCCCCCAAAATTTCTACTACTTCCAGTGCACTGACCAATGGCAAATGCCTCCCCTGGTGCAGTATGCGATGGTGGGATTGGGGGGTAGGGACCGCCTCCTTCCCTGGGCGCAGTGTGTTCCCATGAGGGGCGCCGGGGAGGGGGGGCGGGGCCCGGGCCTGCTGCCCACCGGTGTGGCGGATTGGAGGCAGTGTAATTATTCTGACTTGAGTTACCGTTCTATGGATTACTTTGGTCGATTGAAATTGTTTGTACCTTGCACTATACATATTTGCATTTTTCTAACCCGTATCTGGCAATTGCCGAGCTTTTTTTACTATGTTTGAACGAGCCCTGTGGGCACACTTTGCACTATTGTAAATTTTGTTTGCTTTCTCACAAAACCTTAATAGAAATTATTGAAAATTAAATAACTTTCAGAGGTCAAGGAACTCCTGCTATTATTAACTATACCTACAGCTCACAGTACATTACTATGATGGTTAGTAGGAAGAAGCCTCCTTACATTTGTGGCCATTGGGAAGAATCCCTCCTTGCATATAGCTAAAAAGATCATCATTGTCAGTGGTTACTCATCTGAGAGGAAGAAGTTGCTCATTGCTCAAGGAACTCCTAAAAACCTCTGGAGGAACCCTAGGATTTCAGGGACCCCTGGTTGAGAAAGGCTATAATATGTCACTTGTGCATGGCTTGTCCGGTGTCTGTATGATGGAAGGCACTAGCAGTTCTAAGGCGTGACAGGCAAATGGGGATTGTACCATTGAACATATACAAAACTGCTTTTTCCCAATGTCAGGACATACTCCCTTTTAAACATATCCTATACAGTATACACATTTATGAAAACAAATGGAAACAAACATCCCGAATGCAAAAAAAAAAAAAAAAAAGTACCTATACAATATTTACATACACATGGTCTTTGCTGTCTTCAGTAAATGATTCACACTTTAAGATACACTTGTGTATCTTCTATACTTAGGCAGATTATAGCTGGTTGTAGGCATCAAACACCAATTCCTGGATTCACATTATCAAAAAAAAAAAAAAAAAAATGAACACCAGAAAGGAGAAATAATAAAATATTTAAATAAAAAAAAAAAATCTCCCTAAAAAATAACATCAACAGTATGTTTAACAGAGTGATCAACGAAGAGGAGAGAGAAACTCTGAGATCATCTGACAGATACTCATGATGGGCTACTTGTTCTCCTGCTTGGTGAGGTGTTGTCATGTAGAGTATTGCCACCGGCTAGTAGCTGTCCATTACTAATCATGGTTTCAGTATTGTGCCACATTTAATTGTGCTTCTTTTTGTAGAAAATGTGCATGTCCATATTGGTTCCATAGTCGTGGCTTCTTTCGTGCCATTCTTTTTTAGTCCAGACAGTGATGTACAGACTTTACACTGGTACCGTAATATTTTACCAACTTCAGACTTTTTTTGTAGGAACTTCTTGTTCTTTGTGCGATTTTTACTCCTTTACTCCAGATCTGGTCGTTCTGACCGGCCATAGTGCTGGGATGATACCACTAATACGAGTTGAACCTAAAAAAAAAACATCGATGGTCCATACGCATGAATTATACAATGGCGGGTGAAATGGAAATGTGCTACCCTTGGACCAAGTGTGTACTTTTCCAAACACAAGTCTCCTTCAGTATCTGGCAATCATGGCAATGTAACAGATGACATTGTATCATTCCAAAATGTAGACTTTTATGCTCTCTGCACACAGAAGCTATCCATGGATTTAGGTAGCCTGGGTTGACAATTAAAAGTTTACCATTGTCATAATCCAACTTGCATGCACACACATAAAATACTTGTGGTCCCTTTTGGCATTGTAAGTTCAGGAAGGATTATCTCCTAGTGTAGTAGTCTCTCATACCACAGAATCCCGTATTTCGGATCCCAGTCGTACCCGGGGTCTTGGGCTTACTGACGTGACCTCTACAACAGTGTCCTTAACGTTTAGTGGCCTTTTTTCAGATTCTGACTCAATTTTACTAGCAACTAAAGGATCATGAACAGGAGTATTGATAATGTAGTTGTCATTCAGGGTCTGATAGCCTTTATGGTCCGCTTGTGGCATTGGAGCAGTTGTTCCATTTAAAGGCAAACTTTCAGTCTGTTTGCCATTGCTACGGATCTTCTTGGCTGGCTTGTCGTGTTTTACTGGTTTCAGGATGGACTTCATTCCACTCCGATGTTTATATAAGAAGAACAGTGTTAAAAAGACCAACACAGCCACAAAAAGGCCAGTCATGATTAAAAATTCATTCCAGTATGATTTCCCCAGAAGTTTAGCTGTATTGCCCTCTGACACGGACACAAATTTGGAGGAGTTAACCAGCTTATCAATGCCGCTTATTTTCCTAAAGCTCAATTCAGTGTGGGGTTTTGGAGTAGTTGGTTTTACGGGACCATCTGTCTCCACGCAGTACATGGCCATTAATTTCCTGAAACCGTCTTCTACTGACCAGCATTCATATGTTCCCAGACGTTCAGGGCTGTTAAAAAGGATCAGGTCTCCGTATTCCAAAACAAAATAAGAAGAATCAATATCATTGCCATTGTGGAGCCACTGGCGAGTTGCTAAGTTGGACAGCAAATTGCATGGCAAAGTGGTGGTGTTATTTAGTTGAAGTACAATCTTCTTGCACTGTGGCTCTTCTAGGAATGAAAAAAAATACAGAACATCCATTATTAAGTAATCAAAATGACCACTCTTTCTTAATCACTAAATCTAGTTCTCTGCAATTTATGTCTAAAAATTATTAAAACCTGAAATTTTTTTTTGTTTAACCTTGGTGTATCCTGTAGCATTTACATTGCCCAGTTATTGCCCCAATTTGATAACATGTCTAATGCTAGATTATTGCACATTGAGGCATATAGGTACTTTATAGGGTTTTCCACAAGATATGCACTCCCTACCTATGGTTGGTGGAACATTTGTGGTGAGCGTCCACTTCCGGGTCTCGTTTGGCTGCTCCGCCTCCCTCGGCCATATATTGGTGCGGCATCTCCGTCTAGCCACACCCTTGACGACGTCATTGTATGACGAAACGCGTCTGGATCGGCTGACGCAAGAGCAGACGAGAGACGCAGCGGCCATCTTGTTGGTGGGGAAACCAACGATTGCTTCCTGTAATCTAACCGAATGCTGACAACTGACTTCCACCATATAAGCTGCTTTCTTTTTTCTCCAATAAAACTGTTATGATTTACTACACCATGAGGGGATCTACTGTTTATGTCTTTTGAGTGCAGCAAAAGTGTATTGGAGTTGTTACCAGTCTGCAGCAGCAGGAGACTCATAGAGGCTATTGGATCCTACCTGTCGTATATATATATCTGCACTTTGGGCATTGTGTGACCCTTTTGGGTCTAAGCAGCTGGTAAGAGTGTTTAGTGGCTCTGTTTGGTGGTGGATCCTTCTCTTTCTGCACTCCTTCGAATTGATTTGGACTGTATATTTCACATGGGACTCATGCTGTCAGTTGGATTCTATTTATGCTGTGATTAGCGCGACACCTTTTTCCCACTCCCCACCTATGACTCAATTTCCTCCATATAATCCTATAGAAAGGAAGCACACCTTTCATAAAAGAGGGAACAAAAGGTGAATCTGGGCCTTGGCATATGTTCGGTTATAAATGTAAACCTTTATTAACAGAAATATGGGGATGCCATTGATGATTTTGTTAAAAAAAATTCTAGTTGCCTGGCTGTTATGCTGAACCACTGACTTTAATTGTTTCTGAGTCTCTGTCTTGTGTCAAGTATGCACATTAGTAAGTTAGAAGTGTTTATCTGCATACTATGATATCAAAATTAGAGAGGCCATCAATGGTAGCTTCCATGTTTCTCCAATGATAGATGTATTTCATGGATTTACACCAGCTTTCTAAAGGAGTTGTGTATACTTCTACTTATAAAATGATATGTATCCTTTTCAGAAGTTGCTAACCTTTTTGGCTGTTCTTCTAACTACTAATTTAGCTTGACTTAAGTTTAATGCACTTATTATGGCATTGTGGATTATGGCATTGCCTGGCCTAAACAATGACAGTTATGACATGCTAGGAACAGGGTGGCCACACATGTTTGTTTAAGGCTGGGTTCTCACTAGCTGCGGCCGTGGTCTCACAGCAGGGGGTCCAGTGCATCCCTGTTTTCTGTTTCAGGTGTGAATAAGGTCCAAATTTTTGCCTGAAATGGACCAGAAGACGCACAGGACCCTTTCCCAGTGCGGACTGCGGCCGCCCTGGAGCTGTGAGAATGAGCTCCATTGAGAGCTGGTCACACTCTCCTGTCCGGGGAATTGGATGCGGGGAAACCCACATCCAATTTGCATAGGTGTGAACCCAGCCTAGGTTTTTCACAATCGTATGACTGTTGCAGGCATGAAGACCCAATAAAATTGGGTTAAAAGGATTAACTTCTTGTTTAGGTTTAAGGGGTACAGAAAGGAAGTTTTACTTACCTGCTACTTCCCACTAGACCAGTTCCTGCAGCGTCTTCTTTTCCCTGAATATAGCAGTCTAAAGGCCAATGTCATTAAGACCAACGCATAGCCTAAAGCTCTGCACTGGATGTGATGACGCCAAGAGACAGTCCACTGCTGGAGCATGGGAGAGCGCTGTCTGCCAGGGGAGTGGCTGATTCGATAAGTAATTGTTTTTACTCTTCCCTAGACCAATGGTCTTTGAACTGTGCCCCGGGGGATGGATGGGGCCCTTTGTTTGCCTTTATCTGGCCTTTGGACCACTATTCCACCAAATGACACCAATGATGGAACACCATTCCTCCCACTGACACCATCGATGGCACCATTCATCCCATTGATACCAACAACGGGTTCTTATTCCCCCCATTAAAGCCAATGATAGGGCACTGTATATGCCCACTGATTCTGGGGCATTTTCTACTCCCACTGGCCACAGTTGAGCCCCCACAAAGCCTGAAGTACAGTAAACTGGCCCTTTGATTAGAAAGTCTGGAGACCCCTATCCTAGACCCACCACAAGCAGCTAAACCTTCCATGAGTAAAATATGAGTATTAAGAAGTCTTACCATCCTTTATGTTGACTCGTCCTCCAGGTCCTGTGCCATTCTTTTGCTCGCAGAGATTTGAATCTCCATTTTCTATATCTTGGAGCCAGTGCCTGAAACACAGGAACACAACTATGCTTGACAAACTGTTATGGTTGGAGCCAGACCAAACAATGGTTACATGTTAAAACTGGCGACTTACTGGGAGTTTGATTCGTGCACATGATGATGGATACTACGGCAGCCCTTCTTGCTCCATGCGCAGTAGGGATCCCGAGACAGGACACACTCCCCGCAGGTTGTGTACATGCTGCAGTTAGAGACTGGCACTTGTACCAGCATGGTTCGTGATGAAGCATAAACCAGGCCCTTTATTGACAAAAAAAAAAAAAAGATCAATTAACCTTGTCACAACATAAGTCTTTTAACTGCACTTCTCCGATTTATTCTGTAGCCAATATCAAAGTGCGAAAGGGTTCACTACACAGCACCTTGGAAGAGACTCTGGTCAGTTTTTTCCCTATTACTGTGTCTCGTAAACATGACCCTTCTTTTAAAAAAAGTTACTGTGCCTAGTGCCTGAACTATGCAAAGAAGAACAAAGCAGGGCGCCAGATGAGTGTAAGAAATAAAACAGCTACATTTTATTCAATATCCACTAACATAAAGGAAACCTGAATACAAGCTTCAGAGCTTGACAAGGAGTAAGGGCCTCGGAAACGCATTGAGGCCCGCCCATCTGTCAGTCACAGCAACCTGTCCCGGTCTCCTGTTTTTGGCGGGAGTAAGGTGAGAGAGGCCGCAGATTGCCTTCCACAAGCAGGTCCTTACTTATGCCCTGCAACTGCTATTGGCTCCCCAATACCAGAGACAGCTGTCTTTGTGCATGACACACTGACAGTGGAGCAGAATACGGGTTTCCTTTATGCAAGTGGATATTAATTCCCATGGCAGTGAGAAGAAGAAGTCCCATGTAAGCTCTAATGCCTCGTACACACGCACCGATTGTTGGCCGACCTATCAGCCGTCTTTTGTCCAGTGTTGTTGTGTTGGTTGAAATGTGCTCTAGACTGCACACAAATTTTTTCGGCCAACAACAACCAACTTCAGAAGTGATGTCATGTGATGGTTTACTTTCCGTGTGTTTTTTCTTCTCTGAGCATGCCCAGTCTTGCTCATCTGATGTTTTGTCTGCCGAAATCTGTACTGACTGACGGAAAATCAGCCGTTGTGGTGACGGCCAACAAAAATTTTATAGCATGCACACCAGATTTTGTTCGGCCGAAAAGTCGCAGACGGTTGTCGGAATCATCATACTAACAAGCCAACAATCGGCCGATCGCACGTTTGCCGCAAATTCACGGCCAACAATCGTTGCGTGTGTACGAGGCTTAAGTTGTAACTTGAAGCTTACACAGGGCTGGGTCTCTCTTCCTTCCCCTCATATGATAGAGTTGGGTGCCTGAGTGTCCACCCGTTAGGCACTATAGCTATCACACAGAAGGAGGAGGAGTGAGTCACATGCTCTCTCATACCCAGAAGTATGGGGTATGTGAGTTTGCCTACCCAGGCAAATAGTGCGATGGTTGGGGCGAAGGAAAGGGAAGTAAAAGCAGCTATGGGGCTGCAATTAAAATTCAACTATTGCTTTGTCCAGTATAGACAAAACACAGGTTACCTTTAAGTGCATCATCTCACACATCCGCTCTAGACCAAAGAAGCAATTTGTGGAGTGGTTCCAATTTCATAAAATGTAGCATGCAGCATCACACATCAGACCTGAGTGTTTGCAGCTGCGTTGATGGGCTGTAACATTGTATTTCTTATATTCAGTTGACCAAAGGGCACATAACAGCATGATGTATTTTATATATTCATTAATCAAGTGCTGACATTGATATATGCTCCTACCTTGCTGTGATCAAGCAGCAGCTCCTGCACTGAGTCAGTATCTGGGAACAGCTGAATCTCTTCAATGATGTACACTTTCTTATTTACCTCGACAGCTTTGTGCAGCCTTCCGTCATCTAGAAATCAAGGCAACAAATATTAGAAACAAGATCCAAATTTCTTTAATCTCTACTCCCCTTTTAATGGACCATTCAAAACTCAGATAAAAGTAAGGGTTGGCTTAGAATGGGTTTCGATGGAATTACAATTTAAGTTGCTGATTTTGTTCAGTCCAAATACATTTTTGAAAGCCAGGAATCAAAATAAATGAATTACTAGATGGGTGTCAATGAGTGCAGCTATCTGAATACCCAATAGGAGAACCTGCCAATTGTTTGCGTTATAACAATGAAAGTGCTACTAAAGCTGTAAGTAGTAACTACTGTCCAATATATTCAAACATTTTAGGTTCCAAAAAGAAAAAAATGTATTATAATGCAATCGCATGATTTGGTTTAAAGAGGAGCTCCACTCTCCTGTGGTCATTCCTTGCAGCTCTTCACATCTTTACATACCCTGTGCATGTGCAGATGTGCCACAGGTCTCTGCCAGGTCTTTGGGATCTGGAATCGGGAACTTTGCAGACACTGCACCATGGGTGTGCATGCATGGGTATTCGCAGGTCTCTGACAGGTCTTTGGGATCTGGAATCTGGGACATTACAGACAGCTGCACCATGGGTGTACATGAATGAGTATTCGCAGGTCTCTGCCAGGTCTTTGGGATCTGGAATCTGGGACTTTACAGACAGCTGCACCATGGGTGTGCATGCATGGGTATCCGCAGGTCTCTGCCAGGTCTTTGGGATCTGGAATCTGGGACTTTGCAGACACTGCACCATGAGTGTGCATGCATGGGCATCCGCAGGTCTCTGCCAGGTCTTTGGGATCTGGAATCTGGGACTTTGCAGACACTGCACCATGAGTGTGCATGCATGGGTATCCGTAGGTCTCTGCCAGGACATTGTGATCTGGAATCTGGGACTTTGCAGACACTGCACCATGAGTGTGCATGCATGGGTATTTGCATGTCTCTGCCAGGTCTTTGGGATCTGGAATCTGGGACTTTGCAGACACTGCACCATGAGTGTGCATGCATGGGTATCCGTAGGTCTCTGCCAGGACTTTGGGATCTGGAATCTGGGACTTTGCAGACACTGCACAATGAGTGTGCATGCATTGGTATCCACAGGTCTCTGCCAGGTCTTTGGGATCTGGAATCTGGGACATTACAGACAGCTGCACCATGGGTGTGCATGCAGGGGTATTCGCAGGTCTCTGCCAGGTCTTTGGGATCTGGAATCTGGGACTTTACAGACAGCTGCACCATGGGTGTGCATGCATGGGCATCCGCAGGTCTCTGCCAGGTCTTTGGGATATGGAATCTGGGACTTTGCAGACACTGCACCATGAGTGTGCATGCATGGGTATCCGTAGGTCTCTGCCAGGTCTTTGGGATTTGGAATCTGGGACTTTGCAGACACTGCACCATGAGTGTGCATGCATGGGTATTCGCAGGTCTCTGCCAGGTCTTTGGGATCTGGAATCTGGGACTTTACAGACAGCTGCACCATGAGTGTGCATGCATGGGTATTCGCAGGTCTCTGTCAGGTCTTTGGGATCTGGAATCTGGGACTTTACAGACAGCGGCACCATGGGTGTGCATGCATGGGTATTCGCAGGTCTCTGCCAGGTCTTTGGGATCTGGAATCTGGGACTTTACAGACAGCTGCACCATGAGTGTGCATGCATGGGTATTCGCAGGTCTCTGTCAGGTCTTTGGGATCTGGAATCTGGGACTTTACAGACAGCTGCACCATGAGTGTGCATGCATGGGTATCCGCAGGTCTCTGCCAGGACATTGTGATCTATTATCTGCCGGGTCATTGTGATCTAGTATCTGCTAGGACTTTGGGATCTGGTATGTGAGACATTGCAGACAAGTGTACCATATGAGATCTGGTATCTGTCTTTGAAATGTCCCAGATACCAGATGCCAAAAACCTTGCGGAAACCTGTGGATATATGCACATATATGGTGTAGTTTTCTGCAATGTCCCCGCTGCCAGACAACTGCACCATGTGTGTACATACACAGGTAACTGCAGGTTTCTGCCAGGTCTTTGGGATCTGGTATCTAAAACGCTACAGGCAACTGCACCATTTGTGTGCAAGCCTAGGTATCTGCAGGTCTCTGACAGGTTTCTGGGATCTTGTTATCTAACAGGTCTTTGGGATCTGATATCTCAGGCACTGCAGTCAACTATACCATCCGTGTGCATGCGCGGGTATCCTTCATGTGCGCAGATGTGCCGTAAGTTTCAGAAAGATTTTTGATACCTGCGGCACATCTGCACATGTGTGAAATCTCATGGTATGCATGCTCCCTTCAACAAAATACTACCACGTGGCATATGACATGGACATGCCAGGAGGGAGCACTATGCCACTCTCACCTAGGCATTAAAGCAGAAAGTGCTGCACTGCAACACTAAGAAAATTAATATTTCTAAAAAAAAAGAGGAATTGTTTTTCAGTTTAAATAATGACAGGGGAAGAACCAGGATAGAACAAGCCATTGCCATGGGTAAAGGTCTGTTTCAATGACTACAGAAAATAATATTCACAGTAACATATTTGAAACCAAATTTGATAAAGGGAGGGGCGACGTGCTGACGTTACCGCGCGTTTGATGATCGCAGAAGTACGGGCGTTTTATTGGAGCCGGCCAGCTTTTTCATCCCATGCATGATCTATGCGTTTTGATGTAAGTACAATTATTTTTAACCTAAATGAATTAGTTTGGTTTAACACTATGGCGGGTAATATCATTTTTGGGAACCCTTGTGAGACCTTCTCTTTGAAAGAGGATCCTCTCCTTTAGAGCTCTGTGGACGGTCCTGACAACCATCCTTGCTGTCTCCATTTGTTGTGAATCCTGATACCATCTACCCTAACAGCACAAGTAAAGGCCCTGGCTGGGTATTGACCACAAGCGCGTTTGACCCTCTGTGATAGGGGGTCCTTGCCAGCTGGTGAGCGTGCAATTTATAAGGTGGAGGCTGCACTCTATTGGTGGGGATTGGGTATCCATAACTTTTTAATTTAATTTGTTTCCCGGGTAATATGATAATCATTTGTGTCTATTCATAAGGACAGATTATCCTTTCTTGGGACAATTTGTTCCCAATGATTTATGTTTACGGAATTCATTTTTTTCTTAGTTTAACACTATTCACATGTGTATTTAGCGCAGCTCTATATGCAACCGTTTATCTTTTCACTGTGCCTATCTCACAGCTGAGTTGCCGCTTTAAATTGTTTATTTACCGCAGTTTTTTTCATTTGACATCGCTAATTTGATAAAAAGCTGCCTATGCTGAAGTCCGATCAGTATAGTGTGGAATATAAATAATTGGTATAGGTTACAGCACATAAAAGCTCTCTTGACAAAAAACCTACAGTATATTTCCATTCAAAAATTCATTAAAAATAAAAATAAAATCTAAAATTGACGTATGTCTGTAGTCATAGGCATGCGCAGGGGGTGTGCCGAGTGTGCCTGGGCACACCCTAATCACCCCGTGCGACGCAGATTCTTCACTGCTGATATTTCACCAAAGCCCCCCAACGAGGCTTCTAAAAAAAATTGTAAAAAAAGATAATTAAAAAATACAATTGTAAAAAATATTACAAATATAAAAATAATAAAAATGAAAAGCTACTGACACTGTCCATGTTTTAATATATTTTAAAATGTTTTTTA
Source organism: Pelophylax lessonae (assembly GCF_965119305.1). Lineage (NCBI taxonomy): Eukaryota > Metazoa > Chordata > Amphibia > Anura > Ranidae > Pelophylax > Pelophylax lessonae. The sequence continues at coordinate 58,979,595 of NC_138771.1, read as the reverse complement.
CATTTATTTATGAGTATGTGTGTGTGTATATGTATGTGTGTATATATATATACATACATAAATACACACACACACACGCATGTGTGCTTGAGCTTTGGGGTGCACACCCTAATACAAAAGGCTGTGCACACCTATGTCTGTAGTCGCATTTCAACATTTACTGCTGCTCCCAATAAATCTAGAGAAATGAATCTTTTCTTTTAGAAGTGATAGAAATCTGACATCTTCATTGTCTCTTACCTGTTCCCAAGAACATGACATCATAGGTTTTCTTGAGACCCTTGACCCTTTGCACACTGATCTGCTTGTAGCGCATTTGTGGCTGCAGGAGCAATGCCTGGCTCCGTACCACACTGTCCATCAGAAAATGATCTTTGATGAAGTTTAACACTCTGTCCGGCGTTTGAAGTGAAGAGCTGATATTATTCAGGCGTCTCGCTTTGTTGGTAATGCACTGTGGTATATCCAAAGAACTTGATTAGTTGGCATTCCATAAAATACAAAAGAACTTTATCTATAGCAATTCACAAGTAGAATGATTGCCATTGGAATAAAAGTTCAACTCAGCCCCAAATCTTTCTTTCCAATTGAATGGGTATTGGTAGGGGGGGGGGGGGGGGTAAACTCTGTCCAATTTTATTGCTATAGTGTATTATATTCGCAATACTGTGTATATCTACCCAACTTATGTTAACATATATTTGTATCTTATCCATTTTTATTTTGACATATACACTAACCCCCCCTCCATCGCTGGGGTTATGTTCCAGACCCACCCGCAATAAGTGAAAATCAGCGAAATAGAAATACCCTATTTACATACACCCTAGGCATGTTTTATAACTTTCACTGTACTTTTAACCACTTGCCGACTGCCTAACGACGATTTACTGCGGCGGTCAGCCCCTCACAGGCAAAGCGATGTAGGTCTACGGCACTAGCCTGTGAGGGTCTAGGGAGCGAGCGCGCGCCGCCGGAGGCACGCTCCCGCTCACTCACAGACCCCCCTGCGCGAGTGACCGGCGGACCCGATCGTCGGTTAGAGGGAGAAAGGCAGGCGGCTAATGTAAACAAAGCCGCCTGTCTTTCTCCCCTGTGTAACGGCACAGATCATACGGTCCTGCTATGTAGGACCGTTGATCTCTGTTCTTACACATGAAGCCACAGCCAATCACAGTAAGAAACACACCCCTAGGGACACATATAACCCCTCCCTCTCAAATAAAGTTAACCCCTTTACTGCCAGTGTCATTTTTACAGTAACAGTGCATATGTATAGCACTGATTACTGTAGAAATGTCACTGGTAACCCCAAAAGTGTCAAAAGTGTCAGTCAAGGGTCCGATCTGTCCGCCGCAATGTCGCAGTCCCGCAAAAAAAAAATCGCAGATCGCCGTCATTACTCGTTAAAAAAAAAAACAATAAAAATGACAAAAATCTTTCCCTTAGTTGGTAAACGCAATAACTTTTGCGCAAACCAATCAAAATACGCTTTTTGCGATTTTTTTTTTTTACCAAACATATGTAGCAGAAAACAAATTGGCCTAAAATGTTAAAAAATTTTGATTTTTACATTTTTTGGGGGGAATCTCATATAAAAAAATGTGAAAAATATTGTTATTTTTGCAAAATTGTCGCTCTTTTGTTGTTTATAGCGCATGATCAAAAAACCGCACAGGTGATCAAATACCACCAAAAGAAAGCTCTGTTTGTGGGAAAAAAAGGACGTCAATTTCATTTGGGTACAGCGTCGCACGACTGAGCAATTGTCCGTTAAAGTCACGCAGTGCCGAATCGCAAAATAGGCCCTGGTCCGGAAGGGGGTAAAATCTTCCGGGGCTTAAGTGGTTAAAAGCATTTTAAGGTCTTTAAACACACTTTTAAAACAATAGAAACACAACACATAAAAGATATTGAGAGACAGAGCAAGAGCAATGGAAAACACAAAAATATTGAATTAACAATGATTTAATTAATAAAAAAAAACACAAAATACCGGGACTGTGAAAACTGAACCGCAAAATAACGGGGGTTTACTTTATATTCTTTACTATGTCTAATTTTTAATTTTAATATAGAAGAAAATTTTATTTTATACTCTGTCAAATTTTATTGCTATACTGTATTATATTTGCAATACTGTGTAGATCTAACCAACTTATGTTAACATAGATTTGTATCTAACGGCCTATAAAGAGTTGCTGCATTTTACCACAAGAGGGGAGTATTACCATTAAAGCCATGTTAGGTTGCAAAAAAAGTTCCACGTTTAGCAAGATTTTTTTTTTCTTAAGAAAAGAAAAACCATCAACAATTTTTGTTGTCTGTAACTCTTTCCATGAAGCTACGAATATATCCATGCCTGGCTTTTAAACTTTTAATAGCCAAGAAAACTCAGGACTGGGAGAGAAACATCTATACTAAGAAGGACTGCATTCTGTAGAAACATAGAAGCGTGACCATAAGACTCCATTCACACTAGCGCGACTTGTCAGGCGACTTGGTCGCCTGACAAGTCACGGTGGGTCGCCCGCCATTGAATAGTACAGGACAAGTTCTAATAGGAGTGACACAAGTCGCTCCGACTTAGAAAAAGGGTCCTGTACTACTTTGGGGCGACCTGGAGGCGACTTGCATTGACTTCAATGATATGAAGTGTGCACCGCGACTTCACAGGTCGCCCCAGCAAGTCGTGTCGCGCCAGTGTGAATGGGCGCTTACTAGTAAAAAAAAAAATAAAAATGATATAAATATTTCCCGTAGTTAGTAGACGCGATAACTTTTGCACAAACCAATCAAAATACACTTATTGTGATTTTTTTTTACCAAAAATATGTAGCAGAAAACAAATTGGCCTAAAATGTTAAAAAAAATTTTGATTTTAATTTTCTTTTTTTTTTTGAGACTGTCATATGGCAGAATGTGAAAAATATTGTTTTTTTTTTTTTCAGAGTTGTCGCTCTTTTTGTGTTTATAGCGCAAAAAAATAAAAAAATTGCACAGGTGATCAAATACCACCAAAAGAAAGCTCTATTTGTGGGAAAAAAAGGACATCAATTTTATTTGGGTACAGCGTCACACAACGCGCAATTGTCCGTTAAAATAACGCAGTGCCGAATCGCAAAATATGGCCTGGTCAGGAAGGGGGGAAATCCTTCCAGTCTTAAAGCGGTTGTATCCCGCTTTTTGACACTTTTACCTACAGGTAAGCCTATAATAAGGCTTACCTGTAGGTACAAATAATATCTCCTAAACCGGCACGGTTTAGGAGATATTTACAGTGCATGCAGCCGCTCGCGCGAGTGGCGCATGCGCTCTGAAGGTCCGGGGGGACCTTCAATTAAGTTGCCGGGAGCTTGCCGGAAAAATCACTCCCGCGCGCATGCGCGGGAGTGACGTCATCGCAGCTACGGCCAATCAGCGCGCTGGAGCCGTCTCTTCCGGCCAATCAGCGCGCCGGAGCCGCCGAACCCGGAAGAGACGACGAGGGATCATGGCAGCGCCCGCATCGATGTCCGGGGGTCCGTGTCGGGGCTTCGTTTTAAGGTAAGTTAAACATAATGGGCTAGTATGCGATGCATACTAGCTCATTATGCCTTTGTCTTGCAGGTTTTTTTTTTTTTATTTTTTTTTTTTATAGGGTTTACAACCGCTTTAAGGCTCGTATGCACTTGACGGAAATCGGACGAAATATCCTCCGAATTTTTCTCTCTCATGCTCAGCGGTCATTACCGTTTTTAGTTGACAGTGCATAAATGTTCACGAAATTTCTTGTCAGATTTTTTATTTTTTTTTTGGGACGTTTTTTCCTAGATTTCCGGGTCGTCAGCAACTTCAGATCATGCGCGGTCTTTTGTATCCAATTTTTCGCGGACGTACTGCATACACATTAAACGAAAATTGGTAGTGCTGGGGACGGACGATAAAAAGTTTGATGTTTGTCCCTCCGTTTTTTTTCGTTGCAAATGTCGGCATCGGCTGCTGAAAGTTGTGTACACACTAGCCGAAAATAGTACGATTTTACCTCGGACGGGAATTTTCGGCAGATTTTCTACTAGTGTCTCTCCTTTCCCTTCTTTCCTCCAGACAGAATCATTTTTATAATAATTTGCAAAAGAAGACAATTGCAGTACTTACAGCTCCAGGTCTTTGTTCGGGAACAGAATGGGTGTAGGTACTCCATTGCTGAGACTCCCGGTTTATTTCCTTATAGAGGCCGCTGAAAGCCTTCTGTACATCGTGCATAGAGAAGGCACACACAGCCGAGCTGCCCGCATCTCCATTATTCCTGAAGAGAAAAGATTCCTTTAAGAGACAAAGTCCAATACTCTCTAATGAGCTGTCAGCTTCAAAACAGACTTGCATTTTAAAGATGCTACAGGCCTACGTTCATGTTCCTAATTTAAGCAATCTGCCTTTAATTCCATTAAATGTCAGGAACCCTCTATATACATGGTCAGACATACACGCTGTGAGAACACAAAATTGGGACAAAAAGGGGCCAATACAGAATAAAAGACAGAAGTCTAGACAACAATATTGGAATCTAATAAACAACCAAAAGAAACATTGCGAGTTGTCAAGTCTCAGCAAGGGACCTGTGAAGACAAAGACAAGAAGTCCTCATAGTCCCACACAGCAAGAATACAAATCACGTTCTGCTTACCACTGAGAGGTAAAGACCCCATAGAAGACGGTACTGGCCCAATGGTCCTCCCCTGGAGTGAGCACAAACATATCCTGTAGCACATTGAAAGGGAAGTTATCTCCAGGACGAGTGCACAGGAGCTGAGCTTTCAGGAACGTGGTCCACTTCCTCTGCAATACTCGCTCTCCACCCAGATCACCCTATGGGGGAAAAATTATCACTTATCACTTTCAGCCATTTTGGTTTTCCCCTTTTTAACAACATAAATTGGTATTCTAATCTTCTGTTGGTAAGAACACATATTCATTATAATCAGAGATGTATAGTAACTAAGTAGAACTACTTCACTACTGTACTTAAGTACCGAAAGGCGGTATCTGTACTTTCCTAGAGTAGAATTTTTTTCTCCTACTTCCACTTTTACTTCACTACATTTTTTCGATGATTTCAATACTTCTACTCCGATATTTTTTTTTGTGCTGCATTGTTACTATTTACAATTATAAAATTACCACTGCCAGAACAGTAGATGGCAGGTTTCATGAAGCTCAAAACATGTGTATTATCAGCGCATACGAAAATAAAAGCTACTGTATGTATAAATAAAATCTGCATTTGAAATAATAAAAAACAATATGATGTTCAAACTTTTAACTTCTTTCTTTAATAACTACATAACACAGTACTTGTACTTTTACTTTCATTACTTGAGTAGCAATTTTTTTTCAAAACTACTGGTACTTTTACTTTCAGTACTTGAGTAGCAAATTTTTTTAAAAAAACTACTTGCAATACTTAAGTACAAAAAATGTTGAATACTTTAGTACTTCTACTCAAGTCACTTTTTGATCGAGCACTTGTACTTTTACTCAAGTATGGGTTTCGAGTACTTTATACAACTCTGATTATAATACCTACAGTACATGCATGTCTACATCAAACCTCTTTATAAAAGACTGTAGGGAACCTGTCATACTAGCAATATGGGGGCTGCTACCATGGACTTGTTTTTGAAGGTGCAAAAAATAGTTGACACTAAAGCAGATCTCCATGAAAAGAAAAGAAAAAAAAAAAACTCCCTTGCAGTGGGGCTGCCCCTACAATGCAAGGGTTAAATGCACATTTAGGCCTACTGGGTTTAATTTACCTGATCCTCCGCTTCTGCAGACTCCCTCCGGTCTGTAAGACTGGTCCCCGCAGCCTCTTCTTCCCTATGCTCTGGTGGTGCCAGTTCCTCCGATGTCATCAAGTCCAATGCCCTGCATTGGATGTGAAGACTCTGAGAGACAGTCGACTATTGGAGTGTAGGGAAGAATAGTGCTGGCTGCCAGGGGGGAGTGGAGGATCGGGTAAGTAAAACTGCTTTTTGGGACTCTCTAGACCACAGGTGTCAAACACAATGCCCGTGGGCCGAATTCCGGCCCTCAAAGCCATTTCATGTGGCCCTTGCACCTCTCCTGCAGCTGCAGGAGAGCTCCAGCCCTCTTCTGGCCCTCCTCCAGACCCAGTACTTTTTGCTTTTCAGCAATGCCTTCAGCTTCTTCCCAGCAGCAGCACAAGATAAGGGGGTGCACTGTGATGTAAGGGAGGGTGGGGGACTCAATTTCTGATGGTGGGGAGGCTCTTGTCGTCTTATGTAAGAGTAGGGGATGCTCTGGACATCTAGTCTTACAGATACAACCGGCCCTTTTGAGGGCAATAATAATGTTGATGCGGCCCGCGATTAAATTGAGTTTGACACCCCTGCTCTAGACCTAAAGAGCATTTAACCCTTGCAGTGAGGGGGCAGCCCCTCTGCACAGGAGGACTTTTCTTTTCCCTGGAGCTGGGCTTTAAGGCTCTATTACTTCCTAAACTACTGACCCTGAACAAATATGCTGCCAGTGAAGTGTAAGGACACCTCATGTGTACAAGTCTACCTCATACCCTTTTTTGGGCCAGAGACTCACCAAGTAGTAAAGGAAGGATTATGATGATAGCTCTTGATCATATATCTCCAAAAAGTTAGCAATGGAAGTTCCCATGTTTCTACCGTATTAGTGTCTGTGGCTCATCTATGGCAGGGCCTTAGAATGGCAACATGATTGATTGTATTTTAGTCAACACCTACTATATATATATATATGAAGAATATTGCTATACTTCATTTATGTGGCCATGCCATAAAAAGCAATATGTTACGAAAGTCCGAAACCACCTACCCATCACATTCAAACAAGGGGACCAGAGAGAGAAGTGTTCTGTGGTAACCGGTGGTATTCTCCCATAAATCACCTTGAAAAAGTATTCATACCCCTTGAAATGTTCCACATTTTGTCACGTTACAACCAAAAACTCACATTTTATGTGATAATTGTGAAGTAAAAAGAAAATGATAAATGGTTTTCAAATATTTTTTACAAATAAATATCTAAAAAGTGTAGCGTGCATTTGTATTCAGCCCCCCCCCCCCCAACCAAAATCTAGTGGAAACAATTGCCTATAGAAGCCACCTAAATAGTAAATAGTCCACCTGTGTGTAATTTAATCTCAGTATAAATACAGCTGTTCTGTGAAACACTCAGAGGTTTGTTAGAGAACCTTAGTGAACAGACAGCATCACGAAGGCCAAGGAACACACCACACAGGTCAGGGATAAAGTTGTGGAGAGGTTTAAAGCAGGGTTAGGTTATAAAGAAATTTCTCAAGCTTTGAACATCTCACGGAGCACCGTTCAATCCATCATCTGAAAATGGAAAGAGTATGGCACAACTGCAAACCTACCAAGACATGGCTGTCCACCTAAACTGACAGGCCGGGCAAGGAGAGCATTCATCAGAGAAGCACCCAAGAAGCCCATGGTAACTCTGGAGGAGCTGCAGAGATCCACAGCTCAGGTGGGAGAATCTGTCCACAGGACAACTATTATTCATCCACTCCACAAATCTGGCCTTTATGGAACAGGAAGACAAAAAGAAAGCCACTGCTGAAGGAAAGCTATAGGAAGTCCTGTTTTTAGTTTGCGAGAAGCCATGTGGGGGACACAGCAAGCATGTGGAAGAAGGTACTCTGGGCAGATGACACCAAAATTTAACTTTTTTGCCTAAAAGCAAAAAGCTATGTGTGGCGGAAAACTAACACTGCACACCACCCTGAACACACCATCCCCACTGTGAAACATGGTGATGGCATCATCATGTTGTGGGGATACTTTTCTTCAGCAGGGACAGAGAAGCTGGTCAGAATTGATGGGAAGATGGATGGAGCAAAATACAGGGCAATCTTAGAAGAAAACATGCAAAAGACTTGAGACTGGGATGGAGGTTCACCTTCCAGCAGGGCAACGACCCTAAACATACAGCCAGAGCTACAATGGAATGGTTTAGATCAAAGCATGTATATTAAAAAAGAATAGCGCACACAGATCAAAGCATATTCATGTGTTAGAATGGTCCAGTCAAAGTCCAGACCTAAATCCAATTGAGAATCTGTGGCAAGACTTGAAAATTACTGTTCAGAGACGTTCTCCATCCAATCTGACGGAGCTTGAGCTATTTTGCAAAGAAGAATGGGCAAAAATGTCACTCTCTAGGTGTGCAAAGCTGGTAGAGACATCCCCAAAATGACTTGAAGCTGTAATTGCAGGGAAAGGTGGTTCTACAAAGTATTGACTCATGGGGGCTGAATACCAATGTACGCCACACTTTTCACATTTATTTGTAAAAAAATGTGAAAACCATTTATCATTTTCCTTCCACTTCATAATTATGTGCGACCTCGTGCTGGTTTATCACATAAAATCCCAATAAAATACATTTACGTTTTTGGTTGTAACATGACAAAATGTGGAAAGTTTCAAGGGGTATGAATACTTTTTGAAAGCACTGTAATACCATAGATCCTTGGTCCTCAATCCTGGCCTACAGGGCCCACTAACAGGCCAGGTTTGCAAGATAACTGAAATACATCCCAGGTGATATCATTTGCTGCTCAGTGATTGCAGTACTCTAGTCTGCATCTCCCCAAGGTAATACTTAAAACCTGGCCTGTTAGTGTGCCCTGTAGGCCAGGGTTGAGGACCACTGCCATAGATTGTCAGAGACTGCAGACATGGTACAATAGATAAAGAGATATTCAGAGACTGCAGATATGGTGCAAAAATGGCCAGAGACTGCGGACATACTGTAAGAGACTATCAGAGACTGTGAACATGCAATATGAGTTGTTGGAGACTGGGGACATATTACATGAGACTGTTAGAAATCTCTGTTATACCAGGGAAATAAGAAAACAGAAATTAGTATCTGCAAGGGCCCCACAAAATTGCCAAAGGGCCGCAAGTTGGGCACCAGGGGTCTATGCACTACAAACCTAGGAAAGTCAAGTTCTGATTGGCTATAGATTACTGGAAACCATTTTCTCTTTGCAGCACATAATTAAAGAAAACAGTTCATGTTGGATCTGGATGTTGCACCATAAAAGCCCTACATAACATGTATTCCAAAGGCAATTTAATGAAGGCAGCTTCAAATCACCAAAAAAACACTAAAAAGCAGTACGTAAAAAGATGTTTATCTTATCCTCACCTTGCACACTCGGGCAATCCGTGAAACAAGGAGGTTTTCAAAAAAAGTAAGCTCTTTTCCTGTCTCCGTGAAAAAGAAATATATCTTATCATCATCCCCCACAGGGTTTCCTTTGGGAAGACTCTCTTGTATATAAGCTGAACCAACAAAAGCTGGATCTGTTAATGACAAAGCAATGGCTAATGAGTTTAATAGCAGGTCCTTGGCACAGTTAATCATAGTAGCAACACAAACACACATCCCAGCCTAAATAATAGTCCAGCAATGCTCTTATTTACATACCAGATACAAGCCATCATGCATAATCACACAACCTTCACCCTGTTTTACTTAGTGGAAATTACAACAATTCAGCACAATTATCTTTGAATGGAATAAAATGCCTTTTCCTTCTGGACGCTGTAAATTAACCAGTTTATAAGCCAAATTCTAGATAATAACACCAGCACACGCTACTTGAGCTACAGGAAAGCCTCAAATGGATTCAGCTTAGCAGCCAAGTATTTGGAGCTCTGGAAAAGTTGCAGATACTTCAAAGATAGTGTCTACTCTATGGATATCATACACCATGACATTCTGCTCAAATAGATTCTTATCAAAGGAGGAAATCAAAGGCTAACCTTCGAGCCAGTTCAAGGAGTTCTCCGTCTTCAGAATAATCTTGCTGTCTTGGCTCTTGTATATGCTAGGTTCATTCCCTTGGAAGTTATTGACGGTGCCACCATACATGTCCCCATCTGGTAGTCAAGAAAGGAGGAGTACGGAATGATAAGTAGGAACGGAAAAACAGGCTTTTGAAAAAGGCACTTTAGAGAAAAAAGATGAGGTACGGGATCTCCTACCAACCAGATTTTACGTTTAACTTTTAGAACAAGGAAAATGTATTGCTAATTGGTTCCTCTGGGTTTACCACACCTTATTCTTCGCTTTTTCAAATTAGCCCAAATGGATCTTCAATAAAATGTATAAGTCCCAGAAAGGAGCTACTCACCGACCATGATGGCTGATGATTTGTATTCAGGATCGAAAGGACATCGCCCTTTTCCATCTTCTGTAAATATCTTCCCACTGGAGTCCTTTTCCAAGGTGAAATCACTGATTTTCTAGAAGTATAAAGAACAGTGATGTTAATGCCTCTATAGTGCTGGAAATCAGTTGAACTAAAGCAACAGTCTCCAAACTATGGCCTGTGGGCCTCATCCGGCCCACTACAAGATTTTATCTGGCCCCCGGCTAGGGTCAGTGGCATATCCTCAATATCCACTGATTGAGGATTAAGGTCAGCAGAGGCTTCCTATGGCCTTCCCTTCTGATGTAACTAGTACTTTGATGGAAACCCTGATGTAAAGGGGGAATCTGATAGGGAGCCTGGTGTTAGAAGAGACTCTAATGTAAGGAGTACTTTGATGAAGACCCTGATGTTAGGGGGGAATCTGATAAGGAGCCTGATGTTAGAAGAGACTCTAATGTAAGGAGTACTTTGATGAAGACCCTGATGTAAGGGGGGGATCTGATATGGAGCCTGGTGTTAGAAGAGACTCTTACTGTATGTAAGGAGTACTTTGATGAAGACCCTGATGTAAAGGGGGAATCTGATAGGAAGCCTGATGTTAGAAGAGACTCTAATGTAAGGAGTACTTTGATGGAGACCCTGATGTAAAGGGGGAATCTGATAGGGAGCCTGATGTTAGAAGAGACTCTAATGTAAGGAGTACTTTGATGAAGACCCTGATGTTAGGGGGGAATCTGATAAGGAGCCTGATGTTAGAAGAGACTCTAATGTAAGGAGTACTTTGATGAAGACCCTGATGTAAAGGGGGAATCTGATAGGGAGCCTGATGTTAGAAGAGATTCTAATGTAAGGAGTATTTTGATGAAGACCCTGATGTAAGGGGGAATCTGATAGGGAGCCTGGTGTTAGAAGAGACTCTAATGTAAGGAGTACTTTGATGGAGACCCTGATGTAAGGGGGAATCTAATAAGGAGCCTGATGTTAGAAGAGACTCTAATGTAAGGAGTATTTTGATGGAGACCATGATGTAAGGGGGGAATCTAATAAGGAGCCTGGTGTTAGAAGAGACTCTAATGTAAGGAGTACTTTGATGAAGATCCTGATGTAGGGGGGAAATCTGATAAGGAGCCTGATGTTAGAAGAGACTCTAATGTAAGGAGTACTTTGATGAAGACCCTGATGTAAGGGGGGAATCTGATAAGGAGCCTGGTGTTAGAAGAGACTCTAATGTAAGGAGTACTTTGATGGAAACCCTGATGTAAGGGGGGAATCTGATAAGGAGCCTGGTGTTAGAAGAGACTCTAATGTAAGTAGTACTTTGATGGAGACCCTGATGTAAGGGGGGAATCTTATATGGAGCCTGGTGTTAGAAGAGACTCTAATGTAAGGAGTACTTTGATGAAGACCCTGATGTAAGGGGGGATCTGATAAGGAGCCTGGTGTTAGAAGAGACTCTAATGTAAGGAGTACTTTGATGAAGACCCTGATGTAAGGGGGTAATCTGATAAGGAGCCTGATGTTAGAAGAGACTCTAATGTAAGGAGTACTTTGATGGAGACCCTGATGTAAGGGGGAATCTAATAAGGAGCCTGATGTTAGAAGAGACTCTAATGTAAGCAGTATTTTGATGGAGACCATGATGTAAGGGGGGAATCTGATAATGAGCCTGATGTTGGAAGAGACTCTAATGTAAGGAGTACTTTGATGAAGACCCTGATGTTAGGGGGGAATCTCACAGGGAACCTGTTGTAATAAGAGACTCTGAAGTGAGGAATACTTTGATGGGGACCCTAATGTAAGGGGGGGGCTTTAATGTAAGGGGGACTCTGATGGGGATTTATGTGTAAAATATGCAATGCCAACCTCTCATCTGGATGCCTGGGCAGAGGAAGCAAATCAGTGTCCCTGCCAAACACAGGACGGACCATGAAAGAGAGGTCTGTTATTTCTTTATGAGCAAGAGGAGATTTTGATCTACAGTAATTTTTGTACTGTAGATCCCCTTTAATCATTAAAAAAAATTGTGGCAACTTTTATTATTGAGTGACAAGGGTATAGGTTGCATTTCACATCTACCATGTTAAGTGATAAACTGCAATACTTTCATTCCACTCTGATAAATATATGTTTAAATGGGCACATGACTCAGAACCACAAGAATGCCATTGAAATAATGCTGATTAAAGCCACAATCATTTCTAGATTTTTTCACTGCAGAATTGACTTGACATGTCTATCATATATATATATATATGGAATAATGTATTGCTATATATCCACAAGTCAGGCTCTGTGTACAGATGTGAGTGTCAATGCAATGTTTCCCTGTAGTGGGGGCTCTTCTAATTGGTTTCACCGCGGGAAGCAATGAGCCGGGCAGAATGTGTTTATGTGTGCCTGTTTACAATGATTACACATTTGCATGGGCACCCTTGGGCATCGGTGCATCTGTGCATAATCAACTTTTAGCTTGATTTCGGAGCAGTTGGCATGTGTATAAATATTGATATAGTTAATAATGTGCAGGTAAGCAGATGCCTTTTCAACTGCTCTTCACAGATGCCAATTAACCCATTTAAAGACAATTTTCTGGTGATGAAATTGTTAAAAGCCTTGCAAATGGCAGTCAGTTTATAGGTATGTGTTAATAGATAGTGTGGCATGGGATGCCAGCGTTGGGTGTTACACTTGCTGGGATGATGATGAATATTGATACGATTGTGATGTCATTAGAACAACAGTGACTTCACGTCTATCCACTCAACAAGTTTCAGGCGATGGCCTACGTATACAGACAATTGTTTATTCAGCCTCAAACAATGGCCCCATAGTACAAACAAAGCAAGCTAATCATACAAATAATGCATTAGGAAATTTAATTATACAACCCAAAGGTCTCTCCGGCATACAATAATCGAGGAAATGTGTAAGCTGATCTTGATGGCTGAATCCACTTATTGGTGGAATAAAACTGCTTTTTCAGCAAGCAACAGAAACAAACTTTGTAGAAGAGAATGCTTATTATTTAAAGATAAACACATGGCCCTTTATTTTCCATTCTATACATCTCCAGTGCCCGTCCATGAAAATCACTATTTAAAGGAAATCTGTAATCAGAGGGGTATGGGTGTTAGCTGCCTGGCTCTCATGCCGGTCCTCTGGTTTTAATAATTTCCAAGTAACCAACATGCAATTATGTAAAGCCAGAACTCCAAATTCTTACACTTGTGCGAGATCAGTGAAAAAGCAACTGGATTAGCATAACAGCTCAGGGCCATCTTACCAAATGGGCACGCTGGGCAGTTGCCCCGGGGCCCCACTTGCCCAGATGGCCCCACCTGCCCAGCCCCAGCCAAGCATTAGTCCCGATTCTGTGTGCATCCTGCCGCCGAACTTAGCTGGTGGCAAGCGCCTGTCGGCCCTGCGGTGCTGTCAGGTCACTTGGGCCATGGAGGGAGAGCCCACAACTGCAGGAATGCCCGTCCGCCTCCACGGGAACAGCCACACACAGGCCAGTCGAGTCTGACTCGCCCAAGCCCGTGTGTGTTCACCGGACCCAGCCACCCAACTTGGAAGCTGTCAATGGGTGATTGTGTAGGCGGGCCCCAGCGCACTGCATTGCCCGGTGCCCTTTAATGCTCTTAAGATGGCACTGTAACAGCTAGACTAAACTTCCAGCTCCCACAATCTCTGGTTGTCACCCCCTTGGAGGTCAGACATAGCCCAAGTGATTGCCAATATTGGCAGCACCACTTTCTATGATTGGGTCTTTTATGCCACTTTTATTTAGTTTGAATAGTCTGTAATCCTGAACTATAAAGAAACCTTCATTTCCAGTTCGGGTTGATAAAGAGCGGTCCTAATGGGAGTGCTGACTGTCACAAAAACAAGCTGCTAGCAGGCTTTAGTAGTCATCAGCACTATGGAGGCTTGCACAAAGCATGTTAAGGCCTGCTGAAGACTTGTTTAAAGTGACAGTCAATATTACCATTAGGATCTGTGTTTAATTTCCCCAAACTGAAGGGTGTTTTAAAAGCTTCAGCAAACCTGCTCAAAACTTGCTGAAAGCTCTGCAAATAGTTTTCAAAAGCTTGCTGTATACACAGCTCTCATACAATCTATATAGCACATATACACAAGGCCTGTGAGCAACAGTATACATGTGAGCAGAGAGGAGAGAAAAATGTACACTGCTATACACATCAATGGGACAAGATTCCAGTTTATTCGTCTCAGGAATATACCTGTGGCCCACCATGTAAATTTCCCCTCTTAGCCATAGAAATACCATAAAGCTGAACTCCAGCTATATTGTTATTTTGCAGATTTATATTGGTCCAGCTTGGCACAATGTAAGTATGCCGTACTCATACCTAAAGGGCCGTTGGAGAAGCAGATAATCACTGTAGTAGCAAGCACTACTACAGTGATAGCTTCAATCTTCCAAGTCCTCCTCAGGTTCTGTGCAAGAGTCCTCCCCTGTGCACACTGAACACGAGTCAATCTCTTAGTACTCATAAAATGTCTTATTTCCTTTTCATTAATTACAAGATGTCCTCTGATTGGATGGGGTGGAGAAGGAGGACAGTGACATCATGATCACCACCTTATCCAATCAGAGCATGGCTTGTATTCATTGAAAAAAATATAAGGTGTTCTATGAATGGTGACAGGACAGGCGGAAATGGTTCACACAGAATCTTAGCAAGTCCCAGAAGCTCACAGCTATCACTGTAGAAGCACCAACTACTACAGTGATTGTCAGCTTCCCCAGCATATGCATACTTGCATTGTGCCAAGGTGGAGCAGTGTAAGAAAGAAATATCTGGCATTCAGCTTTAACAATGTAATGAACTGCAGTATGCTAGCTGCCAGGAATCAGTATCCATTGAATACACTAGGGGTCTCCAAACATTTGAAATAAAGGGCCAGTTTACTGCCCTTTAGAAATTAGGGGGGCCAGATGGTGGCCAGTGGGAGTAGAAAATGCTCTTGCCTTGGTAGGAATAAACCATGCCATAGACTTGGTGGTCAGTTGGAGTAAAACAAATAAATTGTTGGTGTCAGTGGAAGGAATAGTGTCCCTTCATTGGTGTCAGTGGGAAGAATAGTTCCCCATCTCTGGTGTCAGTGGGAGGAATAGTACCCCATCTCTGCTGTCAGTGGGAGGAGTAGTGCCCCATCATTGGCATCAGTGGGAGTAATAGTGCCCCATCATTAGTATTAGTGGGGGAAATAGTGACCCATCATTGGTGTCAGTGGAAGGAATAGTGCCTCATTATTAATATAAGTGGGAAGAATAGTGCCCCATCTCTGGTGTCAGTGGGAGGAATAGTGCCCCATCTCTGGTGTCAGTGGGAGCAATAGTGCCCCATCTCTGGTGTCAGTGGGGGGGGGGGGTAGTGCCCCATCATTGGCATCAGTGGGAGGGACAGTGCCCCATCATTAGTGTCAGTGGGAGGAATAGTGCCTTAACATTGGTGTCAGTGGAAGTAATAGCGCCCCAAGGGCCAGATAAAGGAAAGCAAAGGGACACATCTGGTCCGTGGGCCACAGTTTGCAGACCCCTGGTATACACCATTTACTATTTACACTCAAGCTGGTAAAATAGAAGTAATGCCCCATCATTGGCATCAGTGGGAGGAATAGTGCCCCATCATTAGTATCAGTGGGAGGAACATCCCCCATCATTGGTATCAGTGGGAGGAACATCCCCCATCATTGGTATCAGTGGGAGGACCAGTGCCCCATCATTGGTATCAGTGGGAGGAATAGTGCCCCATCATTAGTATCAGTGGGAGGAACATCCCCCATCATTGGTATCAGTGGGAGGAACATCCCCCATCATTGGTATCAGTGGGAGGACCAGTGCCCCATCATTGGTATCAGTGGGAGGAATAGTGCCCCATCATTAGTATCAGTGGGAGGAACAGTGCCCCATCATTGGTGTCAGTGGGAGGAATAGTGCCACATCATTGGCATCAGTGGGAGGAATAGTGCCCCATCATTAGTATCAGTGGGAGGAACAGTGCCCCATCATTGGTGTCAGTGGGAGGAACAGTGCCCCATCATTGGTGTCAGTGGGAGGAATAGTGCCCCATCATCAGTATTAGTGGGAGGAATAGTGCCCCATCATCAGTATTAGTGGGAGTAATAGTGCCCCGAGGGCCAGATAAGGGAAAGCAAAGGGACACATCTGGTCCGTGGGCCGCAGTTTGCAGACCCATGGCATTTACTATTTACACTCAAGCTGGTAAAATTTATAGCCCACACATCAAGCTTCTACTTAAGTGGGACCCACCCTGTCTCATCCCCTCAGCCAAGAACAACCTCTTCTACATATAAGGAAGAACTATTAAGAAGGCAGATGCATGAAGAAGTGTAATATTGAATTAATCATTTAAAATGTTTGTTCAACAAGAGTAGACAAGGTTTTAATAACATAACACACTAGATATGACTTTTCTGACACACAATAATCTCGGAGTTATTTCTAGGACACTTGTTACTCCCACATGGTCCCGAAATATTAATGTAACCCACATAGTCAGTAGCCTATCCCAAACAGGATGTGCAAGCTTCGTGATGCCGGGATAAAGGAAGGTACTCACAATGAAGGTGCAGTTGGGGCTGAAGGCGTACGTCCCACAAGTGTACAGATGTGTGGCGTTCAGTTGCAGGAGGATCTTGATGTAGTTCTGACAACCCTGAAATAAGAAAACACAATTTGGCTTAGAGTACTGGTTAGTAAATAGGCTAATAGAAATAATAAATCAGTTCCATAAAAAATCAAGGCAACTATACCATCGCCTGCCTGATGACTCTGAAATAACCTATAAGAACTACTAAAAATCACCCACAGGTTCCATGTGTGCAGTCAAATTTAGGAAAACCCCACTACATGTTTGTTATGCTATCACTGTATAAAGCATGGACTATCGATTTTCAGCATCCCCAGTGGCCCTCTGGATAACAGATATAGATATTTAATTTGTATCAAGCTGGACCAATTCCTGAAGTTCGTTTTAAAACAAATCTAAAGTGAAACAAAAATTGTGCTCTGGAACCGGGAGATGGCAACTCTGGATGTGTCGGTATCATCTGACGTAGTGATCGACCGATATCATTTTTTTAGTGCCGATATCGATACCGATATTTTGGTCATCAGATATCGGTATCGGCCGATATAGGCCCAATATTTTCGGACATTTAAAAAACTTGTTTTTTTTTTTTTTTTTACAGTTACTCTGGTGGAGGTATCTGGGGGTCCAAACGACCCCAAACCCCTCCTATGCACTTAAAAACATTAAAAATGCTAAGGTTGGCTGTTTTGAATGCCCGCATTTTTTTGAATTTGCCACCGAGTTCCCGGAAATGATGTCATGGCATCAAAACCGGGTTTTTTTACATGGAGACCCGATCAGAGCCGAATGCCGAATCGGGTCAGCTTTGATAGGGTCTTCTGTTCGGCGGCCGTGCAGGTATGCCCGGGTCTCCCGGTGGGACGGGAGACCCCAGTGAGCCGCTGAAGGTGGCGGGAAGGGGGAGATGCCCCTCCCGCTCCTTGTAATGACAGTCGAGCGGCTTCTCAGCCGCAACGGTTGTCATTACAAGTCAGCCGACCGTCCGCTATGGACGCTGATTCCGGGGTAATGCCTCTAGCTGCAGGCATCACTCCGGTACAGCACTTTCCCTAAATATCAGCAAAATCAGTAACCTCAGGGGCCGATTCCGATATATCGGGGAAAGTGCATATCGGCCCAGATATATCAGCATTGCCGATAATCGGTCCATCCCTAATCTGAGGAGTTCTCTGGATCAGCGTTCGGCCATGCAGGCAGCAGGGGAGGCAAATATTCACTTGCTGTTTTACATTGACACTTTTTTGGCCAATTGTTGTTTCAAAACTGGGCCGCTTTACCTTGAAGCATTCTGGTAGCTGCTTTGTAATGCAAATGTCTTATTAGCTACACAGACATATCACATTATTTCTACATTTTCAGCTGTAACCACATCTAACCACGCTTGGCTTCAGATTCCTATTCATGGAAAAGGTCAGGTACAGTGCAAATATAAAATCAAAGTTACTGTGTCAATGAGGTGTGTAACTAGGGCGCGGTTGTACTTTGAGACAGCTAATATATATTTACTGTATGTTATGGAAAACACTCTTTTTTATGGTGTGCTACAGACCGCCGCTTCTGTCCCACGAATGGCAATGGGCTGTCCTAACCAACTCATTAAAAGGAATCAGCTAAAAATAGTCCATGTAAAAAAAAGAGAACTAAAATATTGGTACTTTCTGCTAAATGTGGTTTTAGGGTTTATTCTTACCATAAAGCTTATGGGAACGCATATTGCAGTGGTGTTCATTTACATTAAACTACAGTTTTAAAGAATTCTGTTCAATTGATTTGAATGAGACCATATGGGGCAATGCATCAACAATTCAGCATATATATTTCCAGCATGTTCCCATGCAGTGCAAAGCTGGCAATGACTTTTAGTCCTATGTTCGCAATGGTGAGCCTGGTGAATTGATATTAAAATTGCAATGTATCCATAGTGACACCTTTGTTATTGCGGTCTAAGAAATTAATGTAGGATTTTACATGGAGCGGCCTCCAGCATTGCCTGCAGCAGCATGATAAACTATAGGAAGAAAATGTAAAGGCCACCAGAATATTTGTTGTGTCATATAT
Organism: Pelophylax lessonae; assembly: GCF_965119305.1. Taxonomy (NCBI): domain Eukaryota; kingdom Metazoa; phylum Chordata; class Amphibia; order Anura; family Ranidae; genus Pelophylax; species Pelophylax lessonae. The sequence goes on along the minus strand of NC_138771.1, from coordinate 58,960,668 downwards.
CCACAGTCCTAATCACCAACTATGTACAGGTTATACCAGTTCCATGTGTACAATATTAAATGTAGTGAACTGATATTATAAACTTACTGCCGTCATAGTGACCCATTGCTAATGGAGTCCAGGAAGCAATTCCTGCATGATTTTCCATAGGTTGGCCCCTGATTTTGCTCAGACTGCATGAGCAACTATTGGAAGAAAACGTAGAGGCCCCCAGAATGATTGTTGTGTCATATATCTGCAGTCCTGTTCACCACCTGTCTACAGGCTATAGCCAGTCCTATGTTCACAATGGTGAGCCTAGTAAACTGATATCATAATTGCACTGTATCCATAGAGACACCATTGCTAATGGGATCCAGGAAGCAAATAATGCATGCTTTTCCAAGGGGAGGTCTTCAACATTTCTTGCAACAACATGAGCATCCATAGGAAATAATGTACAGATGACCAGAATAATTGATGTGTCATATATCCACAGTCCTAATCACCAATTGTCTATGGCTATACCAGTCCTTTGTTCACAATACTGATCCTAGTGAACTGATATTATAATTGAACTGTATCCATAGAGACATCATTGCTAATGTACTCCAGGAAGCAATTCATGCATGATTTTCCATGGGTTGACCTCCAACGTTGTTTGAAGCAGCACAAGCAACAATAGAAATAAAACGTAGAGGCCAACAGAATAATTGTTGTGTCATATATCCAGTCACCAGTCCTAATCAACCTAAAGGGCCACCGAAATGAATCATTGTGTTGTATATCTACAGTCCAAATCACTAACTGTCTACAGACTATCCCCAGTCCTTGTGAATTGATATTATAATTGAACTGTATCTAAAGGGACTTTGTTGCTAGTATTTTTCAGGACACAATTCATGCATTATTTTCCATAGGGGGGCCTCCAACATTGTTTGCTGCAGCATGAGCAACCATAGGAATACAATGTAGAGGCCACCAGAAAAAATGTCCACATTCCTAATCAAAAACTGTCTACAGGTTATAACCAGTCCAATATTCATAATAGTAAGCCTACTGAATTAATATTATAATTGCACTGTATCCACAGTGACACCATTGCTAATGTTCTCCACAAAGTAATTGAAGCACGAATTTCCATGGGGAGGCCTCCAACATTGCTTGCAGCAACATGAGCAACCATAGGAAGAAAACAGAGGCCACCAGAATAATTGCTATGTCATATACCTGCAGTTCCAATAACCGACTGTCTACTACTATTGTGCAAAGTACTACTAAACATCTAGACAAGCAAAGGCTTGCTGAAGCAAGGTGAAGATATATGACAGTTCATAATGTAATTTATTAGCTTTTCTGCATTTCTTCATAAAATAAAATCATAGGTGATCCAAGTTTCTAACATTCAATTGTCCATTAATACATAATTATCAATGCTGCACAAAAAACAATGAAGATATATCAAATGTTGCATTCTACACCAATAAATGTAACCTTTCCAGATGTGGTAAGTGCGCATTCCCAAGGCCAAACCCATAAATGTGTTATTGTGATATGTATTGTAGGATACAGAACATACCTGAGCATCTTTTCCCTTAAAAGTGCACTCCTTCTTTTTAAGTTCTTCTGCTTCCCATGTCAACTGAAAAAAGTAAGTAAGTAAGTAAGTAAGTAAGTACAGCATTACTAAGGGACATGACAGAGCTGCATTGTCACATTATTAGAGAACATATAAAGAAATGACCTACCTTTGAGTTAGACATGAGGTTTGTGCTGTTCAGTGAGAAAAGGACCTCCCGTGCTCCTACATATAAGGTGTTCCCATCTTCACTCAGCAGGAGTGTGGTGTAATGGCTGACCCCTTCCGCTTCAAATCTCTTGACTGTCCTCTCTGGAGAACCTGCATAAACAGAATGGAACACGGAATTCAAATACCGCAGTACACAAGTAGACAGGTTCATGTATAGAAGGGCTCATGTAAAGGGATATATACACACATATAAACCTAAGAACACAAAATGTAACATATTGTAACTTTCCCATTCTTAGATGGTGGCTGTATTGTTTTTCTCTTTTCAGGTTTTTTCTTTTTTAGATTCACTTGGTGATCCCTCCAGTACCACACTTCCCTTCCCAGGGTGACAACACTCACTACACTGTATCTATGGGGGAACAGTGTTGTCACCCTGGGACAGGAAGTGTTAAGACTACCCCCCCCCCCCCCCACTTATAACAGAGCTGTTCGAAAATATAGCCTGATACACACTTTTTTTTTTTTTTTTTGCAGTTCAACCCAGCGGGCTGAATGAAAAAAAACGAATAAGCTCGGGATGAGCCTCTGTACTAACTATCCAATGATAGTACAGCTATCTCCATATTGGGTTATTGTGTTCTGACAGGTCCTCCGCTACTGGTCAGCACTCTCAGCCAATGGCTGAGAGCACTGATTAGATGCCAATCAGTAGACCTTTTCGGTCATCTCCCTTCGACAGAAGCTGGCGGAACAGCTGGCTCCTGTCGGACCGGCTGCCGTACACACGGGCCGAGTGTTGGACCCGATATTCGGCTCATGTGTACTAGGCTTATAAAAAGAGAACTAGTAACAATGCTAGCTGATAAGAGTGCAGCAAAAGCAGATAGTACAGGGTGGTATCAGTTCACAAGATTTAGGACAAGATCAACAGGTATTTTTTTTTTTGAGCCAGTCAAACAGATTAAAAAAAAACGCTTTCTATTGTATATTCAGAAGACCAAAAGGGAGTGGAGTCCACTGTTGGAGTTCACATACAGTCAGGGCAGCCATCAGAAATTTTTGGGCCCCTTACACAGCTTTAGGCCTGGGCCCCTCCGGGCCTGACAACCAACATTCCCCAGGGCCATCCTACCAAATCCGTCCAATAGCCATCCCACGAGTCCTTAAGTATACCCACTTTTATTTTAACATTCTTACAACTTAATATATGAAAATTAATCCAATCAAGCAAAGAGACATCCCAATATATTCAGCAAAGAGACATCCCAATCCAGCATAGAGATGAGCTCATATATTCAGCAAAGAGACAGTCCAATCTAGCAAAGAGGCATCCCTTGGCCTGCATCAGCATACTCTGCGGCCGTCCTGCTTTAGCAATTGCTAGTTACTACAGCAGCAACAACTCAATCTCGTTGGTTGGGCCTGGGCGGCTGGGCCCCTCGGGATGCCTGGGCCCACTACATGTGCATGGGCTGTCCCCCCCTGATGGCTGCCCTGCATACAGTTCAAGGGTTCATTTACACTTGTGGTGCCATTTGAAGTGTGATCCATGGTGGATTGCTCTTCAGAGGGTGTATGATAGGTGGTGAGGATGTGGTAGGCCATAGGGAGCAGTTGGGGGCTTTAAAATCATGAGGTTGAGCCTTTTTTTAACCAACCATCAACCGCAAGTATAAATAAGGTCTAAGAGAACACATTTATGTTTGCCAACTCTACCAGATTCCTTTCTCTGCTACTATGAACCAAACCCATAAAATGAAAGACCATTTGCAATCAGTAAATGCACAGCTCCTAACTGTCCCTCATGTGGAGGTCAAAATAGCACTTGTGTGGTTTGACCAATCATTCTCTGCATATTAGATCTTTTTGGTCCATGTGGCAGTGCTGGGGACGTGTCCTTTGCCTAGAAACTGTACGGTAAAAGGTGTCCCTCTTTACCATTTCAGAAAGTTGGGAGGTATGAAATGACTATTTGTGCCAATATACTCAGCCACTACCCCACCTTACTGTCTTGCAGGTGGAGAAGTTTAGATTTAAATTAAAGATGACCTGTTGATTTTATTCTCATGTGAGGAAGACCAACCAACCAACCAGCCATGAGCGTCCCTTCAATCTAGAGGATACTGTTGAGTTCATAGGCAACCTCCGAACCCAACCTCACTTTCCTTAGCTGGAGGAAGAATGACCATTTTGTTTGCTAAACAGGAAAGTCTTGTTGAATTGGTTGTGCTCGAGCTATTTGTGTCTCTGTATAGTAAAATACAAGGGCTGACTCATACAAACGGAAGGAAAGAAAAGTGGAGGTGTTGTCAAAAAATGGCCAACCAGACTACGGCTATGTGTCTAGTGCCAATGGACTGAATGCTTACCTTCTACTGGGTGTTACTGTTATGTAACGGTATCAGCCAAATGATCAGACCAGTGGTGATGTGCAATTTCTACTTTACTTAACAATGTGGAACGTAGATTACACAGGAGATCATGTGAACAGGGGTTTGCAGTACAAAACAGCAATATGAGGAAGGGAGAAACATTCATAAAACATGCGAAAACAATTATATTGCAGTTCTTGTAATGGCCACTAGATGGCAGCAGAGTGTTCTGAGTTCAGTTTACTGATAGGATAAAGATCTGAAGATTCTCACGTGTTCCAAGAGATTGATCGTTCATTCAGCAGACTGTGAGCTGAGGGGATTTCCTGCTGGCACAGACTTCACACAGGCGCTGCTGATGCTGACTTTGGTCAGGAGGCTCTGGGGGCCGTAGATAGGACCAACCCACTGCTTGGACAGCTTCTCCACATGGACTGTAACAGAGTCCTCTCCAGTGACTGGGGCTTGGATAGATGCTGCGTGCTCTTGTGCTCACTGCTGGTGGCCCACACACCAAACTGATCGAACGAGGACCAAGCACCTGGGGACAGCTCACTTGCCCAGTCACTGCTGTCCCATTAGGCAGGATCTCTCTGAGCACAGGAAGCTGGGCGGAGCTGGCATTTATACTCCCTGGGCGTATCCAGGAACTCAGGGGATGCTGGGAGCCCAGAGGATTGTGGGGAATCGAGTTAAAGGGACTAGCACCTACATCTGGATAAAGGGGCACACCACTACATTACTACAGAAATTCATTCCAGGTCTATGATCTATCATGTAATGTCTCTTTTGATGCTTTCTAAATTCCACTTACATCAATCTTTCAAAAGCAGAGCGGGAGTTTGGTATTTACATCAACTCCATGATCAGTTTCATTGGTGGAATAAGAAGTAATGCACTCTTGGCATCCCTGTAGACATACAGCGCATTGTAGATGTTGTATCAAACACTTTGCCAATGCAATTCAGGGGACGCAGTGTTCTACACTGCTCTAGCAAAAGGAAGCAAGACATGAGCAGGGGGTATAAACTCCAGGGAATCTGTAGTACCAATCTAATATAAGTGCCTAGAAATGTCAAGAATTATGTTTTTGGAAAATATTAAAATGATTGCAATGTCAAATGCTTTCTTTTAACCTCTACTGAGCTTAGGGTACTGGAGGACTATATGACACAACAAGCACTCAGCCGATTCAACTGCTGCAAATGATTCATTTAGCAGTGTGCAAACTCAGGGCCGGTTCACACCACAAATTTTGCATTCTGGATGCATTTCTGCATGCATGTTTTTGATTTTGGGGGAGACTAAGGATGTTTTTTAAAGGGGGGGTTTAAGGACTCTAACGTAAAAGGGAGTTGGAGCTGAGAACTATTGTTGAAGTGAAAGGGGAGATTTGGATATGATGGGGATCCCCATATTAGCCTGGGGTGCCCTAAAAATTTTGCATACTTTTAAAGGGTGCTATGACTAAAAAGAGGTTGAGAAACACTGAAACAGACACTATATTTCTAAAAGTATTGGGCCCCCTGCCTTTACACACACATGAACTTTAATGGCATCCCAGTCTTAGTCCGTAAGGTTCAATATTGAGTTGGCCCACCCCAGGCAGCTATAAGAGCTTCAACTCTTCTGGGAAGGCCGTCCACAAGGTTTAGGAGTGCGTCTATGGGAATGTTTGACCATTCTTCCAGAAGCGCATTTGTGAGGTCAGGCACTGATGTGGAGGAGAAGGCCTGGCTCGCAATTCATCCCAAAGGTGTTCTGTCGGGTTAAGGTCAGGACTGTGTAGGCCAGTCAAGTTCCTCCAACCCAACGCGATCACCCATGTCTTTATGGACCTTACTTTGTGCACTGGTGTGCAGTTATGTTGGAATAGGAAGGGGCCATCCTCAAACTGTTCCCACAAAGTTGGGAGCATGAAATTGTCCAAAATGTCTTGGCATGCTGATGCCTTAACCACTTTACCACTAGATCATTTTGCTGTCTTACGTCTGGGCCACTTTTTGCGATTCGGTGCTGTGCGACTTTAACTGACAATTGCGCGGTCATGCAACACCGTACCCAAACGAAATTTACGTCCTTTTTTTCCTGCAAACAGAGCTTTCTTTTGGTGGTATTTGATCACCTGTGCGATTTTTACTTTTTGCGCTATAAACAAAAAATAGCGTTTATTTTGAAAAAAATAACAATATTTTTAACATTTTTTTATATGAAATTCCCCCCAAAAAAGATGTAAAAACCAATTTTTTTTAAAATTTTTGGCCAATTTGTTTTCTGCTACCTATGTTTGGTAAAAAAAAATCGCAATAAGCGTATTTTGATTGGTTTGCGCAAAAGTTATTGCGTTTACTAACTATGGGAAAGATTTCTGTCATTTTTGGTGTTTTTTTTTAACGCGTAATGGCGGCGATCTGCGATTTTTTTTGCGGGACTGCGACATTGCGGCGGACAGATCGGACCCTTGACTGACATTTTTGACACTTTTGGGGGTACCAGTGACATTACTGCAGTAATCACTGCTATAAATATGCACTGTTACTGTAAAAATGACACTGGCAGGGAAGGGGTTAATTTTATTGGAGAGGGAGGGGTTAATGTATGCCTGGTGCTTACTAACCTGTGGGGGGGGGAGGTGACTGAGTGAGTGAGGGACTGATCGGATGTTCAGCTATGCTGAACACTCCGATCTGTCACTCCCTGTCACTTAGGAGATCCGCCCGCTCTGTTTACACAGGCGGGCGGATCTCCAAACTGGATTCCCCGACGATCGGGGCAGAGCAGTGGCGATCGCCGCTGCTCCTCCCCTGGCCCGACTCCCGCTGTGAATGAAAACAGCGGGAGCGCGCCTCCGGTGGCGCGCGAGCGCCGCCTACAGGGGGAGGAGTCTGGCGACGCAGGTCTACGTCGTCAGACGATAACGAGCCACTTTGCCGCAGTAGTACCACGGTACTCAGTGGTAAAGTGGTTAAAGAGGTTGTAAACCCATATTACTTTTTTTTTTTGAAACCTGTAAGAGAAACACATAATGAGCTAGTATGCATCGCATACTAGCTCATTATGAAATACTTACCTTAGAACGAGCCCCCGCCGTGTAGCCCGCTCACCTGTATGACGGGCGACATGTCCAGTCGGCCGTCTTCCGGGATCGCGGCATTCGGCCATCTGATTGGCCGGAGCCGGGATGACGTCACTCTCGCGCACGCGCGCGGGAGCTGACAGTCCCGGCACAGGGCTCTGAAGTAACGGCACCAGTGGCTGTTCCTTCAGAGCGCATGCGCCAGTGACGTCACTGGCTGCATGTAAGATAAATATCTCCTAAACGGTGCATGTTTAGGAGACATTTACAGTACCTATAGGTAAAAGTGTCAGAGGAGGGTTTACTTCCTCTTTAAGAGTTCTCTTCACTGGAACTAAGAGGCCAAGCCAAACCCCTGAAAAACAACCCCACACCATAATCCCCCCTTCACCAAATGATTTGGACCAGTGCACAAAGCAATGAACGTTTGCCAGTATTAGGCAGCCCATAGATAGATTCCGCGGGTGGAAAAAAAGAAAATTGCTATTGCGCTATTGTGATCTGCCGACGGGGAGCCTTCCTGGCCAGCAGAACATAGTGATTACTGCTAGCGGTTATAAACACCAGCAGTGATCACATGTAAAAAAATTGACAGGCCAATTGTACACAAGTCGATTGATGGATCAACTTGGGTACAATCAGCCTGCCCAATAACGAATCAAACTTTGGCCAGTCCCTGCTGAACCGGCCAAGATTGGAACCATGTATGGCCTTCAGCATGAACTGTCTGAATTTTATTATTTATATTCTCTAGTACCATGTGGGAGATTGGTTTGTTTCGGCCCCACAGCTGCATAGATCGGGAATCCTTCTTTTGTATGTGTGCTATAGGATTAGGCATTAAATATGAATTGATTTTATAATACCAAAGAAAATGAAGATAAACTGTCATTGAGAAATCTATTCCTAGCAGCCACCAGTAAGCTGAAGAATAATGTGCCAATGTGACAAGTGAGATGAAGAGAGACTGTTGTGTTCAGCCCGGGGCCCCCTGCGAGGCCCGATCCTCAATACAGCCTGACCTTTGTCATCGTTCATGCCGGCTTTCACAACATTAGGCAGCTCTCTGTTATTAGTGTTCATTAGCTTGTCTGAACAGCCTTGACATTTCCAGTTGGAACTTGTCTCCAAAAATAAAATAAAAAAAATCGGACATATTTTTTGCAGCTATGAACATTTGCATGTGAGAGAAAATTCCTCATTGGTACACAGAGCGGTGTAATCTGATATTAGTAAGCGAGAATGGAGCGGCCTACAGGAAAAAAACGACATTGGAAGCCACGACAGAAAGAGGAGAATAAAGTGATTAAAGGAAACCTTTACTGAAAGAAATAGCTGCGATTACAGGCCTACCTTCAAAACTATGAGTTCCTTGTTCCTAGAACAAGCATGCGGCTAGTGAAGTCAGAACTTACAATCTGTTTACTTTTTCAATCAGTGATTTAGGCTAGGCTCTCATCGATGCGTTTTTTTGTTGCGTTTACAGATCTACAGAAACCCACTACAATATATCGAACCTTATTTTCTATGGATCCTGTTCACATCTATGCAGCTTCCTGCAACGCGTTTTTTGGAAAGGTGCAGGAACCTTGCACCCTGCATTTTTCGTCTCCATTGATTTCAATGGAATTGGATCAAAAAGGCATATACATGTATTTTTGATGCGTTTTCCTGCATGGCAACAGACACCTCCTCCTAGCAACATCCACACAAAGCATACCATTGGCCGAAACAAAAAACACAAAATACAAAACACATTTAACCACTTCTGGAGCGGAAGGATTTGCCCCCTTCATGACCATGCAATTTTTTTGCGATTCAGCACTGCATTAATTTAACGGAAAATTGCGCGGTCGCGCGACGCTTTAACCAAATAAAATTGATGTCCTTTTTTTCCCACAAACAGAGCTTTCTTTTGGTGGTATTTGATCACCTCTGCGATTTTTATTTTTTGCGCTATAAACAAAAAAAAAAAAAAGCTACAATGCAATTCTGAAAAAAAAAAAAACAATATTTTTCACTTTCTGCTATATAACATTCCCCCCCCCCCCCAAAAAAAAAAAATTAAATGATAATGTTTTAACATTTTAGCCCAATTTGTTTTCTGCAACATATTTTTTGGTAAAAAAAAAAAGAATTACAATAAGTGTATTTTGATTGGTTCGCGCAAAAGTTATCGCGTCTACTAACTACAGGAAAGATTTATGTCATTTTTATTGTTTTTTTTTTTTACTAGTAATGGCGGCGATCTGCGATTTTTAGCGAGACTGCAACATTGTGGTGGACAGATCGGCCCCCTAACTGACATTTTTGACACTTTTGGGGGGACCAGTGACATTACTACAGTAATCAGTGCTAAAAATATGCACTGGTACTGTAATAATGACACTGGCAGGGAAGGGGTTAACACTGTGGGTGATCAAGGGGTTAAATGTGAGCCTAGGGGAGTGATTCTATCTGTATGGGGATGGGCTTGTGAAATGATCATAGAGACCTGTGATCCTATATAGAAGGATCACAGGGGCTCTGTGATCATTCCAGAGAGAAGAACGGTCAGCTGTGTTTACAACAGATCGTTCTTCTCTCTCAGCAGGGAGCGATCGCGATCGATGTGCATTGGATTCCCCGCTGCTGAGTGGGGGCGGGAGCGCGCCGCCGCTGGCGCGCGCTCGCCCCCTAGCTGCAGGGGGGATACTTTTTTTTGTTTAAAAAATAACAAACATGTTATACTTACCTGCTCTGTGCAATTGGTTTTGCACAAAGCGGATCCGATCCTCCTCTTCTCGGGGTCCCTCACCAGCGCTCCTGGCCCCTCCCTCCTGCCCCCACAGCAAGCAGCTCCACTAAAAAATGAAAAAAGCTAAAAGAAACGTGCTTCAGCAGCTGTTGCTGTGCTATGCTCAGGTGTGAATGGAGCCAAATACAGGAGGTGGGTTACTTTCCAGATTACCAAGAAAGCATAGGCGTGCGCACAGGGTGTGCCAGGTGTGCCTGGGCATACCCTAATCACTCCTTGTGGTGCAGATTCCCCCTGTTTAGACCCCTGATATTTCACCAAAGCTCCCTAACTGGGCTAACAAAAAAAAATAATATTGTAAAAAAGAATAGAAAATAACAATAAAATGACAGACACCGATCTCTAACCTACTGACACGGTGCACACCCTTATGCAATAGGCTGCGCACACCTATGCAAGAAAAGGAGAAAGATAACTAATGCAGCCACCACATCTAATGATTGGTAAGCTGAAATATGGTTTTGGTTTTAATACCGCTTTAAATTATGATGTTGACTCCATTATGAAAAATAATTTTAAAAGCAGTGCTGGACCAGACATCCCACATTCGTTAGGCCCCCCTAATGTGATTGGTTCAAACTTCTAACCTTAGATGTTTATAGTATCAGAGGTTAGGGAGTCAATTAAAGTAGTATATGAGGGTTCATTTCTAGGAATTTTCTGTCTATCCTATCTCGATAACCCCTCACCGAGTCTTCCAAAAACTGATTACTCTACTCGCACACACCGGCCGGCTCACAGCAGTTTACTACAGTGCCAATCTTTAAAATGAAACAGCCCGCAGAGACTCGGCCTTCTCAGAAAGAGATGTGCTGCTCTTTGATGCTCTACACAGTAGAGCGAAATGTAATTTACAAACCGTGAAAATCCTTTCCTGTCCTGGCATAATGGGACAAAACCTCAGTGCCTTAACGATTTGCAGGGCTCTTTCAACAATCCACTTGGCAATTTACTCCGTCCATACTGAGCATTTGCAAAACTTATTACGGTTCTGTTTTCATCTTTGTAATTCACATGATGTGTATTGGACATCTGGAAATGAAGGCGGTTAGCTTTGGGCAAGCCATGCACACACTTTCCTCGGATGAAAGGTAAATTCTATCAAGTCATTTAGGGGAAATAGAACAACGCATGGATTTTACATTGCCTGAGTTTTCTTTAATTCCTTTCCAATACCACAGATGGGACAAGATGTTTTGTGGCCCGTGTATTTACTTTATTACACAATTAGGCAATTCTGAAAATGTACAAAATGCAACATAAAATAAATTACAAAGGCTTAAGTACCGGTTCACACTGAAGCGGCAAGACTTCGGGGGCGACCTGTTAAGTCGCGTGCACCGCGACTTCGGCACGACTTGCACGGACTTCACAAAATGAATGTCTATGCAAGTCGCTCCAGGTCGCCCCAAAGTAGTACAGGACCCTTTTTCTAAGTCGGAGTGACTTGTGTCCCTCCTATTAGAACCGTTCCTGTACTACACTATGGGACGCGACGGTGCGTGGCTTGTCAGGCTGACTAAATCGTCTGACAAGTCGTACTAGTGTGAATGGAGACTTAGGAAAAAGATCTACTGTTGGTAAATTCAAGGATATCAGAAAAAAGGTAAAAAAACAATAATCACTTTGTTTAAGGGAGGGATGGAGCTGGACTGGTGGCATGAACCATCAATGGCATTGCTATTTTCTCCAGGCTTTGACAAAAATAAACAGTCATCTGAACTGTTTTAGCGCACCACCTAGAAATCTTAAAAGGGGCAAGCTTTTGAATGGGGCCAAAACATAAATGGATATCAACCTTTGCCACCCCCCTAGTGACATACATTTAGGGTAGACAAACCAGTTGCATAGAGCCCTCTTGGGGGTAGGAGCCCATTTATATTAAAGGTGGGTCAGACAAGTGATGGGATCTCCACTAGCTCACATAGCTCTTGACCTAGAACGGCTAGGCGGTGGGGAGACAAAGACCTAGTAGCCATATCAGAAACTGTAATAGTCATAGATAAAAGGCATGGATGTCCATCCCCAGGAGAAAGAATTTAAACCAGGGTTTCATCAAACCCTACAGTTCCTCCAGAAGTTGCTAGGGGTTCCTTGAGGAATGAGCAATTTCTACCTCTTAGATAAGTTCCCAACTGACACCATTGATCTTTTTTTCTGTAAAGGGGTAGTTCTTCCCAATGATCCGAAGTGTAAGGAGCATTCTTCCCTCTGACCATCACACCAATGTATCAGGAGTTGTAGATATAGTAATTTTTAACAGAGGTTCCCCGAAACAGGAAAGTTATTTCAAGGGTTCCTCCGTGTTGAAAAGGTTGAGAAAGACTGATTTAGACTAACCTGGTTTTAGTGAATTGAGTTCACAGGCACTCAAGAATGCAGGGACATTTTTCTCAGAGGATGAGGCACTCAAACTACTGAGTATTTATAGGACTTCTAGTTAGCATCCTATTCTTTCCCCCAGCCCAGCATACCAATGGTCTACCCATTCCCATCCCTCTACTGCTGGGTCATCCCCTCTGAGCTTTTCCTGAGCCCCCCCCCCCCCCACTCCGGTGTCACTTAACTACTGACACACTCTATGCAATTTGTCAACTGGCTAATTGACTGCTTTTAGGATGTTTCTCGTATACTGCCATGTGTCTATGATGACTTTTACTACTGTAAGGGCCCGCTTACACTTGCTTCAAACATGGCTTCGGACACACTTTTTAAAGCTCTCTAAACGCTAGTCAAAGCCCCTTTCACTAAATAAAATGGTTAGCTTACAGTCCTGTTTACACCTTGTGTTTGCTTTGCTTCAAAAACTATACCCCATGTCGCTTTAGTGGTGCTTCAAAGTGCCTTCAAAGCCTCCATAGAAGTCTATGACAAAGCTCGCTTGAAGCATCTGCAGCTTTTGAGAGGCTTTAATTCAGCTTTAGCTTCACTTTGTTTTGGAGGTATTGCAGGTATGAGATATAAAACACACACACAGGGAATCTTCCAAGCTTCATTAAAGCTTCAAAAGAAGCATCAAAAACACATCATAAAAGCATGTTGAAATAGTAAACTTTTTAATGTGTGTTGAAGTTGAAGCAACTTACTTTATTTACCATACTTGTCTTATAAATATAAGAATTTAAAAAAGTACCAGCTACTCATGAATATGTATATATATATATATATTATATATATATATATATATATATATATATATATATATACAAACACACACACACACACACGGGTTGTACCGAAAGTAACGCAAAGGTGGGCATAACATTTTTATTATCTTATGTAGGGAGTTCAAATGTCGCATGTTGGTGGAGTACCTCTTCCTCTACAGTAACACTTCTTTTTGATTGCAGGTAAATAATGGATCCCAAGCAAAAGCAACAATCTGTCATTGAGTTCTTGATGAAGGAGATGTGACATCCACAGGTTATAGAATGTTTACGGAGATGACACCATTGACTAGACATGTTCTTGTTAATGGGAGTCTTCTCCATAAACATTCTGTAACTTTCTGTGGATGTCGAACAGCCTACACCCCTCCTTCATCAAGAACTCAATGACGACACATTGCTTCTGCTTGGTATCCTATATTTACCTGGAAAATTTATGCCTGCTTTTGCATTACTTTCAGTACAGCCTACACATACACAGTAGTAGATATATATATATATATATATATACATATATATATATATATATATATATATATATATATATATGTAAATATTATATATATCCACATTAGTTGCCTGAATTATAAAAGTTGTATTAAATACAACAAAAGTTGTTGGCCTGAGGGGACTCATAAAACCCCCCAAAAAAAAAAAAAAAAAACAAAAAAAAAAATGTTCACTCCTTCATTACAATGTGTATACAGATGACAAATCATGTATCACTAAATATTCCATTAGTCTACTTGACTGTTCGTAAGATTTATGGATTTTATTTCTGCACTTTGTGCACATTTTTGATATGCTTGCTAGAATATAAAGTCCAGACAGAATATCATTACTGTACCCTCCTAAAAGTGTGAAAATGCTTACACCATGCCTTGTCAGCAACTGCGCAGCAAACAAACACTTTCAATATTTTGGTCATATTAGATCAAAAAAGAGAAGGATTGGAGTCCTGATTTATCAACATTGGTGGATGGAATTATCTGTTTTGCCCACAGTAACCAACCATCTGTCATTTTCCATAGCAGCTTAGAAAACAAAAGCATGAATCTGGCAGCTTTGGTATGGGCAGCTTCTCCACTTTTTTTTCCTTTCAAACCCAATGTCTCATAAGTTGACAAAATCATTATAGGTTACGGCTGTCCGTCCAAAAAACAGGCTGACATTCGAGGCATGAAAGGCTTTTACTCAATTACTGCGCTGTGAATAACGCTGGAAGACGGCAGCTCTGGAAGATAAAAGTGCCACAAGGTTCATTTAATAACATGGTGACAACAGCAGTATCACCCCGTGACAACTGGTTGGACTTTAGCTTCAGTCAGCGTTGATAAGGAGGTTAAAATCCACATTATATGGAAATGCAATTGTGATAGCAATGGGCTAATTTGAATTTAACAGCACCAGGCCTGATCTGTTCGCAATGTGTCAAGAGGGTTGTGAAGAGCTGAGAGCGGTTTTCCTAATGGATCCTTACATTACTGGTCGGATCCTCTCTGCCGACCCAGGTTAGTGAAGGAAGAAGACACTTGAAAAGGATACCATTATACCGTATATATAAGTACAATGTTGTAATTAGGCACTGCTGCCGGGCTGGTGCAAGGATTTTTGCTGCCCTAGGCAAAATAAAAATGCCGCCCCCTGAAAACCTATTAGTTTTCCTGGCACTGCAGGGCCCTGTAGTGCCCATCTCTCTCCCACCCCCATCCCAAGTTGCTGAAGGGATTAAAACCCCTTAAGTGACTTACCTCGGCGCTGGGTCACGCTCCGCCTATTCTCCTTTGCCGCTATTGCGCATTAGGTGTCCCCCACCGGCTGGGGAAGACCTAATGCGCATACGTGGCAATGGCCACGCACGCGCATTAGATCTCCTCCTAAGGGCATTTCAGCAACGCTGGAGCCCTCACATAGCATGGCTTGCTGTAGCGCTCAGGCGGCATCCACAGCATGAGGAGTGCCGCACCTGCCGGCAACCGGTGGTCCATTACTGATTCCGGGTGCAGGATGCCGGATGCTAGGTGGCTGCCTAGGTCGCCTTACAGGTAGCGCCGACCCTGCACTGCTTTACTACTAAAACTGGCCATACATCAGTAGAATTTAATTTCAAAGTTTGTAAGGAGATTCTGAAAAATCATTCTCTAGGCATTTGATCTTGCCATCAATGAGTCAACTAATTTTACTGGAAAGCTCATAAAGTTTCATCCAGTCCTGCTACTTAAATTAAATCCCAGACATATTGAAGCCTAAATTTAGTTAAAGGAGAAGTACAGTCAAAGCTTGTTTGGCTGTACTTCTCCTGAGGATCACAGAAGTGCAGTTAGTTCTGCACTCCTGTGACCTGTTTTCAGCAGACAGAGGGGTGAAGCCTGCTGTCGGCTGACATCACAGAGCCGGTCGCGAACATATGGTCGAAATTCGCCTATATGCCTGGACCGGCACCTGGCTCAGCCTCTCTGCAAGCTGCTGGGAGCCTGAGCCTGCCACTCCTGCTGCTACAGCACAGCACTCCAGTGAGGGCGGGGGTGGATCGTCAGAGCAGAGAGCCAGTAATTCTGCTCAGAGAGCTCTGAGAACTGAGCAATCGGCAGTGTTTGATCACTCAGTTCTCAGTCTTAGAGCCGGCGGGAGACTGATGCTGCATCCACCTAGGTAAGTATGGTTAAAAAAAAACAATTCCCATTTCTTTCCAGAATAAAAAGGCCACCAGCACAGCACAAGGGATGGTACTTAAATTCAAGGACAAGTGTCCCTTAAGCTGCTGGCTGCTCTCTTGGTTGAAAACACAAGTCCCGCCCCCACCATACACCCGCAGCCATATTATAACCTCCCTCATAGGCCGATTAATAGGAATGGTTGAACATGTCACAGCCTGACGACAATGCCTGTCCTTTCCTTTCTGCCCCCTCCCCCATTCACAGAAGCTGTGCAATTGCTTCTATCAATGAAAAACCATCTATGAATGGAGGAGGAGGACTTTTATTAAATCCATCTATCCTCCATTCATAGATCATAGTAGAGCTTCTATGAATAAGGGGGGGTCGGTAAAGGGTGGTCACAGTTGGCACTCGAGATGAGTTCCTGTGAGAGGTCCAGCCGATTGTATTAACCCCTCGCTGCACTGGAAGATTGCGGCTGTGGGAGTATGGGGGGGGGGGGGGGTAGAGGACTTCAGATTTATGCTAAGAGAGCAGACAGCAGCTCAAGGGACACTTCACATTTAATGTAAGTACCATTCTTACTTAAATTAAAATACATTTAAATAAACTTAGGCTCTAAACAGGTTTCTTTTGTGCCGAGAACATTAACATTAGAATATATATGATTTTTCCCAAAATAAAATCACATTCACAGTTGGAGAAAAAATTCCATTCTGCTCCTTCATTGTTGATTTGACCCCACTAACCAATGGCCAGCTCAAGGCCATCCACAGACATAAGAGAGCCCTTCCATAAACATGAATACTCATCCAAGGGTTTTAGTGCATGCTATTCAGAGAGGCAGTGGAGGGGAAGAAAGGACCAGGCACTCACTGTAGGCATTAGCTAATTAGGAAGAAACCAGAACAATTGGAAAGTGTTTCCTATCCTGTAATTGAATGTCCCTCTCTCGTACTTACAAGCCAGTGGGGGGAACCACAGCGATCGATGGGGGAGAAAGGACTTGACTAATTTGATGATCGAATTCTTGCACTGGCTGGGCGGTGGAGATTCACAGCTCTTCAATACATGAGTATATTCAGGCTTCTTTTACAGGTGGGACAGTCTGTAAAAGTGACCCTGTGGTGTTGGGGTCACTAAGTGTTAGTAACGTACCACCTTTGCCAATTTCCCTGCATGTAATTATTAACTTTCAGGATAATTAACGCCTGCAACATCAGCTAAAAAAGGTAATAGAGGTAATCAATGTAAAGGAGTGAATTTAATCTGGTTTGCCCTACGAAGAACGTTCAACACATGCAGCAAGGAACAAAGTTGACATCACACTGGAAACTGATTAACATTTCCGATTAGTTTAATTTAGTTAACCTTCCAATTATACGGTACCCCTTTAATTTAGCCATTGTATGATAATCTGCCTTAATCAGACCATAGATTATACAGTTTTCTTTCCTTCCACCATGGGTGTCACAATCAGTGTTGATGGGGAAATAGCCCCCCCCCCCGGGGGGAATAGACCCCCCCCCCCCCCCGCAGTCCTATTGTGTTCTTCTGGCGGGGATCCTTCCCTGCTGGCAGAAAACAATAATCAATGTTGCCTGCTATAGGCAGTGGCACTAATCATTCTTGTGTACAACCAGGGTGCCCGTGCATGGATCGAAATTCAGAAAGGTCTTGCTGAACTGGCCAAATTTCACTCCATCTATGGCCGGCTTAAAGTGTAAGTAAAGGCAAAAAAGAACTCTAAACCTGCTCTCTGCCACATTCTGAACCTAATCCAGCTGACCCTGTAAAGTAAAAATTGGTATACTTCAATGGCGGCTGGTCATATCCATGCGTCCGGCCCCCTAATCTACATGCGGGGCGCCGGACGCATGGAGTTCAATGGGGCTTTTTTTTTTTAATTTTTTTTTTATCCATGTGATTAGAGCCAGAGGCTCTCACAGGCTAAACAAAAGGGTGGGCTCGGGGTGCAGAGCAGTGCGCCTTGAGCCCATCCAGTTGGGTGACAATAGTGAATGAAAATTTTGAGTTTTGAGACCAGTTTCCCAATTGGCCGAAAGGAGAAGTCATGCCATTGGGCATGGAGGAGGAGGGAGGAGACGCAGAAGACGGGGAAGAAGCCGAAGCTGCCACCGCTGCCTGCTGCTGCATCCAGGCAGGAAGAGTGAGTGGCGGGGGGTCCTGTCTGTCCTGTCTATCCTCTCCTCTCCTGTCTCCCTGTGGTCCGGGGGGGGGGGGGGGGCATGGTGTTGCGGCCTGCTGTGGTCCAGGAGGGGGGTATGGTGTGTGGCCTGGTGTGGTCCGGGGGGGGGGGGGGTATGGTGCGGTCGGTCTGCCGCCCCCCCCCGGCCCATGGTGCCCCCCCTGGCCCATGGAGCACCAGCTGCCACTGGTATACTAACCTATTCTGCAGCCGATCTGGTCCAGTCTCCAGCGGTGAAAGCTGTGTGCAGGAGAGGACCAACAATGGCTGTGAAATGTCTGGGAAGTAATGTCACCCATAGACTTACTATGGGGCTTCCGTTGTCGGCTGCCTCTCCTGCACCCGCCTCCACAATGGAGCCGCCGCTGACAGCTGATGCTTGGACCGGACTGGATCGCCAGCAGAATAGGTAAGTAAAGCGAGTTTTGCTTTACAGGGTTAGATAGATTAGGTTTAGAATTTGGCAGAGAGCAGGTTTAGTGTTAGGTTTTGAACTTCCACTTTAAGGAACACAGTTTGCTTTTAGAGAACAACGAAGCAGCCATAAGGCTTCCATCTTAGGAACATGTTAAGAGTGCTTTCCTGACATGCGCCTGTCCTTGAGCAGACATGTGGTGATGCCATTAATTCTTAATTGAGGATTCATTCCTAATAGCACACCATGCATCAGATAACACATGAGCCAAAATGCATGATGCCGCGGCACCACGTGGTTCAGTGGGGCGCGATTTAGAAAAGGCATCAGGGATTTCTTTTGCGTGTCCCTCGCGCAAAGGCAACTCACTGAAGACTACATAAGACGAAGAGATTACATTCAAACGCACCTCCATGGTGCCTACATAAGACAAAGAGATTACATGGAAACGCACCTCCATGGTGCCTACATAAGACAAAGAGATTACATGGAAACGCACCTCCATGGTGTGAATGGAGCCCAATACCCTTCCATACAAAGTGTATAGTTCTAAGTTTCAAGAAAAACTCAACAAAGTACAAGTTGTATTGTGAAAAAAGGAGTTTACAGTGAACATTCACAGACAAATAAGTAACAGTTCCAAGAAAACAGGACAACTAAATTTATTTTAATTCAGTGTAGTGTAATAATTCAAAGTATGCAGTTGACTTCCTAGTAAACCCACAGAATACTGGCAATTGTAGGAATGCCGCTAAGAACTAAAATACCAATATTACACAACAAGACCAACAGCAAGGATGACGACTCTGGATTTTTGACTCCCCCAGCAGTCCTCTGATGGCAGATGGAGGTTTCTGGTGGTTTTAGCATCCCATCACTAGCCGTAAAACTTTGTCCTTAGCATTTAAAACATTTATGCTATAATAAAATAAAACTATAGTGACTGCATATTTTACAGCTCTAATAGCTTAAATGTCACTGAATATCAGTAGACGTGTTATATGTACAGTACAGGGGACTCTGACAATATTGAGTTTGAAGGACCAAGCTTCGCTGCTCTCTACTGGGCTTTGTCTACACAAGTGAAGATTATCTGTAGAGAAAATATGTTTGTGTACACGCACAACCATTAATCTTCCCACATACTACTTAGCCATACATATATACAGGGCCGCTATTAGAAACCATGGGGCCCCATACAGCCTACCTAACAAGTCTCCCTCCCATTGGCCCCCAATTAGGACTAA
Organism: Pelophylax lessonae; assembly: GCF_965119305.1. Classification (NCBI taxonomy): domain Eukaryota; kingdom Metazoa; phylum Chordata; class Amphibia; order Anura; family Ranidae; genus Pelophylax; species Pelophylax lessonae. The sequence continues at coordinate 58,940,996 of NC_138771.1, read as the reverse complement.
ACAATAATATCTTCTCCAAACTTCCTAAACAAAGGGCCAGCCTACTGTCCTTCAGACTTAAGGGGGGCTGGACTGTGGCCATTGTGAGTAGAAAATGTCCTGGTGTCAGTGGGAAGAAGAAGACCCCATTGTTGGTGTCACTGGGAGGAATAATGCCCCATTGTTGGTGTCAATGGAAGGAATAGAGCCTTACATCAGTGGGAGGAAAAGTGCCCCAAGGACTGGATAAGGCCCCTTTCACACTCGTGCGACTTGTCCTGCGATTTGGGACTGCAAAGTCGCATGACAAGTCGTACTCCATGATTTCCAATGAGTACTGTTCATATCTGTACAACGTCAAGTCTCAACAACTTCAAAGTAGTCCCTGCACTACTTTGGGCTGATTTTAATGTGTTTTGAGGTCCAAAGACATAGGCATTGCTTCAAGTCCAGTCAACAGCGCATCAAAAATCATGGTAAAATCGCCCGACTTTAGGTAGCTTAAGTGTGAAAGAGGCCTAAAGGCAAGCGAAGGGCCACATGTGGCCCTTTGGCCGCAGTTTGGAGACCACTGTCCTAGACCCTTAAAATGATCAGTCAGGAACATTTTTTTTTACTTATTTTTTAGCAAAAAGGAGCAACTTTCTAATGGCGCTTTTCCACTGCATGGAACCGAGCGGTTCGGCTCGCCTTTGTGCTTTTCCACTGCTGGTACCGCATGGTATGGTGTAGGAACGGTTCGGTACGGTACGGTACGGCGCCGCTTTTCCACTGCATGGAACCGAATGGTACGGCTCTGAAAAACAGTACCTACTCGATTGTGGTTCCAACAGGTACCATAACCAGTACCATATCCCACAATCCTTTGCTTGCAGTCACTACTAGCCACTGATTGGTCAGAGAATCCCACCCACCCCGTTGTTATCCCACCCACTTAACTTTAGTACTACTTTAGTGGAAAAGCAAACCATACCGTACTGTACCGAACCGTTCCAACACCGTACCATGCGGTACCAGCAGTGGAAAAGCAAACCGGGCCAAGCAGGGCCAAGCAGGGCCGAGTAGAGCCGAGCCTGTACTTGCAGTGGAAAAGTGCCATAAAAGTAGTAAAGAATACAATAAAAATTTAAGTCAGAAAGAAAAAGGAAAAATGAAAGTCAGTCAGGTTAGCCATGCAAATTTGTATAACGCAGGTAATCTATTGTGATGTAAACCTATCATTTGGAACACAAGTTTTAAATCTGAAATGTAATGTATGCATATGATACCTTTCCTTGTTCCTCTCTGCTCCATGATCAACAGACAACTAACATTTTTCAATAAAATCATTTGTTGTCATCCCTGAATTAATCTTTTCTGGACTGTAAACATCATAGCACCCTGCCTCAGATTTGCTTTCAAGAGGGTTATATTATAGAACTCACCTTCTGCATCCCTTTAGATGCGCATACTCCTCCCTTCTGCGGCAGACTTTAGCTGTGCAATCTGTTGACCATTTGCTTGAGAATGCACATCTAAAAGGATGCTGAGGATGTGTTCTTTCATATAATGCTCAGAAAAAAAAAAATATTGATGGCAAGGAAAGCTGACAGAAGTGAGAGCTGGCGAATGACAACAAGACCTACAACAGTACGAAAAAGAAGGAGATGGGCTTGACTTATGATTGAAGTATGTTAGACAAGAAATGAAGGTGGCATTGCAGCATCAAAGGCTTATATTATGGAGACATAAGTTTGCAAGGAAATTAGAGTAATATATTTAAACATACAAGAGGCCTTGCTACAGGTGTGGGTAAAAAAAAAAAGGCTATAGGTCAGCTTTAAGATTCCATTAGATTAGGATACTTCTTTAGAAAAAATGTAACCAATCAGATGCCTGCTTTTATAATATCTTCTGGACTACACAGATTCCTGACAAAGCCAAGAGTTTCAGAATTCTTTCTTACACCAAATTGAGTACTGAATATAAAAAAGTCACCTGCATGTTACATAAAGTACAAGCCACGTCACCAGGCAAGATGGGACAAATACACGGTGACACCCATACCGCCACATGCCGTCGCTGGCGCTCTGCACTCTACAGTGCTGATAATTTTCCGCTCTCCCTCCGCTGATACAAAGGTCAGCCAACTGTCACCTTGCCATCTATGCAGTGTTTTCTTTACAGCAATTATCCAGTCTGTGAATACATTACTCTATAAACCCGATGCTCAGATCCCCCGTTGTTCATTTACTCATGTCACAGCACATCTAGCGAGGTTTCATTTGGCTTTAGTGGAATCAAATAATCTGACGTTTCATTAAATACGTTAGAGGGAAATCACTGGTGCACAAATCTTATTAAAAGGGAAACCACTTAATGGACGGAAGATAAAACAAATAAAGGTAAGTGGTAGAAGTAGAAAGAAGGATGACCATTACAGGAACTAGAATATCTATAGGAATGAGCACTCACTTGGAAGGGTTCCTATGTGTTTTCATGGAATACAACAAGCCGCCATATTTAAAGTAGTTGTAAACCCAAATGCAAACATTTTTTGTATTGCAGCTCACCAATTCTTAGATGCGATGGCTGCATTCGTTTTCTTTTTTTCTATTTTTATCTGGTGATCCAGCCAGTAAGTCTGTTTTTCAAAAGCACAAGCTCTCCAGCAGAATGTATCGTTTATGAGACCAACCATCCTCTGGAAGGACGTGCTGGAACTGGAGAGAGTCCGGAGAAGGCCAAGAAAGCTAAAAAAGGGACTGGAGGACTTCATCTATGGGGAAAAGCAGTGGCGGCTGGTGCTCCATGGGTCGGGGGGGTGGGAGCGTCAGACGGACCGCACCATCCCGCACACCATACCCCCCCCCCCAGGGCCACAGCAGGACACAGGACCGCGCCCCCCTTCCAGGTCACTCACCCGGCGGCGGCTACTTCCCCCCTCTTCTGCATCTCCTCCCTCCTCCTCCATGCCCAATGGCATGGCTTCTCCTTTCGGCCAATCAGGAAACTGGTCTTAGGACTGCTTCCTGATTGGCCAGGAGGAGGATCCGTGTGACAATAGCGAATATTCATTCACTATTGTCACACAACTGGGTGGGCTCTGCGCCCCGAGCCCACCCTTTTTTTTAGCCTATTAGAGCCTCTGGCTCTAATCACATGGTTAAAAAAAAAAAAGCAGCATTGAACTCCATGAGTCCGGCGCCCCGCATGTAGATTAGGGGGCCGGATGCATGGATGGGGGGGCGGTGCTGTATACTGTACTGGCGACCCTAGCATATGGAACAAACTAGGGACATAAGGGAATTTAAAAAGACACGCAGCCATTCACTAAAATTAGAAGAGAAGCGGTTTCACCTTACACTATAAAAAGGGTTCTTCACTGTCAGAGCGGTAAGGATGTGGAAATCTCTTCCACAAGCAGTGGTATCAGCAGGGAGCATCGATAGTATCAGATGGGCACCTTAATGACAACAACATACAGGGGTTTACAATGTACTATTGACATAAACACACGCACATCATAGGTTTACCTCTGACAGCGATGCTTAAAATGATCAGCTTTCATGTTCATGTAAAACCTTTATCTCAAAAATTTTACTTTTTTATTTTTTTTTTTATATTTCCTTTAGTTGTTTCCTGGTTTCTGGCCTAGGACAAAATGCTGTCATACATTCCAGGAGTCTTCATTGGCATTTTTTTTCCCTTCATCTGGAGGGAGGGCTTTCTTAGCTAAGCACACCCTCTTGCTTGCATGCCTGAGCTAAGGGCAGGTGGATTCCAAGAAGTAAATGCTACATGAATCTTCTGCCCTTACTCAAGATGGCTGTGGCTAAAAATGCTACCGCAGTGTTTCTCGGCATCCTTTAAAATTCCACACAATCTTGAGGCACCCCAATCTAAAGTTTAAAAACTAAACTAATAGTTTTACATAGCGCAGCAGCAACCGAACATGTAGGTAGCCCAACATTAGAGGAGATTATTCTTCCAAAGCAAACACACCTTTGCACACTGGTACTGACTAGTATTCCAATGTTTCTCTTTTCCCTCACTTGCTTACTTTACAGAGACAGACCCGTCAGATCCCTGGTCTCCTCTATGGGAGATCGGATGAAAATGGACCGCCTGTCCGTTTTCATCCAATCCTATCCAATCCAATCCTCCAGACGGATGGAAAATAGAGTTTCCATCCGCCTGGATTTAACGGACAGGATCGGATCGGATAGCAGCGGGTGTCAGCGGAGATGTCACAGCCGATATCGGCTGCTCCATAGGGATACATGGAGCTTCCGATCCGGTCCGCCTGAAAAACTGACAGGTGGACCTGATGAGGAATCTCGTGTTAAAGGGCTCTTTCACTGCTGAACTATTTAGGTGGAAATAGCTTTTAAGTTTCAAGATTTTAATGTGTTTTCATTAACATAAACCAACTACTGTTATAAATAGTGTAACCAAGAATGCAGAAGAATAAAAGGAACTTGGTATGAGGCCTTCCTACCATCTGGAGGGGTAGAAACCCTCGTAGTAGGGGCGGCATACTGTGTACTTTGATAAAAGTCACTGTCTCTGCACAATATCTCCTATGATGGATCCCCAACCCCTCAGCTCCAAAACGTGGCAGCCACAAGGCATCTCTGCATGCAATAGAGAAGCACAGTGAGTTCCGGAAACTTGCCAGTGATAGTATTTAATTTTCAAAAATATCAAACACATGCTGGAATAAATGTAAAATAATAAACGCCACATGGGAACTAAATAGGAATGATTAGCTCAGCTTATATACATCTAACCTGTTAGACCAATGCTTTTCACACAACATGTGTATACAGCAGGAGCACAGATAGATATTAGCAGAGATGTATAGTAACTAAGTAGAACTACTTCACTACTGTACTTAAGTACCGAAAGGCGGTATCTGTACTTTCCTGGAGTAGAATTTTTTTCTCCTACTTCCACTTTTACTTCACTACATTTTTTCAATGATTTCAATACTTCTACTCCGGTATTTTTTTTTTGTGCTGCATGGTTACTCGTTACTATTATAAAAATGACCACTGCCAGAACAGTAGATGGCAGGTTTCATGAAGCTCAAAACATGTGTATTATCAGCGCATACGAAAATAAAAGCTACTGTATGTATAAATAAAAGCTGCATTTGAAATAATAAAAAACAATATGATGTTCAAACTTTTGACTTCTTTCTTTAATAACTACATAACACAGTACTTGTACTTTTACTTTCAGTACTTGAGTAGCAAATTTTTTAAAAAAACTACTTGCAATACTTAAGTACAAAAAATGTTGAATACTTTAGTACTTCTACTCAAGTCACTTTTTGATCGAGCACTTCCACTTCTACTCAAGTATGGGTTTCGAGTATACAACTCTGGATATTAGACAGTCTAATGTGCATATCACAGTAAAGCTGACCACGGTAGTAGAATTTCTGTTCAAAAATTTATAGCACTCTTGTTCATTTTTCTAATAGGTCAAATCGATGATAATTTTTGACCGAAATAAAGAGAAATTCAAAGGGGCAGGATGGAAAGTTTTTCTCGAACAGACATAATTCTCTAATTAGATGTGGTTTTCATCCAAGAAAAATCATAAATATTGTATTATGCAGGTTCTGGGCACAAAAGAAACTGGCTAATACACCTGGGATTCCATTACATAGCAGATCTGGACAAAATTTTGAGGGCTTTCCAAAGAAATAAGTTGACTTGGTGATGGCAAGATGGAATGCTCTGAAAAAGGAAATTTCTGTATGAACATTCAAATGAAATTCTACTGGTATATAGCCTAAAGGCCCGTACACACGTAGCGATTGTCGGCCGTAAATATTCGGCAAACGTCCGATCGGCCGATTGTCGGCTTGTTAGTATGATGCTTCCGACAACCGACTGCGACTTTTCGGCCGAACAGAATCTGGTGTGCATGCTTTAAAATTTTTGTTGGCGAACACCAGAACGGCCGATTGTTCCTCAGTCAGTACAGAATTCGGCCGACAAACAGCAGAAGAGCAAGACTGGGCATGCTCAGAGAAGAAAAAACACACGGAAAGTTAACCATCACATGACATCACTTCTGCAGTCGGCTGTTGTTGGCCGACAAAATTTGTGTGCAGTCTAGAGCACTTTTCAACCGACACGACAGCAATGGACAAAAGACGGCCGATCGTTAAGCCGACAATCGCTACGTGTGTACGGGGCTTTAAAAACACATTCTAGGGCAGGCTTTCTCAACCAGGGTGCCATGGAACTCTAGGGTTCCTCCAGAGGTTGCTAGGGGTTCCTTGATCGATGAGCAAGTTCTACCTCTCAGATAAGTTCCCACTGACACCATTGATCTTCTTTGCTATCTGTAAGAGGGCAATTCTTCCCACTGACCACATGTGTAAGGAGCATTCTTCCAAATGAATTTAAGGAGGAACTCCAGTCTCCCCTAATTCCTGTAGCTGCTGACTTTTAATAAAAGAAAACTTACCTGTCCAAGGATCCAGCGATGTCAGCACCCGAGCCAATTCTTCAGTCGGCTTCAGGTGCAGGTGCCGGTGTTCTATCGAATAGTGAAGAACGTCAGATAATGTCTCTGATGATCTGCGCATGCACAGTACTTAGTGTCACTCTAGCTGATATCCTGATCAGCTGGCATGACGGCAACACTGCGCATGCACAGATCATCGGAGGCATTATCTGACAATCAGCAAAGTGCAGAGGGAGAATGTAATCAGATTCTGCCTGGCTCAATGCTTGATAATTGACCAATCATGTGACAGATAGATTTGGGTGTGTTGCAGGGTGGGATTTGGTGATTTGAAGGGTGGATTTGGTGAGTTGAAGGGCGGATTTGGTGAGTTGAAGGGCGGATTTGGTGAGTTGAAGAGCGGATTTGGTGAGCTGAAGAGCGGATTTGGTGAGTTGAAAGGCGGATTTGGAGCCAGGCATAATCTGACGATTACATTCTCCCTCATCGCTTTGCTGATCGTCGGATAATGCCTCCGATGATCCGTGCATGAGCAGTGTTGCAGTCATGCCAGCTGATCAGGATATCAGCTAGAGTGACGCTACGTACCGCGCATGCACAGATCGTCAGAGGCATTATCTGACAATCTGCACTATACGATAGAACATTGGCATCTTAGGTAAGGGAAACTGGCAGTGAGGCCTTCACAACTTGCTTTCTGCTGTGCATGTGCGAAGCGCTCTGCACTTTCTGAATGGTCCTGCAGTCTTCGGGGCCTGTATGTGTCCCAGTAGGCTGTGGGGGGGCTGCACATCCTCACAGATCGCTGCAGCAATCTGACCCGAAAGTTGGAGTGGGTACGTGTAAAAACCAGGTGCCCGCCTCCCTTCAAAAAGTGGGCGGCACAGTGGTGTAGTGGTTAGCACTTTCACCTAGCAGAAAGAGGGTCGTTGGTTCGAATACCAACCACGACACTACCTGCCTGGAGTTTGCATGTTCTCCCTGTGCCTGCGTGGGTTTCCTCCGGGTACTCCGGTTTCCTCCCACACTCCAAAGACATGCTGGTAGGTTAATTGGATCCTGTATAAAATTGGCCCTACTATGTATGTATGAATGTGAGTTAGGGACCTTAGATTGTAAGCTCCTTGAGGGCAGGGACTGATGTGATTGTACAATGTATATGTAAAGCGCTGTGTAAATTGACAGCGCTATATAAGTACCTGAAATAAAATAAAATAAATAAGCGTGGCAGTGGAGGGGTGGGGTGATACAAACAAGCAGAACTGCCCCTTTTGGGTGAAGTTCCGCTCTACCATTAATGTATCATGAGTTGTAGATAAAGTAATTTTTAGCATGGGTTCCCCAAGGCTGAAAGTTTTTTCAGGGGTTCCTCTGTGTTGAAAAGGTTGAGATTAAGAAAGGCTGTTCTAGGGTCACTTTAGATTATACCAAGTTTGCCCAATAGAAAGTTTTCATAATTCATATAAAAGCAGATAGAACACAGAAGAAAGCCTTTCAAATAAAAGGCAGAACATTACCGTAGAATTCCAGATATGGATATTTTCTACATACTTACAATAGTCCAACTGCACCGAGCCACTTTACTATACGCAACATTTATTTTACTCTTATTTAAACACAAAAAAATACATTTATGGAGGAATAATAACATCACATATGATGAGGTTGATAATGCCATAGTATAGGATTGCAAGAAAATCAGGTAATTCTTTAGCCTGCCGGAATTATAGACAACCCGACCACAAATCAAGTATGGGAAATCCAGTGCATGGCATGTCAGATATTCATGAAAATTCATTTTCAGTTGCTGTGGAAACAACATTGGCGGTTTTTCCTAGTGAAGGAACAGTGAGGGAGTGTGTGAGAAAGTTCCACATTTATATAACCTCTTCTTATTAAAGAAAGCCCGCCGCAGCTTCTTCAGAACTGTCTTTATAAAGCTCAAATAGGAAAATAGAAATCAGTGTTGTGGCTGGATATAAAAAGAAGAGCTAGGAACAGGAATGAAAAATAAATCCTCATTTACATTCACTTCTTTAATGTTTAACAATCTATTGACACTCTTTGTCATTTATTAATGATAAAAAGAAATTCAGCAATATTGTCAGAATGTATTGATCACAATGTCACCATGGGAGTTGCAATCAGCTGACACACCCTTAAAGTGGTTGTAAAGGTAGAAGGTTTTTTTTATCTTAATGCATTCTATGCATTAAGATAAAAAAACCTTCTGTGTGCAGCAGCCTCCCCAGCCCCCCTAATACTTACCTGAGCCCCATCTCTATCCAGCGATGTTGCAGGAGAGACTCGGCTGCCTGGGACTCTCCCTCCTCATTGGCTAAGACAGCAGCGGAGTGCCATTGGCTTCTGCTGCTGTTAATCAAAGTCAGGGAGCCAATAAAGAGAGAGAGGGGGCGGGGCCTAGTCACGGCTCCCTGACTGAATGGACACAGGGAGCTGCGGCTTGGCTCGGGTGCCCCCATAGCAAGTTTCTAAGGGTAGGTTTTTTATACTTATTTTTCATTTAAACTGGTTCCTAAGTCAGAAGGTTTTTCCTCTTAATGCATTCTATGCATTAAGATAAAAAACCTTCTGTGTGCAGCAGTCCCCCTCAGCCTCCCTAATACTTACCTGCACCCTATCTTGATCCAGCAGTGTTGCACAAGAGTCTGAGCTGTCTGGAATTCTCCCTCCTCATTGGTTAAGACAGCAGTGGGGCGCCATTGGTGCTCAGTTAGCCAATGAGGAGAGAGAGGGGTGGGGTTAGGCTGTGGCTATGTGTCTGAATGGACACAGGGAACTGTGGCTCAGCTCAGGTGCCCCCATAGCAAGCTGCTTGCTGTGGGGGCACTCGTCAGGAGGGAGGGGCCAGAAGCGCCGATGAGGGACCTGAGAGAAGGAGAATTTGGGCTGCTCTGTGCAAAACCAACTGCACAGAGCAGGTAAGTATGACATGTTTGTTATTTTTAAACAAAAAAAAAAAAAAAACGAGACTTTAATATCACTTTAAAGAGAAAGTCTTACTAAACTTTTAAAAACCTTTATTTAACCCTATAGGGGGCCCAAAGCATGTAGCACTTGGCCCCATTTCAATCCGTCCTGCCATGTTGAGCAGCAGTGTCAAACAGTTTGCCCTCGCTGTCCGACAACACTGCTAGGAAGGAGACGGATTTGTAAGTGACATCCCTGATCTCTAGCAGTAGGTGGCTGCTCTAGAGACCAGCACTGCCATTCACAAAAAAAAATCTTACAGACTGCAGGGTTGTGTGATCTATCTATGACTGCTTCTAAACATAGACAGCCCCGGCTGATAGATCACACAACCCCACAGCACTGAGTGATGTTTCACTATTATAAATGAACAATCAGCGCTGTCAGGGCAGGTGGCATTTCCCCCTATCTATATTACATCCTAAAGGAGTTGTAAAGTCAGAAGATTTTTTATCTTAATACATTCTATGCATTAAGATATAAAGCAAGCTGTGTGTACCAGCTGCCCCAGCACCCCCTAATTCCTTCCTGAGCTCATCTCTATGCAGCGATGTCCACGAGTCCCTCGGCCAGAGACAGAGCAGCAGCGCCATTGGCTCCTGCTGCTGTCAACCAAAGTCAGTTAGCCATTCAGGAGAGAGAGGGGGCGTGGCTAAACAGCAGCTCCGTGCAGCTCGGCTTGGGTGGCCCCAAAGCAAACTGCTTGCAGTGGGGGCACTCAACAGGAGGGAGGGGCCAGGAGCAGCGACGAGAGACCCGAGAAAAGGAGGATCCCCGGACCGGTGAAGCGAATTTTCGGTGTCTGAAAGCAGGGGACCGCGGCAATCTGGTACAGTGGGACAACAGCTTAAATCCCAATTCCGGCTGAAGTTTTTTTAAAATATCGATTACATATTTTTAAAATAATGTGGAGCTCTGGCTGCAGTGCTTCCCTTTAATCTGGAAATGTTCCCTCTTCTTTGCCACAAGATGTCCCCAGTCTTCTGGGTTGAATGACACTCAGTATCACTCAACCCAGGAAGGCCGGGGGAAGGCTGTGAGTGCAGGGTGTTATGGCCATGCCTCCTGAGCACTCATAGACAGATTGGTGCAGACGTCGTCATATCATGGCAATATCCAGCACTGCCCACCTCCAGGAGAAGACTGAAGAGGAACATCACATTACCTAACCAGTCTGAGGAAATAAAATACAGTAAGTAATTCATACCATACGACTCTCTGGGGCCCTAAAGTTGGTGGGCCAAGGGCAGAGACCAGAGCTTTGCCTTGGCTTTAAAGAAGAATTCCAGCCAAAAATTTTTTCCTTATTATTTATAAAGAAGGGAAGGCATAAAAACACAAACATTATATGAAACAACTGAGGGTTCCGTATATAGTACAACCAGCTGTGCAATAAGTTTTTTTATTCAGTGCCACATGTGACTTAAATCAGAAACCAACACATAGTGCAAGAGTGCATTAAGTATCTTTCATGGTTCCATACTCCCCACCAACCTCTGTATAAAACCTGTTTTCTGTAGATGTCATATGACATATAGGAGTTGATATGAAACTTTGATCTGCTGCTATAACCATTATTTCCAATAGAAATAACAGGAAAGGGTCATAAGAAAATCACACGCGAGGCTAATTAAAAGAAGCTGCAAGACTTTTTTTTTTTCAAAAGTAGATGAAAAGCAGATATATACACACAGTATGGAGAACAGGTTTGAAATGGTAGTTGTACGCTCTAGAATGCTAATTTAAAGGAAACTTGCACCTTTGCAATAGGCATACAGGTCAGAATGAAGGCAGAACTTAGTCTGCATACTCATTCCAAGTCAAAGGAATGTACTGTATGTTTGTATGTACAGTATAGGCAAACTTTTTTTGTTGTTTTGGATGGAGTTTAAAACTTCATCAGTTCATATTTTAGTTTTTTTTTGCATTCAGTTTCCCAATAGGGAGACTTCTCTAGAATTCCTGTCTTGGAGATGTAACAGGAAGACAGGGGTACTGGAACAGATACCTTCCATTGAAAGATTTACCCTCACCTCTGGCGACAACCCCAAAATTTTGGATTTCTCCTTAAATTCTGGGGTTGATTTAGTAAAACTGGGGAGTGCAAAATCTGGCGCAGCACTGAATAGAAACCAATCAGCTTCCAGGATTTTTTGTCAAAGTTTAATTGAACAAACTGAAGTTAGAAGCTGATTGGCTACCAAGCACAGCTGCACCAGATTTTGCTATCTCCAGTTCTAGTGAATCCACCCCCTTGTGTTAGTGATAATGGTCACCAGGAATAAGAAAGGTAGTAAATCTCTCCAGAAGGGACGTAGATAGTAATAAAGACTTCATGGAGGTTTGAATCAATCTCTACTCTATAAAAAAAAAAAAAAGAGAAGAAGATTTTGGCCGTACATACACATAAAAAGAAGAATATACACTATATTACCAAGAGTATTGGGACACCTGCCTTTACATGCACATGAACTTTAATGGCATCCCAGTCTTAAGTTGGATACACACTATCCAACTTTTGTGGTCAGATTTCCTTCAGATTTACCTTTTCTATGTAGTGCAAGGGCCTGCCAGATTGCATACAAATTGAAAGTGTTTAGGTTTGACCTCATATTATATGGTTTTGGTAAGTCTAAAGGAAAAAGTCTTCAGAAAATTGTATAGTGTGTATGGCCCATTAGTCCGTAGGGTTCAATATTGAGTTGGCCCACCCTTTGCAGCTATAACAGCTTCAACTCTTCTGGGAAGGCTGTCCACAAGGTTCAGGAGTGTGTCTATGGGAATGTTTGACCATTCTTCCAGAAGCGCATTTGTGAGGTCAGGCACTAATGTTGGAGAGAAGGCTTGGCTCCCAATCTGTGCTTTAATTTATCCCAAAGTTGTTCTACTGGGTTGACTTCAGGACTCTGTGCAGGCCAGTCAAGTTCCTCCACCCCAAACTCGCTCATCCATGTCTCTATGGACCTTGCTTTGTGCACTGGTGCGCAGTCATGTTGAAACAGGAAGGGGCCATCCCCAAACTCTTCCCACAAAGTTGGAAGCATGAAATTGTCCAAAATGTCTTGGTATGCTGATGCCTTAAGAGTGGAACTAAGGGGCCAAGCCCAACCCCTGAAAAACAGCCCCACACCATGATCATCCCTCCACCAAATGATTTGGGCCAGTGCACAAAACAAAAAATATAAAGAAAAGAATGTGCGAGTTTGGGGTGGAGGAACTTGACTGGCCTGTACAGAGACCTGACCTCAACCCGATAGAACACCTTTGGGATAAATTCGAGCGGAGACTGTGAGCCAGGCCTTCTCTCCAACATCAGTGCCTGACCTCACAAATGCGCTTCTGGAAGAATGGTCAAACATTCCCATAGACACTCCTAAACCTTGTGGACAGCCTTCCCTGAAGAGTTAAAGCTGGTATAGTTGCAAAGGGTGCTGCTGTGCGTGTAAAGACAGGCGTCCCAAAAGTTTTGGTAATATAGTGTACATTGTAAATTAAGCATAACAAAGATGTTTTCTAAACGGCTTTTTGATTTTGCCTAATTATTTTTCTTGTTATCCTTGTAAAAAACATCAGATAGATAGTTATTCTTGGGACCATTAGTGTCACTTATCTGTCAACAACAAATAGTCATCTAAGACACATGAAACGTGCTCCGCGCTAGTTGAAAAGACCCAACAGAAAACACGCCTTTATAAAATAGACCATCCCAGCTTGTTTTCAAAGTCCTCAATCTCTTCAGCGCTTTATTGTAGGTTGTAATATTGCCAAGGAAATGGATGTTCAGCCAAATAAACATGTTGGAACAGGGCCTGCCCCTCCCAGGCAAACCTATCAACGCATGATCTCGCATTAGCTGGAACTATGAACCCAAACAACACACAGAGAGCGAGTAGCCTGCAAACTGTCAACACGCTATGGACTCTGCGCCAGGCCAGCGACTAAAGGGTTAACTATTATCGCTCTCCGTACACAAATAAATCCTGCACACAAGAGGCGTGTACTAACTCCAACATGCAGTATCATTACCTCTCCTCTCCTCTCCTGCAGGCACTTTATATTCACCTGGTCCTTTTATCATAAATTGCAATATCGTATTACAGAGACGGATGTATTACAGCAAGCATTAGCACCTGGACAGCATTTTATAAGCATATTTGGTAAAAATAAAAGAGAAAGCACATGATAGCAAAAGGACAGCAAGGTTGAAGTATATCTAAAGCCAAAACTTGATAGTTATTGGATGAGTAGGAAGGGTTACAACCTGGTCAGTTTTCCTTCTCCCTCTCTCTTCACTTCCTGTCCAGTGTCCAGTAGACACAACAGAAAGTGAGAGGAAATCTTCCCAAAGTGAGTAAAATTCTCTGTTAACATAACTGTCACTGCAAAGACCCTTCCCATTGGAAGACTCTTTAAAGCCCCGTACACACGAGAAGAAATTCGGCCGGGAAATTTCGTCCGACGACCGATCTGCCGATTTTCGGCTTGTTAGTATGATGCTTCCGACAACCGACTCCGACTTTTCGGCCAAAAAAATCCTGGTGTGCAGACTATATAATTTTTGTCGACCATCAAAACACGTCCAATTTTCGTCTCATTAGTACAGATTTCGATGGAAAAATCTTATGAGCAAGACTAGGCATGCTCAGAGATGAAAGAACACATAGAAAGCAATCCAACACATGACATCACTTCTGAAGTAGAATTCTGTCGTACGGGAAAATTCGTGTGCAGTCTAGAGCACATTCCAACCAATGGACACCACTCTGGACAAAAGACAGACGGCCGGTCGGCGGAAATTCGTTGCGTGTGTACGAGGCTTTACACTTCATTCATGTTTCAGGGGCAACTCAACATTTTGGCCAGGTTAGGTCAAAGTTGATATCGTCAACCAGGGTTCTGTGGAACCCTAGGGTTCCTCAAGAGGTTTCTAGGGGTTCCTTGAGCTGACCACCTATGCCAGCCTTTCTCAACCTTTTCAACACAGAGGAACCCTTAAAATAACTTTCCGGTCTCAGGGAAACCCTGCTAAAAATGACTTTATCTACAACTCATGATACATTAGTGCAGGGCTTTTTTTCTCAGAGAATAGGAGCAGGAACTCCCCCTTCTGAATTACTTTGTGTCTCTGCCCCCTACCCACCTCCGAGCACTAACCCGTGGTTCCACCCCTTCCAAACTCCGAGCACTAACCTGTGGTTCCACCCCTTCCAAACTCTGAGCACTAACCCGTGGTTCCACCCCTTCCAAACTCCGAGCACTAACCCGTGGTTCCACCCCTTCCAAACTCTGAGCACTAACCCGTGGTTCCACCCCTTCCAAACTCCGAGCACTAACCCGTGGTTCCACCCCTTCCAAACTCTGAGCACTAACCCGTGGTTCCACCCCTTCCAAACTCCGAGCACTAACCCGTGGTTCCACCCCTTCCAAACTCTGAGCACTAACCCGTGGTTCCACCCCTTCCAAACTCCGAGCACTAACCCTTGGTTCCATCCCTTCCAACCTCTGAGCACTAACCCTTGGTTCCATCCCTTCCAACCTCTGAGCACTAACCCTTGGTTCCACCCCTTCCAACCTCCGAGCACTGACCCTTGGTTCCACCCCTTCCAACCTCCGAGCACTGACCCTTGGTTCCACCCCTACCCAGCTTCCGGTACAGCCCCTTTTAGAGAATATAGAGCCAAGTATAATTTTGTATTGGAATGTATAGGATTAGGTTATGATAACAAGAAAAGAAATAAAATAGATCCCCCACAGCCAGCATCAATAGACCCCCCCAGCAGCATTAGACCCCCAGCAGCAGCAAAAGATCTCCCAGCAGCCAACATCAATAGACTCTCTAGCAGCCAGCAACAGTGGACCCCTCCCTAAATAGTAGATCCCTTCTAGCAACAATTAACCCTCAGTATCAAAAGATCCTCCACCAGCAACAAAAGATTGCCATGCAAAAATAAATCCCCTCCAGCAACAATAGATCTCCCAGCAGCCAGCATCAGTAGACCCTCCAGCACCCATTGGAGGTGCCGGAACTGCGTTTCCCCGCGTTCCCACTGAAAAAAAGTTCTGCATTAGTGTGATGGTCAGTGAGAAGAATGCTCCGTACACTTAGTCTGGCCATACATGTTCAATTCTCTTGTTCAATTTTCCGCTAGATTTACCAAAAACCATATATTAAGAGGTCAAGACTAAACAAAGCTTTCAATTGTATCCCATAAGGCAGACCTTTGTACTACATAGTTGAAGGTAAATCTAAAGAAAACGGTACAGAAAATTGTAAGAGAATTGTATAATGTTTGGCCAGCCTTATGGTCATTGGTAAGAATTACCCCTTACAGATAGATAAAAAGATCAATGGTGTCAGTGGGAACTTATCTGAGAGGCAGAAATTTCTCATTGCTCAAGGAACCTCCTAGCAACCTCTGGAGGAACACTAGGGTTCCATAGATTGCTAGTTGAGAAAACCTGACCTATACTGTAGTGCCTGCATATTTTCAGGGTCAAAGCCACTTGGCCAAGGCAGCCACATGATACCAATGATCTTTTTAGCTGTCTGAAATGAATGCATTCTGATCACCACTGAGAGACTTAAGCAGGCCATACACGATGCGAATTTCGAACGATTTATCGTGCGATAAACGCAAGCGGCACTCGTGTACATCATGCGAGTATACCATCAATGTGATCCAAAAATCGTACTTCCAAACACAATTTTTTGTGTCCTTTTAACCACACCTCTACTGGACACACCCCCTACTGTTCTGTGTATTGTTAGGTGAAATCATACAACTCTCTCATTAATGATATGAAATTTGGCCAATTTTCGCAAAAAAAACTGTGTTGGATATGTGAATTTTTGCTGTCGTACGAAAATCGTATGTTGCACATACCACACTAACGATACGAAAATCGTTCGAATTCACTGGCAATTTCGATTTTCGGACAAAATTTGCATCGTGTATGGCCTGCTTTACATTCTTCTTATTGACCACCAATGTAAGGCGCATTAGTCCTATTGATCCCTGATAAATAGTAAAGGTTCTCCATGACCTGAAAATTATTTTAGGGGTTCCTCTGGGGTTACAAGGTTGAGAAAAGCTGGGCTAAAGTGTCATTAGTCAATGAGGCGAAGCAGGGGTTACAACATTAGTAGCAATAGGCAGCCTATAGGGAATACAGGGCTCAATTTGCAACTACAGCTCAGATAACACTGTCAGACTTGTGCCACCACAACAATGTAAAAAGCCATATAATTTGAAAACAATTGACCAGACAAATTCAGGAAGGCCAATTATGATATCTAATAGAAAAAGAACACATGAAAAGGGGAAACAACCAACCATTGAGTTTCCTCATAAAGTGTATTAAGAAAGAGAAATGGGATACGTGTCTATATGCTACCAGCAATTACACTGATAATGACAGGGTCAATGTCCCTATAAGCTTTCTTTGTTGTTGATAATAAGCAATGATTTTTTCCCAGGACACGATTACACACAAAAATAAAAACTTTCCCAGTGTTGCAAACATTTGGCCAAATAACATGCGCTTGCAGTTGCTCTTGATCTTGGTCTACTTATGTTGATACTTGTAGACCATCTGACCTTATTAGGCGGTCAATCCAAACATCCCGATCACACACAGGAAGAGCCATTTGTAGAAATAAACTGTGCTTCCAATATTATACTTTTCACAACATGATTGCATCATCAATGGCGCATTAAAGCCAAAACACACAGTGGCTCTGCAAATCAATTGTTAAAGGTGACCCACATGAAATGGCAAGAAAACACATCGCATTCATATTTAACATTACTCATAGGCATCTGTAACATCTCTATTCAAAACGTTTCTTTATTTATTTTGAGAGGAGAAGGTAATGGGTCGCTGGTTCGAATCCCAACCACGACACTACCTGCCTGGAGTTTACATGTTTTCCCTGTGCCTGCGTGGGTTTCCTCCGGGTACACTGGTTTCCTCCCACACTCCAAAGACATGCTGGTAGATTAATTGGATCCTATCCAAATCGGCCCTAGTATGAATGTGAGTTAGGCCGGCCATGGACAGTTTGAATCGTATGTTGGCAGGCTGAATGTACCAAGTTGATGGATCCATCAACTTGGATACAAACAGCCTGCCGGATTCCCTTGCGATTATCGCTAGCAGCTGCTATAGCTGCTAGCAAAAATCACTGTCTTTTTCTGGCTGGGGCAGCTTCCCTCGCCCTCCCCTGCCAGGAGCAGACAATTGCTAAGCAGGAGGGATTGTCTAAGTTGATGGAGGAATTGTGCAAATTTCTTTGTGGTTGCAGGAATGAAATTTGCACCGTGCATGGCGTGCCTTATGGCCGGAATACACGATAAGAAAATCGGCCGAAAATTTCCATTTAGCGAACGATCGGCCAATATTCTACTCGTTAATGCCAAGCCATGAATGAGCGATATCGATATTCTGAACGAAAAATACCGTTTGAAAAACATGAAAATTTCTGTCGTCTCGTTTGTGAAAGAGCGATATTCTATACATTGGTATTGAGGTCATTCAGTTTAAATCTGTATAGCCTCATCACGAATGCCCGAAAATATTTTCCCGGAAATGTTTGTCAACCTGTTTCGATGGTCGGCGGGCAACGGTCGGGCGATATTCGGACCGTGTATGTTGGCAACGTTTTTGACCAACAAATACTTTTTCAAAAGTCGGTGGTCGAATGATCGGACGATATTCTAATCATGTATTCACACCATTAGGGACCTTAGATTGTAAGCTCCTTGAGGGCAGGGACTAATGGGAATGTGCAATATATAAATTGCTGCTTAAATTGACGGTGCTATATAAGTACCTGTAATAAAAAAATTATGGGTACAACCTCCGATGTGTCCGAATAGGATTTTTCCCCATACTTTAAACAGACTTCTCATTGTTTCATGCCCTGCTGATCACAGACCCTAATTTGCCAAGGGCTCTTCTCACCATACCATTAGACCACAGCATGTTAAAAGCACATGAAAACGAGTTATCATTAACATTTTTGAAGTTCATGGCATCAGTTTGTTGTGTCAGAGGGCAATGTGCTGCGTTTAAAAAAAAAATCCTACTGGCTGCATTTACGTGCGTTTTATTATAGTAAATGGCAATGCATGTAAAGCACACTGAAAACACAATATGCATTTTAACTAGTGCATTTTTCAAGTCACATAGACATACTTCCAACAAACACAGACACCCAATTCTTTAAGCATTGTATTACATTTTAATGCAACGTATTGAAACTGGACATAAGCATGCAGGAGCTTTTTCTAACATGACGGTGTGATCAACATTTTTACAGTTGTCACTAAAACAAAAAGTGAAAGAATCTTTCAACAAGGACACCGGGTTCAGCAACAACTGTCCTGAAGGGAGGTATGCACCCGCTTTGGGGAAATTCCCATTTACTGACATTAGAGGAGTGAAGCCAACTGACTCTTTGGTACCCTTTCACACACGGTAGTCCGTCGGCAGACTCCGTTTTTCTCAGCGGGGTATGGATCCGCCGATCCCCGAGCTGAGCAGGCGGATCCATCCCTGAGCAGGCGGATGGCAGCTCTGTCTCCGCGCTGTGTGCGGAGGCAGAGCTGTCAGGTCCCGCTGTTCTCTATGGGGAATTGGATGAGAACGGACCGTCTGTCCGTTCTCATCCAATCCGATCTGCTAGGCGGATGGAAAATAGGGTTTCCATCCGTCCGCATTTCACTGATCGGATGTCAGCGGACATGTCTCCGCTGATATCCGATGTCCCATAGAGATGCATGGGGCATCCGTTCAGATTCGCCTGAAAAACGGACAGGCGGATGTGAACGATGAGGCTCTGAGGAAGAGGCGCTGCCTCGAAACGCGTAGGCCTGCACAGCTTCAGGGGACGATTCAATCCCGATCTTGTTGTTGAGGATTTTATTCTATTTGATGTGCTTTTTATCAAGAAACTCGTTTGTGAGTATTTTTAATCTATTATTTTAATAAACCTGTCTAAGAGATAATGCACTAGGCCGGTGTGCCCTTGTTTTGTTGTCGTTTATACCGCTTGTGTGAAAGGGGCCTTAAAGGGAATTTTCACTTTGCAAATGAACGCAAAATTAAATTTTTAATTATCTTAGCGTAAGAGGTGAAACAAAGTAAATTCACTTTGCAAAGAAGACTTAAAAAATAGATTTCTGATTGCATATGATTGGATGATTGTAGTTCAGCTAAGTGGAAAAAAGAAATTTCACTTAGGTTAAGTTAGAATGTCTAGTGGACAGTGCTGTCTCCCGGAAGTGGGGAAGGGTACCTGCGAAACCCCCACCCCATGGTAAAATATTAGGAGGAAAAGGAAAAAGGGCAGGGGAAGGGGACAAACGAGGGAGGGAAAAAAGGGGAGATGGGACTTTTTTCCTTCCCATGCTCCCCCCATGAAAGGTTTTCGAATGTGGCACCAGAGGGGGGGAGGAAGCAAATGAGTGGAAGTTCCACTTTTGGGTGGAACTCAGCTTTAAGTTTGCAATAAAGAGCATAACTGGTGTCCCAATTGAACATTTGCTTGACATAAGGTGTTCCTAATAATGGTACCTAATAATAGGGGTGCAGCACACACAGCCCTGTTAGGTCTTTATTTTGGGTCTATATAGGTACAGTAAAAATGTTCATTGTATGTATAGAAATCCGTGGACCTGGTTCAAGGAAATAATGAATCACTGCAATCTGCATACCAGCATAATAGCAGCTGTCAGCACAATACTCACTACAGTATCATTAAGCACGGTATTTTTAATGGTCTCAAAAAGTGATATAAATGAAGCTGTATTTCTTTAGCGGCACTTATTCTTTTCAATACAGAAGATATTTCTGGCGCGTCCCCAACATTAAAAGTTAATTAAAAGCAAAAAAAAAGCCCAGCAAGCCTGAGCCTTGGAATGCAAATGTTTATTAAAGCTGATTTTAAACAGATACAAATCATAATGAATTTTCTGTATGACGGCTTTGCACAGCTTTCAGAAAGAGACTTGAACAAATGACAAGCAGGGCTTTTCTCCCTGAATGGAGATTTTGACAAACAGGCATTGAAAGGAAAGAAATTCTGTGCGAATTAACAGGTAGGTGGCTTGGACTTGGCAAAACGGGCTTTTATAGTTGGGATATTTGCCGTGCAGCAAAGGCGCTCCACTAAACCAGGTGCAAATTTATATAGCGACGGCCAATTAGCCTCTCGGTTTTGCAATGCGGCATCATTATAATGCAATATAATATTTCAACAATAGCCACCATTATCAGCGCGGTAATACGAGCCTGAAGGTTTTTGTAACGGAAGGACTAAGATTTCCGAGGAGGAGGAAGATGTTTGGCAGTCTGTCCTGTAAAGATTGGAAAGAGCAGGAAATGTACATTTTATAATTAAAAACAAAAAAACTGGGCTTTCTGGAATAGTTTTACTGCTCTCTTCCAGGGTTTGTGCAACAGCAGCCAACACTGCAATTGTGGAGGAGAAATATGATGTATGGCCATATTTAATAACATGGAACCAGAAGCAAGGATGATGTGCTAAACCTATTAACCCACCGCATCCAGATTTCACCTTCCATGAAAACTGCTATAAAGTAAAGTTGTTCCAAAGGCAAAAGGTTTTTTACTTTAAAGCGGAGTTCCGGCCTCGGGGGTCAATTTTAGCTAAAAATACCCCTGGGACAGTCAGGGCTAGTACATTCCATAATGAATAGCCTCTGACAGTGGCGGCCGGTGTGTTGGGGGTGCAGTGGCGCCACCCCCCATCCATGCGTCCGGCAACCTAATCTGCATGCAGGGCGCCAGACGCATGGAGCTTAATGGGGTTTTTTTTTTTTTTACATCACCTGATTAGAGCCAGAGGCTCTAATAGGGCGATGCAAAGGGTGGAGCCGGGGCGCAGAGCAGTGCGTCCCGAACCCACCCATTGTGTGACAATAGCGAATGAAAATTCGCTATTGCCACACCGATCCTCCTCCTGGCCAATCAGGAAGCGCGTCCGATACGCGCTTCCTGATTGGCTGCATGGCAAACCCCATGCCATTGGCCGAGGAGGAGGCGGGAGTGGGAGGACTGCAGGAGACGCGCCGGGGGACAGAGTGAGGATAAGCCGCCGCCGCCGGGACTGAACAGAAGCCTCTGCCGCCGCCGGGACTGAAGAAGAGAAGCCACCGCCGCCGGGACTGAAGAGAAGCCGCCGCCGCCGGGACTGAAGAGAAGCCGCCGCCAGGTAAGTGCATTGGTCTCGGGGGGGGGGGAAGCCCACACTGCATTGAAGGGGGCACGCATGCTGGTCTCTGCATTGATGGGGGCATGCTGTGGCGCTCTGCATTGTATGGGAGGGCACGCTATGGCACTCTGCATTGATTGGGGGCACGCTGTGGAATTCTGCATTGATTGGGGGGGGGCATGCTGTGGCGCTCTGCATTGATTGGGGGCACGCTGTGGTGCTCTGCATTGATTGGGGGCACGCTGTGGTACTCTGCATTGATTGGGGGCATGCTGGTCACTGATTTTTCTGTTTGGGCCCCCCCCCCCCCCAAAAATTTTGAGCACCAGCAGCCACTGGCATCTGAACTGTCCCAGGTCGCACTTACCTGTAAGAAGAAATACTTACCTTGAAAAGTTCTTCTCCAGCACTGCCATCTCAGGTGTGGGCAGCTGAAGCTGCAGCGTCCCTCTTCCGTGACGTCGAAGTCCCACAATGCACTGCACCGGCCCCGTTTGTCACTTCCGGTGCAAGCGTGGCATTCCCTGCTATACAGCGGGAATGCCACGCTTGCACCGGAAGTGACGAGCGGGGCCGGTGCAGGCGCATTGACTCCTGGGAGTGATGACGTTCATCTCCCAGAAGTCACCGCAAACCGGAAGAGACGGCGCGGGCCGCAGAGGGAGGAAGTGGAAGGAAGGTGAGTATATTTTCTTCTATAATTAGGTAAGTGACCAAAAAAAAAATCGTCAGTATCCATTTCTTTTTCAGGTTGCAATCAGCAAGCGGATGGCCCAAAATCAGTTTTTTCGATTTTGAGGCTGGAACCCCGCTTTAAAGGGGATGTAAACCTGATTCATGAAATTTGAGCTGGGCACATCTATCTATAGTGTTTACTTCTCTCTCTCCAAAGCACTAAGTTCTGTGATTTTCTGCTGCTAATCAGCATGATAACTTCTGACAA
Source organism: Pelophylax lessonae (assembly GCF_965119305.1). Taxonomy (NCBI): domain Eukaryota; kingdom Metazoa; phylum Chordata; class Amphibia; order Anura; family Ranidae; genus Pelophylax; species Pelophylax lessonae. Next base: position 58,918,377 of record NC_138771.1, on the reverse strand, counting down.
GTTCTCCAACACACAACATAAAAGCAGCTTTTGTTTCCGTGGGTTCTATAATAAATAGATTAGCAGAGAGCTGGTCTATTCACAGTACAGCTTTGCAAGTATCTTCGTTCTTCTGCCCATGTGAAAGGGGAGAGGAGGTGTGTGCCTTTCCTCCAATCAGCTGTCACACAGTATATGCCAGGACTCCATACCCAGTGCTGGAACAGGAAGAACAAATTGTAACACAATGTTCACTTACTAAAGAATATGGCCCATTTTGGAAAGGGTCAGGCAAAATGGTGCTTTTTTTGGTTCAATAGACTTCAATAGAGAAGCTGCAGAAGAGCATGTGGTGCGTTTTTACATCGTACTTACTACGACTTTGCCACAATTTGCATTTTGCATTTTTAAATCTGGGCAACATACATTCTCCCAATAAAAAAAAAAAAACATAAAAAAACGCAAATCGCGGTAAAAAAACATGGAAAGCCCAGCAGAAAGCACTACAGAAACGCTCAAAAGCAACATGCATAGGTGTGAATGGAGCGTAAGGAAATGGGATCTGCATGTCTTTTGTGGCCTCCAAGGCCCATGAGCCAGGAGAGTCGGTGAGCACACAAATCACAGAGATCAATGTACTGCCACATCATATTATTTCAAATAGAGATTGAGGGAGAATGTGCGGATGGATGGACATGGTGTGACCTTTGGAGAATGATGTACACAAATGGGCAGTAAATACCCTTATCTCTTATCCCCCTTCATTGTGTGAAGATTTACCAATCTGCTTATCTATTGTGCTGTCAATACTAAAGACAAAAAGAAAATGAGGCCTGCATTTGTAAATGAAAAAAAAAAAAAACCCAACAACAACCCTGAAAGTCAAAAGGTAAGAAAGATTACCGGTATATACAATACAGTATAGATGGATGTGCCTTTCCTGGGCTCTACATGGAGCGCTCTCCTAGGCGAGGGGCCTGCTTAGGGAAGCAATACAAATGCACAGCGACTTGCATCTCGCACAGATGTGGCGTAGTACAGTGAAAAACGATACTTCACTGATCCCTTTTCAGTACTGGGCTGCTCGGTTCAAAATCCCTTTCTGCCAAAAGCATCAAGAAGCATTCTGCACACATCAGAACAAAACATCAGAACAACCAACTTTATGATCTCCAGGTGTGATCTGTATTGCATACTTACATTGGTATAGGTATTCATATTTCATACCTGAAGGGCCCCTAGGGAAGCTGAAAATTGCTGTAGTAGTTGGCACTACTCCAATGATAGCCAAGATCTTTTGGGTTCTGTTCCAAGTGGCTGCACTGCTGCACACTGACCACAGGGGGCGCTCACACAGCACTGCTGCCATTAACAGAATACCTTGTATTTTTTTATTCACATTAATACAAGTCCTTTACTGATTGGATTAGGTGGAGATAGTCATGTAACCACCTATCCTCTCCACCTCTTCCAATCAGAGAATGCCAGCTGTCCACGGCATTGAACAATACTCTCCTCTAAAGTGTCTTCCAAAACCAACACTTGTGTTAGTGTCAATATGTTGTGAAGGATACAAGTCAGACACTGAACCCTACACGTGAAAATTCCCTACCCTCGTCACTTCCTGTGCACCTACATCATGGAACAGCTGAGCAGCTTACCACCGCACATGCTCACAGCTCCAGAGGGTAGGGAATTTTCACGGGGTAGGGTTTTTTAACGTTACACTGCATCAGCTGTTGCCGCGGGTACATTAAAACATCTCCGCTGCAACATGAAATCATCTCCGCTCCTACCTCTGTCACTTCCCTGATTTCAGCTACTAAATGTAAAAGCGGCGGCGGGTCTATGAAAATATAAATCACGGAGCCGAGATCTCCATGATTTATATTTTCATACACCCGCCGCTTTTACATTTAGTAGCCGAGATCAGGGAAGTCACAGGGGTAGGAGCGGAGATGATTTCATGTACCCGCAGCAACAGCTGATTCTGTGTAACGTTAAAAAACCCTACCCCGTGAAAATTCCCTACCCTCTCCGGAGCTGTGAGCATGCGCAGTGGTAAGCTGCTCAGCTGTTCCATGACGTATCCGGAGCTGTGAGCATGCGCAGTGGTAAGCTGTTCCATGACGTATCCGGAGCTGTGAGCATGCGCAGTGGTAAGCTGCTCAGCTGTTCCATGACGTATCCGGAGCTGTGAGCATGCGCAGTGGTAAGCTGTTCCATGACGTATCCGGAGCTGTGAGCATGCGCAGTGGTAAGCTGCTCAGCTGTTCCATGACGTATCCGGAGCTGTGAGCATGCGCAGTGGTAAGCTGTTCCATGACGTATCCGGAGCTGTGAGCATGTGCAGTGGTAAGCTGTTCCATGACGTATCCGGAGCTGTGAGCATGCGCAGTGGTAAGCTGCGCAGCTGTTCCATGACGTATCCGGAGCTGTGAGCATGCGCAGTGGTAAGCTGCGCAGCTGTTCCATGACGTATGTGCACAGGAAGTGACGAGGGTAGGTAATTTTCACGAGGTAGGGTTTTTTAATGTTACACCGGCCATTAACGGAGCAAATTTATTTCTTGCGACAAAAGAAGTTTGCTTGATTCCCCCATGAACACAGACAGTGTTGATGCGGAAATCCCACCTGCAGGGCCATTGGCTTCTCCCGGCTGGGGGGGGGGGGGGGGGGCAGGGGAAGCTTTCCCCACCAGGAGGAGACAGTGATTATTGATAGCGGATATAGCAGCTGCTAGGAGATAATTGCAGGTAAAACCCAGCATGCTGGTTGTACCAAAGTTGATCGACTTGGTACATTCAGCCTGACACACACCAGCTGTGATTCGAAATGTGTATGGCCTGCCGAGTGTATATAAATAGAACCAGGGCTTTTTTTCAGCAGGAACGCGGGGGAACGCAGTTCCAGCACCTCCATGACTGAATGTATGTAATGGCAAGGGATTCAGGGGAGTGCTGTAGGGTCTACTGATGCTGGCTGCTGGGGGATCTATTTTGCTGGGGGGGACTATTGTTTGGGGGGGGGGGGGGGGTCATTGTTCCTGGAAGGGATCTACTGTTGGGGGCGGGATCTATTGTACTTGACTGCTGGAGAGTCTATTGATGCTGGTTTTGGGAGATCTGTTGTTGCTAAAGGTTATTTTTATTGTTTGAGATATTGCATAAATATATGTAATGAGCCAAATTGTATCCTCATCACCACCACCATCACCACCACCACTATCATCATCAGGCACTCCTTATTTGTCCCAGGCTCAGAGGCAGTTTATTTCACAATCATATGTGAAATTCAAGTTCCCTACTGCAGTAGTTATTCATTTGGAACCACTAATCAATATGAGGATAGGAGTTGCCTATCTATAAAATGTCCAGAACAAAGTCATAGGAAATATTGTGTTACATCTTAATGATCCACCAGCAAGGTAAGGGTGGAACGCTTAGTTAAATTCAAGATTTCAATGATATACTGCGTGAGATGCAATATTCCTGTTACACAAGTCAAACAGTCAATCAATGTTGTAGGCAAAGAGGGTTAATTTCCATATTCAAGATGCCATAATGGTGTTTGAACTGTATACACTGCCAAACAATGACAATTGTGTCCATGTTAGTTGTGTAAGTTCTACGAGAGTCAATAAATGGTAAAGTACGTGCTTTTAGGTTATTAGGTTATAGGGAGTGTTAGGAGGGGTCCACATGGGAGTGGTAGCACAGTCCAGACAGGTTTCACCGTAGGAGTCCTCGGTGGGATATGTTCTTTTGTTGACTATTCATGAGATTCCTTGGAGGGATGGGCTCTCTTATTGACTATTCATGAGGCAGTGTAATCTACAGTTGTATACTAATTATGGGCTTTGTGATATAGTTTCCATTATAAATGGGACCCCACTGTGACTTTATATATTTGTGTACATTTTAATTTGAAGTGTTGGTCTAGAAAATGTTGTTTGATATATTTTTTACCGTCAATGATCCCAGATCTCAATTTTTGTCTGACTTAAATGTTCACGTGGGACCAAGAGTGGTCTATTGACATTTTTTTTTTGGTTTAAAACAAGGTGGAATAGCCAAACATTTTAAACAAGCATCAATCTGCTGTGACCCATGCAACATTCAGGGTTTCCTCCAGCCAGGGCCAGGACAAGGGGTAGGCAGGAGGGGCGGCTGCCCTGGGCACTGTGGTATCATGGGAGGTGAGGGGGGCAACACAAGGGGCTTGGGGGTTGAGGGCATTTGTGTTAAAAAGGGGAAATTTGGGGGCGGTAGGGGGCAGAAGTGTTCTAAAGGGGCAGATTTGGGGAGGTGTGTTAGGAGTGGTGATTTGGGGGATTTGTGTTGGGAAGGGGGGATGGGGGAAGAGGATTTGTGCTATAAAAATAATATGATAGAGGGGAAATATTTTTTTGGGGGGGATTTCTGCTAGTAGGGACAATTGGGGGGCATTTGTACTAGGAGGGGATATTTGTGGGGGGGGGGGATTTGTGCTAGGATGGGGGGAGAGGAATTAGTGCTGGAAGGGGGGATTTGGAATGGGTAGAGGATTTGTGTTTGGAGGGGAAATTTGAGGGGTAGAGAAAGATTTTTTTGTATTTTCTTTTGGGGGAGGGGGTTGTGCTTGGAGTGAGGTGGGGGAAGCTATGTGGCTAGAGGGGGAATTTGAGGGATAGAGACTTTGTGCCAGTAAGGGGAAGGGTTTTCCTTTTTTTTGGGGGGGGGGGGGGAGGAGTCTGCACACAAATTTTCTCGGCCAACAAAATTCTACTTTAGAAGTGATGTCATGTGTTGGTTTGCTTTCTTTGTGTTTTTTCTTCTCTGAGCATGCCCAGTCTTGCTCATCAGATTTTTTCCTGTTGAAATCTGTACTGACTGCACGAAAATCGGCCGTTGTGTTGACGGCCAACAAAAAGTTTATAGCCTGCACACCAGATTTTTTTCGGACGAAAAGTCGGAGTTGGTTGTCGGAAGCATCGTACTAACAAGCCGAAAATCGGCAGCTCGGACGTTGGCCGAAAATTCCCTGCCAATTTTCGCCGCGTGTGTACGGGGCTTAATATACTGTGAACTTTTGATATAGAAAATATTAGTAGGGGTTCCCCAAGCCTGGAAAGTTATTTCAAGGGTTCCTCCATGTTAAAAAAGTTGAGATTTAAGAGCTATGGTACTTGTCCACTGACCACAATAGAAATAAAAGGAGCTAGATGATATTTTCTAGGTTCTTCAGCTATCTGGCTCCTGATATTTGACCAACCCTGTATTACAGTTGTATTCAATGTCACCTTTCACATAACCTCAGTCTTCTCTTTGATGTACAGATATCTGAGGCCGAAACGTCATTGGTGACAAGCATTAGACAATAGTGAAAAAAAATTCTGTTTTACACACCACTTCACTTTATTCTTTACTTTCTCCTTGTGTACATACGTATGTAGATGACGAAGTGTGTGTACAAATCTATTTGCACAGGGGAGTGGTGGGTGGAGGTTCTCAATAAGTTCTCCTAATTAAAAATATAGAAAACATCAGAGATGTGTGCCAAGCTGGCCAAAGTTGTCAGGCTAGTACAAATGGCTAAAGAAACCGAAAAAGTAAACAACATTTCGAATGATAATTAATATTAATTGGATTAAGTTGTATGTTGCAGAAACTGGGTCAGTGTTGAATTAATTTAATTAAATAAACCAATATGGAGCCTAAAAAAAAATGGACAAATAGGAGAAAAAAAAGTGTAGTGGCTCAGTACTTTCCGACTGCTCTTACACAATGAATAAGGGAAATGCGCTTTATTGGCTATATTAGTACCTAAACATAAGGGAACTGCACTTTATTGGCTATATGTTACCTAAACATAAGGGAACTGCACTTTATTGGCTATATTGCTACCTAAACATAACTACTGTTCTGGAAAGCAGAACTTCAGGCAATTTTTTTTGTTCATTTCAGATGTGTATACAAAAGGTACCATCTCTGAAATATATTATATTGCCAGATCGATACTGTGTCCTTTTCAATACCTACTTTTGTTGCTACCAGATACTAGAGCTCGGTCTATAATCGAAAAACAGACACAAGGGCGCACCGGCCTAGTACATTATCCTCCACAAAGGTTTTATTTGATAAAAGGTATAAAAATACTCAGAAAACAAGTTTTTGGTACAAGCATATCAAATGGATGTAGTGCCATCAGCATCAGAACCAAAGGGTGTATTGTCCTCTGGAGCTTGGAAGGGTTGCACCTCTTGGGGTGAACACACGCGGTGTCGACTCCCCAGTTGGACCACGTCCAAACAGCCGCCACACAACCAGATTGCACCAATGTTTTGGTTTGGTCTAGAGCTCTCTCTATACCTTTGGCCCGCCACCTCTATGAATGCTGATGCTCACGCTAATTCCATTTATCCACCCCTGTTCTCCCCTTTGTCTATTCCCAGAATGCCTGTATTCCCAGTGGGCCATTTACATACTACAGAGTTTCTGTCAGAGAGAGACAGTCTGAAAACAAAAGGCTCCTGCTTCTCTATCTTTAGAAATTCCAATGTTCTACTTTGATATGGGTGCTCTTTGTTAAACAAATCTGTTAATATTCACCCAATAAACAGTTAAAGAGAAAGTAAACTCCTGTGCTGTGCATAATATAATAAGGCTTTCCTATAGGTACTGTAAATATCTCCTAAGCATACACTGTTTAGGAGATTTTTAAATTGTATGCAGCCAATGACGCCATCGGCGCATGCCCTCTGAAGGAATGTCCACCTGTGCGGTTCCTTCAGATACCTGTGCCGTGAATGATGGCTCCCCCGGGAGTGACGTCATCGTGGCTCCGGCCTGTCACACAACTGGAGTCCGCGGACCCCAAAGGATGACCAGGTGAAGATAGACGCTGCCTCCAGCGATTACATTGCATCACTGGAGGGCTTTGTTTTCAGGTAAGTTTCACATATCACATACTAGCATATTATGCTTTACCTTGCGTGTCCAAAAAAAAAAAAACAGCCAGCGGTTTACAACCGCTTTAAGCATTCCTTAAAGCGGAGTTCCACCCTAAAATTAAACTTACCTCCATCTTCTCGCTCCGGGTCACCTGAAATACAAATGGATAATCGCTAATTTTTTATTTTTTTTTACTTACTTGGTTTAGAAGAAAATATACTCACCTTACTTCCTCTTCCTCCCCTCGGCGGCCATGGCGATTCGTCACTTCCTGGCTTTGCAATGATTCCTGGGAGCTGAACGTCATCGCTCCCAGGAATCAATGCGCCTGCACCGGCCCCGACGTCAGTTCCGGTGCGCGCACGTCATTCCCTTCTAAACAGCTTCTGGGCATGCCCAGAAGCTGTGGAGGGATGACGCGCGCGCACCGGAAGTGACGGCAGGACGGTGCAGTGCATCGTGGGACCGAAGAAGATGGAAGAGGACACAGAAGAGGATCGCACTGGCTTCAAGCTGCCCACACCTGAGATGGCAGCGCTGGAGAATACATTTTCAAGGTAAGTATTTCTTCTTGCAGGTAAGTGCGACCCGGGACAGATCAGAGGCTAGCCATTGTGGAATGCACTAGCCCTGACTGTCCCGGGGGTATTTTTATTTTAAAAAAATGTCCCAGGGTGGAACTCCGCTTTAAGAAAATATCTCAAAACCATTATAATCTTCTTTACATGGGGACTTGTTGCCATGTGCAAATTGCCAAACATTGAAACACTATCCACTACTTTGGTCTGACTTTGATGCGATTTCAGTCCTTGTACAGGCTTCTATATATTATCCAAGTTGGATAAAATCAGAAGGAAGTTGCAGGGCAAAGTCGTACAACTTTGCTGTCGCAGCAGTGTGAACTGAGCCTTAAAGTTACACTGTAGCATTAGCTAGCTAAAACTTTTGTAAGGCTTATGCCGCTTTTCAAGCTTCAAGCTTGTAAGGCTCCATTCACACCTGAGCGTATTGTTTTCAGGCATATTTTTGGGCATTTTTAGGCATTTTTTCAGGCGGTTTTTGCAGGTGTTTGGAGGCAGGCATTGACATCTAACAAAAACACTTGTAATCTGCTAAAAAAAGAAGCTCATGTACTTTTTTGAGCTTCAGGTGTTTTGCTTTAGGTGACAAAACGCTAATACGGTATGTGAACAGGGGCCATTGAAATGAATAGGATTTTGCTTGCTGGGCATTTTGAGACTTCAGAGATAAGCGTTTTACGAGCTGAAAAACTCTCAGGTGTGAACAGGGCCTTAAGGCCACCAGAGAAAATAATGGTATTCTTAATGCTGAAGGTTTTCGCGTTTAGAGCCAATTCACATATATGCAATTACAGACATCGCATGTGATTCGGAGCGCACTGCTCTGCAAAATACTGATTGTATGGCTGAATTCGCATCACATTCAGACACAACTTGCACAGGATCCTTTTTTAGTTACGCACCAGAATCGGGTGTTCACACCTATTCGATCCGATTCATGTCCGAACTGACAGTTCGCACTGGATATGCAAACTGGACTTGGGGGGGGGGTTTGTCGTTAACTTTGTACTGACTCCCAGCGATTTGCATATGGCAGTGTGAACTGCCTGTGAGTTGAATGCGATGCGGGAACCCGCAGTCGCATTCGCAGGGTTACCGCATTGCTTGTGTGTGAACTGGGACTTAAATCGGAGTTCCGGCCTCAAATACCCTTTTTAACTAAAAATACCCCTATAATACTAATCCATCGCCCTTTACAGAACCGCTATTCTCATACTTACAAGGTATACAGTATTGGATTTTAGTTAAACTCTTACTTTTAAAAACGCTGTCTGAGCACGGCCATCTTGGATGTGGGCATCTGAAGCCGCAGTGTAATCTGCTGTGTCCTTCTTCCTGATTCCAGGGAGTGTTCTGGGAGTTCTTCCTGATTCCGGTGTTCTAAAATTTAGTCGGACCCGTGAAAATTCTGGACCTTTGTCACTTCCGGTGACGCTACGTCATAACTCAGCTGATGCGAGCCCCGGTGCGCATGCGCACAAGGCATTTTCAAGGTCCGATGAAATTCTAAGACTTACGAACAGCTGACTGAGAGGAGGAGGGGCTGAGGTGGGACGCACACACTGCTGCGGGATAATGTTACAACACCGCCGCGTCATCGAGCAAGGAACATGTTGCAGAGCTGACTTAGAGGAGGCGGGAAGGAAGTGAATACTCATACTATATAGTAATGATAAAAAATGTTTAGTATTTCTTTTTTATCATTACTATTTAGTATGAGTATTCACTTCCTTCCCGCCTCCTCTAAGTCAGCTCTGCAACATGTTCCTTGCTCGATGACGCGGCGGTGTTGTAACATTATCCCGCAGCGGTGTGTGCGTCCCACCTCAGCCCCTCCTCCTCTCAGTCAGCTGTTCGTAAGTCTTAGAATTTCATCGGACCTTGAAAATGCCTTGTGCGCATGCGCACCGGGGCTCGCAGCAGCTGGTGGTGACGGAGCGTCCCCAGAAGTGACGAGGGTCCGGAATTTTCACGGGTCCGACTAAATTTTAGAACACCGGCCTCCTGGGAGTGATGACAAACAGCTCCCAGGATGCAATGCAAAGGCGGAAGTGATGTTGGTGGCCACAGAGGGGGGGAGAAGGAAGTACAATCAAAAATGCCCTGAAAATAAGGTAAGGGACCCCCGAAAAAAAATGGGAAAATGCCCAATTGTTGATCAGCATAGCGAGCACTCCAGGAATCACTAAAGTTGCAAAATATGCTGGAACTCCGCTTTAAGGAAGTGTGTGAAAAAGAGTGAATGGCGGATTATAGTGAATTGTTTATAATTTACGATTTCCAATTGTCCAGAAACAAATCTGAACCATCCATACGCTTAGCGGATGAAACGGAAATCCTGCCCTACTAAGCCCAAAACAGACGTGAATAGAGAATTAAACATGTAATAGGCACTTGTAGTCAGCCAGGCTTGTGCTTCCATATTCATAAGCTGCGTATTTATGTATAAACCAATGTAAGGTAACATGGAAAAGTATTAATTATGATACAGATGAATGGAGAGGTGCGATACCTTGGGGATCTTCTCAGTTCATTTCCCTATTGAAACCAGAACATTAATTGTGCATGTATGGGAGCAGAGACTTCTTCTGCTTGACTAACACAGGAATAAAAGAGGACTTCTCCCAAGAGAGGAGAATTCTAATACAGGAGCATATACATAGAGAAATGCCATTGCTGCCTTGACACAAGACTTCATCAAATAAATTGTTACTCCATTATTCTACTATCATTACTATATTATAACATCAATGGAACCATTGTAGATGAAGACATGGAGAACCCGGTGCTGGGATTATAAACAGGCCCCGCTTTTCACAATATAGTTAGTAAAGGGACACAAGAGGTGGTGAATAGGCATTGGTTCACCCCCTGGCATTGAAGGTATTGGAAGTGGAAATGCTTTCTTTAGCTAATTTCTGATTGGCTGCTATGTTACATACAGTTTTTAAAGCGTTTGTTACCCCAACACTTCATATTCCTGATATGTGGCTGCTGTACCATGTACTTGTATCAGAAAGTCTCCTGTTCTCTTTGTATTGCTTCCTTTGTGTGAAATCCCTGGTGATCCTGCCAGTCCCTCTGCTTTCCTATTACAAACTGACCACACTAAGCAGGAGAGCACACTGTGATCAGTTCTCTAGCTATGCTGGGAACTCAGTCTGTGTTCTGTCAGATTAGCGAACCTGTCAGAACAGCGAATGGAAGTGATGTCCTGTCAGCTGACTGACCAAAAATACATACTGCGCATGCGTTCCACCACTAGAAGGTTTGCTAATCTGACAGAACCAGGGGCATAACTACAGGGGTTGCAGGGGTTGCAATTGCAACCGGGCCCCATGCTCCAGGGGGCCTGTGCGGCTCCCTTGTACACCTGGATAGGATGGGCGACGGGGGCAGCATGTAGAGAAATCACTGTCCTCCATTTTCCTCCTCTAGCTGCAGGAGGAAAATGGAGTAGATTGGTTCCTCTGTATGCTGCCCCCCGCCACTCCTCCTATACAGTTCACTTGTGCTCTGCTGTCTCTGGGTCCCTGTGTGCTCCCCTGGTCCCCTGAGTGCTCCCCTGGTCCCCCCCTACTGTGCTCCCTTTGTCCCCCCTCCCCCCCTCACTGTGCTCCCTCCCCTCTCCTGCCGGCTGCTGCAGGGGATGTGTCACAATAGAGAACCAGGAAGGGGTCAGTAAATATGTAATTTACCAGCTCCTTCCTTTTCTGAATGGACAGAGTCATAGTCAGTGACATTGTAAAAAAAATAAAATAAAATGATAAAAAAATCATACAATTAAAATACCAAAAAATAAAAACTCCTGACTCCAGTGGGTGAACTTCCAGGATCGCAAAGGTCACACTTGCGACCAGGCCCTGGCATTCCACCACTGAGGGGAGGCCCCAAGATGGCAGGAAGGGTACCCACTGCAGAAATTGTGAAAGGGTCCCACTGCGGGACTGTAATAAAGGGCCCCGCAAGGAGAGTAAAGAGCCCTAGGATCATTGGGAAGAGCCCCGGGCTTGAAGGGAAGGGCCCCGGCCAGGGGTCCCCTTCATGGTTTCTTGCACTGGGGCCCTGAAGGTTCTAGTTACGCCTCCGGACAGAACACCTGCAGTCAGAAGGCGGCAGCGGACATCTTGTTACACCCAGCCAAGTCTTGAATTTCAGACAGATTATAGAAATAAAGTGGGCATATACGCTTATATACTGTATTTTGAAACCCGTGAGAGTGTTTTGATGTTTAATTTTGAAAGCTTATAGGTTTGTCGCTGAGCAGTGCGGGGTGTACCAAGATGGCCGTCGCCACCTTCTGACTGCATTTTCACTGATCTGACAGAGCACCTGCTCTCCTCCAATGATCAGACTTATCCTGACACTCCCCTCCTGCACAGCCATTCACTGGGAAGCTCAGTGTTCTGCTGCTTCTCCTCTTTCAGCTCTTGTGCAGCCAAGAACAGAGGGAATGCGATCACTTATAAAAAAGGGTAAAAAGGTATTTATATATATATTTTTTTTATATCTATACACAAATGTTTTGCCTTTCATTTCAGGATTGTATGGCTAAATTTAAATCGCATTCGGACACAATTCGCACACCAGAGTCAGATCGCATGGATGTTCACACCTATGCGATCCGATTCATGTCCGAACTGATAGTTCGCACTGCGATATGCGAACTGATCTGGGGGTATCGTTGCCTTTGTATTGACACCCCCAGCGATTCGCATATGTCAGTGTGAACTGCCTGCGAGTTGAATGCGATGTGGGAACCCGCAGTGGATTCGCAGGGTTCCCGCATCGCATATGTGTAAACCGGCACCGATAACAAACCACTAGGGTTTTGTGCATGGATGGTATGAAACCGGCCCTAGAGCAGAATGTACAAAGATAGTGCAATCAGATTGTATAGTGGATGGCTATTTTTAGATACTATTTTAACAAACACAACAGAAGCCTCATTTACACCCTGATCACCTCTAGACAACTTTGTTTTGTTCCTCCCGTACTGATACAGTCTCACCATTACCTGAATAACCGAAATATGGAACATTCGCTGTCTGTGACCTTTACAGAACAGATTCTATTGAAATATTCGGTTTCACAGGCGTAGGTAAAAGAGAAACGTAATGTATATATCCAGTTTCAAGGCTGATATCTCCTCTCTTATAAAGAAGTGCCTTCTATTTTAGCTTAAAATTTAAAGTTGAACTCTGGGAAAAGTAAAAGTCCTTCCATGTTGGGCACTGCAAGGGTTAAACATCTGCGTAGGTCCAAGGGACGGGAAAAGCAGTCTTAGACCCCTTTCACACTGAGACGCTTTTCAGGCGCTCACGAAAAACTAATTTCTATTCAAATCAATGAATGCTTTCACACTGGGGTGGTGAAAAAACTCCTGCAAGCAGCATCTTTGAAGCATGTTTGGAGCGCTAAAAAAAAAAAGTGCCTCAAAAGCGCATTTGCACTTGCACCAAGTTCTTATTTGATTTGCACAGCATTGTCTGTGATCAATTCTACTTATTTATATAATTATTTGAGCAGCATGCTTAGGAGAGTATTGCACTATCAGCACTTTATTTAAAGTGGAGTTCTGGCCTATTTTGCAACTTTAGTGATTCCTGGAGTGCCCGCTATGCTGATCAACAATTGGGCATTTTAAATTTTTTTTTGGGGGTCCCTTACATTATTTGCATTGCATTTTTTATTGTACTTCCTCCTTCTCACCCCTCTGTGGCCACGGCCACCGACATCACTTCCGCCTTTGCATTGCATCCTGGGAGCTGTTTGTCATCACTCCCAGGAGGCTGGAATCAGGAAGAACTCCCAGAACACTCCCTGGAATCAGGAAGAACTCCCAGAACACTCCCTGGAATCAGGAAGACGGACACAGCAGATTACACTGCGGCTTCAAATGCCCACATCCAAGATGGCCGCGCCCAGACAGCGTTTTTTAAGTGCCGGTCACATTTGTGCGATGTGGAAACGCTGCGAATATGCGGCGTGATCCCGCATCACATCTGCACCTCTGGCAGTTCACACTGCCATATGCGATACGCAGGGGGTATCAATTAAAAGTTAACGACACTCCCAGTTGCGATTGCATAATGCAGTGCGATCTGCAAGTTCGCACAGAATCGGATCGCACTAGTGTGAACCACTATGGGATGCGATTCTGCTGCGGATAAAAAAAAAGCCTCATGTGCGAGTTTAGTACGGATGTGGTGTATGGCTGAAATTTGCACCACACATGAGATCGCATGTCATTTAGGAACAGTGCACTCCAAATTACATGCAATCTCTGCGATCGCACTAATGTGAACTGGGGCTTAAAGTAAGACTTTGACTAAAATCCAATACTGTACACCTTGTAAGTATGAGAATAGCGGTTCTGTAAAGAGCGATGGATTAGTATTATAGGGGTATTTTTAGTTAAATAAGGTATTTGAGGCCGGAACTCCGCTTTAAGTGGAGCAGTGCCATACCCATATTAACAAATGACTCTTATGCACAGTCTCTTTGCCTTTAGTAAATCACCCCCTATGATTGCCACAACAGGCATGAGCAGGTAATAAATGGAGTGTCTGTGGGATTCTACAGATCTTTGCAGGTTTCCTGGCACTCTCTCCTCCAGAGGGTAAAGTCCATTACCTGAACTGATAATCTATTGCTCAATCCGGCTCAGAGATGGATATTGGCGTTTGCTTTACTTACACAATTTAAAGAGACGAGACGTGCCACACAGGTGAGAAACAGATCGTAAGCTGGAAGATTTTGGCTCGTTCTCCACATTTTTGGCAGTTTTTTTAACAAGATCTTGTGAAATACAATGCCCTTTAGGCTTCATTCACACGGGCACATGCATATTTTCTGCATGAAGACAGGTTCTTGCTGGCAAAGCTGGCAGATGAACCTGGATATAATCTGTACCTACAGTACCAGCCAGTGCCGGGACAAGGTCATCCAGCGCCCAGAACAAGGATGCCAAACTGCGCCCCCCCCTTCCCTTAGGGTTAGAGTCAAGGCGCCCCCTCATCCCTGCAATAAACCATTGCGCCCAGGGCAACCGTCCCTCCTGCCCAACTCTTGTCCCGGCCCTGGTACCAGCGTGTAATTAGCACAGCTTTTGTTTGGACATGTACAATTCTTCTTTCATTAAAATGAATGGCTACACATTTATGCGCATAGATATGTAAAATCTGCAGATCTGTGCTGCCCTCGACGCAGAGGTGTCTTACTTTTTTTGCGCAGGTAAATGTAGCGTGCATTTTCTCATGTACACAAAAGGGCGTATGGGCTCATTGATTACTATAGTGCTGTGTGTAGATGCGCCCAAAACTACGAGCAGTGCACATCTAAAAGCACAATTTTTTTTTTCCATATGAATGAGCCCTTAACCACTTAAGCCCCGGAGGATTTGGCTGCTAAACGACCAGGGGGAATTTTGCGATTCGGCACTACGTGATTTTAACGGACAATTGCGCGGTCGTGCGACGCTGTACCTAAACGAATTTGGCGTCCTTTTTTTCCCACAAACAGAGATTTCTTTTGGTGGTATTTGATCACCTGTGCGATTTTTTGATCATGCGCTATAAACAAAAAAAGAGCGTAAATTTTGCAAAAATAACAATATTTTTCACATTTTTTTATATGAAATTCCCCCCCAAAAAAATGTAAAAATCAAAATTTTTTAACATTTTCGGCCAATTTGTTTTATGCTACCTATGTTTGGTAAAAAAAAATCGCAAAAAGCGTATTTTGATTGGTTTGCGCAAAAGTTATCGCGTTTACTAACAAAGGGAAAGATTTTTGTCATTTTTGTTGTTTTTTTTTTTAACGCGTAATGGCGGCGATCTGCGATTTTTTTTGCGGTACTGCGACATTGGGGCGGACAGATCGGACCCTTGACTGACATTTTTGACACTTTTGAGGTTACCAGTGACATTTCTACAGTAATCAGTGCTATACATATGCACTGTTACTGTAAAAATACACTGGTAGTGAAGGGGTTAACTTTATTTGGGAGGGAGGGGCTGTGTGTGTCCCTAGGGGCGTGCTTTCTACTGTGATTGGCTGTGGCTTGAGCTGTAAGGACACTGATCAACGGATCTACATAGTAGATCCGTGTGATCAGTGTCTTTACACCGAGGAGAATGACAGGCAGCTTGTTTACAAAAGCTGCCTGACTTTCTCCCTCTCCCCCGCCGATCGCAGAGTGGCCGGCGGACATCGGGTCCGCCGGTCACACGCGCGGGGGGGGGGTCCGTGACCGCGCGGGAGCGCGCTTGCTCCCCAGACCCTCCCAGGCTAGTGACGTACCGATACGTCACTCTGCCTGTGAGGGGCTGACCGCCGCAGTACATAGTCGTGCGGCGGTCGGCAAGCGGTTAAAGTGATACTAAAGTCTCATTTTTTTCTTTTAAAAATAATAAGCATGTTATACTTACCTCCCCTGTGCAGTTGGTTTTGCACAGAGCAGCCCCAATCCTCCTCTTCTCGGGTCCCACCCAGGCACTCCTGGCTCCTCCCTCCTGTTGGGTGCCCCCATAGCAAGCAGCTTTCTGTGGGGGCACCCAAGCAGGTGCATTGTTGACCCGTGGCTCTGTGTGTCCATTCACACACAGATCACCGACTCGGCCCTGCCCACTCCATCTCCTGATTGGCTCACTGGCTGTGATTGAAAGCAGCGGGAGCGCTCCCGCTGCTGCCAAAAGCTAATCAAGAGTGCAAGTCCTCAGAGAGGCAAGGCTCTCGTGGACATTGTTGGATCCAAAGGGGGCTCAGGTAAGTTTTAGGGGGGTCTGGGGAGGCTGCTGCTCACAGAAGGTTTTTTACCCTAATGTAAGGTAAAAAAACCTTGTGCCTTTACCACGCCTTTTAAATGTACTTATTAGGAACCGTTCACACCTATGCGTCCTGGATTGCAGGCAGGATCGCAGTGATTCTGTCTGCGATCTCTAATCATGGCAAATCGCAACACCTGTGCGATATCTGTCACTTCCAATGGCACCCCAATGACGTGTGATTTTGCCGCGATTGTCGCCCGATGAATCAATACAGAATTGTGTAAAAAGGATTGCAATACGCCTGGCACCCAAAAGAAGTTCTTGTACTTCTTTTGAGCGACAGGCGTCCCGCAATTCTGTTTGCGTGATTTTACCGCGATTCTTCAGGTGACCATCGTGGCAAAATCACGCTGCGATCGGAGTGCCATTGGAAGTGACGGGGGTCGCATGGGCATCCCGCGATTTACCTAGATGTGAACGGAGCCTAAAGGTTTTATTGTGTCAATAAAATGATTAGAATACCAGGCAGGTCTTGTGGCTCCAAAGTGATACATTCACCGCTTATCTTTTATGGCCACATTTGCAAGCAAACAATAACCCAAACATCCTATCCACGGTTAGGCAGGCCATACATTATGCTATTTTCTTTCCTTCAAAGGATGAAGAAATTAAAATTACTTGATTTCCCTATCAACGCAGTCAGGTGTTGATGGGGGAATCCCTCCCGCAGCTTCATTGTGTTTGGCTGGTGTGGCACACAGGGGGTCCCCCCCCCCAACCCGCAGAAAACAATGATCACTGCTGTCGACTATAGCCACCGGAAGTGATCGGGTGAAAAAACCTCATAGGTTGGTTCTACTGAAGTTTATTGATAAATGGACTTCAGTGCAACCAGCCTGCCCATAGATGGATTGAAATTCGGCCAGCTCCTGCAAACAGCTGAACTTCGATCTGTCTGTGGCCATCTTAAGGCTCCGTTCACATGTGAGCGTATGGATCGCGGGCAGAACCGCCGCGGTTCCGCCCGCGATCCGGAGATTTATTGCAAATCGCGGGACGCAATACGCTCCAAAGAAGTACAAGAGCTTCTTTGGAGCGTATTGCGTCCCGCGATTTTGTTTGCGCGATGTTGCCGCGATTCGGCAGGCGGAAATCGCGGCAACATCGCTCGGCGTTTGGGGGGCTATTGCAAATCAACGGGCAACGCTAGGCGTCCCGCGATCTGCAATAATCTCCGGATCGCGGGCGGAACCGCGGCGGTTCTGCCCGCGATCCAAACGCTGACATGTGAATGCAGCCTTAATGAAATCTGCCACACTGCTCCAAACAGGGATCAAATCGCATAAGACACTCAGGGGTTGATTTACTAAAGGCAAATAGACTGGAGCAGTTGCTCCAGAGCTTAGTAAATGAGGTAAAGCTTTTCTTTGCAAAGAGTACAAAAAATAAATAAATAAATTGCCCCCCGAACCCCTGGACAGCCTGGGGTTGATTTACTTAAAGCAAATAGACTGTGTACTTTGCAATGTGCAGTTGCAGTCTACAAGAGCAATTGCTCCAGAGCTTAGTAAATGAGCAGAAACTCTGCTGACTTCCATCATCCAATCATGTGCAAGAAAAAATGCTGTTTTTTTTTTAATTTTTTCTTGCACGTGATTGGGTATACTTTTGCAAAATGAAGCTTTACCTCATTTACTAAGCTCTGGAGCTATTGCATTTGCAATGGGCACAGCCTATTTGCCTTTAGTAAATCAACCCCACGTTGTTCCGGGATGCTTGTGTGTACACTTGCAAGTTTTTCTGATAGGACTAGCTAATAATTGTGTAAAGAAATATCCTGTAATTCATTTGTACAGTGGGTTGTATGCAACACATGGGGCTCCCAGGCACCCTAACATGGCCATATTTTACATTATGCCTGAGTGTATGAGCCCTAAACATTAATTATCTTCCATTTTCCAATCTTCAAACATCAGAAGACAGTTAGTGGCTGTAATGCTCAACATATTATAGAATTTCCTATTGAAGAAATCCATGTGTGCAGCAAAGGGGACTTAAAGTGACACTAAACTCTGATTTAAAAAAAAAATAATGTATTCAAGTATGCATTTTTAACTTAAAGTGGAGTTCCACTCAAAAGTGGAACTTCTGCTTATCTGTCTCCCCCCCCCCCCCATCCGGTGCCACATTTGGCACCTTTCTGGGGGAGCAGGTACCTGTTTTTGACAGGTACCCTGTCCCCACTTCTGTCCGAGGTACGTTAGAAGTTCAGCTTCCTCTGCTTCTAGGCCAGTAAGAGCGCAGGGCGCCTCGCGCTTGCGCAGTAGGGAGCCGCCATTGCCTTACTGGCAATGGCGGCGGCAGCATCCGACATACGATGGAAACATCGACTGCGGTGCCGGCATCGCTGGACTCCAGGACAGGTAAGTGCCCTAATATTAAAAGTCAGCAGCTACAGTATGTGTACAGTATGTGTGTGCTGACTTTGAATTTTTGGAGGGGGGGGGGGGACACCGCTTTAACAAAAGTCCCTTCAGCCTCTTCCAAATCTCTAAATTCCTTTTTTTCTTGTTGTAAACCAACTTCCTCTTAGAGGGTGGCTTTGTTCTCCATAGTCCCACTGTATGTAGGAACATAGCCTCTCTCCTGCTCACTCCTGAGACGGACTATGGACTATGACACGTGTAGTTTACATAGAGCACAACTAACGTGTGCTGCTTGTTTCAAACAAATGGAAATGTTAGGAAAAGGAGACGTTTGGGAGCTCACAAAAAATATTACAAGGAGGCAGAAATAAACAGTAAAATAATTTCATGAAAAATATATTATCATGGCCATTAAATAGTGGATGTGTATAGATTATTTTTGGAAAATAGGGATATTGTTTAGGGTTTAGCAAGCACAAAATAAATATGTTCCTAAGGCCCCTTTCACACTTGTAGGACCTGAAAGTTACGCGACATTGCCACACGAATTGAAGCAATGGCTGTGTATACCAGGGACATCTTACCAAATGGGCAGTTGCCCGGGGGCCCCACCTGTCCAGCGACCTAGCTCCAGCCCCAGCCCCAGCCAAGCATTAGTCCCCATTCCCGTGTGCATCCCGCTGCCGAAATTAGCAGGTGGCAAGCGCCTGTCGGCCCTTCACTGCTGTCAGGCCACTTGGGCCATGGAGGGGGAGCCCACAACTGCAGGAATGCCCGTCCTCCTCCACGGGAACAGGTTCACACAGGACAGTCGAGTCTGACTCCCGTCCGTGTGTGTGTTCACCGGACCCAGCTGCCAAACTTGGAAGCTGTCATTAGCCTGGCACTGCTGTACCAATAAATATCACCTTATCGATCATTTGCATTTTTATTCTTGTAGGTGATTGTGTAGGCAGAGCCCCAGTGCACTGCATTGCCCAGGCCCTTTAATGCTCTTAAGATGGCACTGGTGTATACTTGAGGTCTATGGACCTCAAGTCACATCAAAGTCGGACCAAAGTAGTGCAGGGACTACTTTGAAGTCGCTGCAACTTGAAGTCACACAGATATGAATGGTACTCATTGGAGATCATGGGGTACGATTTGTCATTCCACTTTGCAGTCCCAAGTCGCATAACTGTGAAAGGGGTCAGTGGTGTATTTTGGTTTTGTGCTGCCCTAGGCAAGACTAAAATTGGGCGCCCCCCTCCTATGTAAATTTGTCCCACTCCTTTTTTAACGGATGTGACTCCCTCCAAAATTGAAGGACTACAAGCCCCAGCATGAACCCCTGAGATCTCATGAGAGGGGGGGTGAGAGGGGGTGGGAGAGAGGGGGGATGAGAGAGAGAGAGAGAGAGGGGGTGAGGGGGGATGAAAGAGAGGAGGGTGAGAGAGATGTGGGGTTGAGAGAGAGAGGGGGGGATCAAAGAGTGAGAGAGAGAGGGGATGAGAGAGGGGGGATGATAGAGAGAGAGGGATGAGAGAGAGAGAGGGGGGGTGGGGGGGATGAAAGAGAAGAGGGTGAGAGAGTTGGGGGGTTGAGAGAGATAGGGGGGATCAAAGAGTAAGAGAGAGAGGGGATGATAGAGAGAGGGGGTAGAGAGGGGGAGATGAGAGAGAGGGGGGTGAGAGAGAGAGAGAGGGGGTGTGAGAGGGAGAGAGGAGGGGTGAGTGAGAGAGAGAGGGGGATGAGAGAGGCAGCTCTAGCAACCAGTGGCCAATAGAGTCTCAGGTGGAGGGGGGGGCAAATCTTTTGCTGCCCCCCTGCAAAGTGCCGCCCTAGGCCTGGGCCTTGCTGGCCTAGGCCAAAATACAGCACTGAAAGGGGTCTAAAGCAAAGCTGCTGCTTGTTTATCCCCCATGGGCATGGACAGAGCCCTACTCTCCCCCCCCACCTCATTTATCAAAAGCAGTTCACAGACCTTTACGCTGCTGGGTATTAGAACCAGACCTGACCCCACCCTTTGACATCAAACGTGAACTATAAAACAGGTTAAGAAACAAGCATGGGCATGAGTCTCTCCTCCATAGACACGTGGGCTTTCATGTACAGGAGACTAAAAGAAGAAAGCGTTCTGCAAACAAGACCTGCAAATGAGAAGTTACATCTGGTCACTGTGTCTGGACAAAATAAACATGCAAAACACATTAACATGCCTAGGGATATCCGAAAAGGTTTACTCAGCCTGCTGTCAGTGGTCTAATTAGTGGATACTTGTATGTTTGTAGATCTCATCCGGTGGTTGAATCCTGGTGGACACCTTTAGGGCACATGTGTCAAATACATGGTCTGGGTGCTAGATTCGGCTCTCCAGGCCATTTCATGTAGCCCTTGCACCTCTCCTGCAGCTGCGGCACCCTCTTCATCTCTGCTCCCACTCCCACCTTGTCGGCAGCAGAGAGGAGGACAGAACTCCTCCACCAGATCCTGAGTTTTTTGTGCAGCTGTAGAGAGGGTCCTCTCTGGCCCCGTCCCAGCAGTTGGCAGCAGAAAGGTTGGCAGATCTTCTCCTACAGATCCTGTGCCTCTCTGTTCAGGCACAGCACTTCCTCGTTACAGATTCCCTTTATCTTTTGCGCCGCTGGTGTCAGCGGCTGCATGCAGCACAAATATCTCCTAAAGGCCTCTTGCACACTGCAGCTTAAAAATGCTCAGTACAGCTTTTTTTTTTCTGAGCTAAAATAGAGCCCATTCATTCTTAATGAGCCTATGCACACAGCCGCGTAAATGAGCGCCGCATTTTCTTCAGAAAGAACAAAATAGAAAAATCTGCATTTTTGGTCAGTAATTTGCGCCTGATGCGTGCAAATACGCGCAAATACGCGCAAATGCGCTCAAATGACCCAAAATGCCAATTGAATATCAAGAACGCTAGAATAAATTTACACGCATTTACGCGCATTTGCGCGAGCGCATAAGCGCGAAAATGCGCGCAAGTGCACGCATTACAATTACGCCAGGAAACGTAGATGCTCCAACAGGAGTATCGTGTGTAAGCTGCCAAACGGTGGAGGTTTAGGAGACATTCATTTTACCTACAGGTAAGCCTTATTATAGGCCTTATAGGCTTACCTGTAGGTAAAAGTTAAAAAGCGGAGTATACTACCGCTTTAAGGCCCGCACACACGATCAGAAAATCGTACAAAATCTATTTTTAAGTGAACGTACGATGTTCTGATCGTTAGTACACAGCTTTCATATGAAATTATCCGAAGGGACAAACACGAACATTTTTACGATACCAGATTGTACAATTTTTATTTAATTAGTACAGTTTTCCTCTGAAAATACGATACAATACATCACTTCTGAATTTTTATTCTGTCGCACCAGAATTTTTGAACTTTAGTAACCTCCTCATTTTCTAGATGGAGACTGGCATGCAAAAACAAAAAAAAAATGGACGATCATTCTCCCGATAATCTCATCATGTGTACCAGGCTTTGGGCAGGATTGTATCTCGCGCCTCTATATTTTATTTTTTTTATGTTATTTTCCAGAAGCAAACAACTCAGGATCATCATTGGCAGCAGTCTACACTCAGTTGTAAAAGAAAACAGGAGCCATGGGGGGGCAGATGAAAGCTGTTGAGCGCAGAAGACAGCTGGGCACCACTTCACCAAAATAGACAAGTTATTCCTAATATTTATGACCCGTGCCTATAATATACCTCCCGTTCAACTATATACTGCGTCTCCTTATGGCACAATGACCAGTATTGTACACTCCCTGAGATAGGAAAAAATAAATAAAACGCTATTCCTATATTGTCGTCTTTGGTAAACAATATCAGATATACGATATATGTACAGTCATCCATAGAGGAGCAAGGGTGATATGTGACAGATGTGTCAGCGCTCATTAATATTTATACACGTCTCTCATATACTGTTCATGTTTCAGTGTCAGCAATGTGATTCCGTAATCTGCTTCCTTCTACTCCAAATAAAATTCTAAAAAGAGAACAGACCAGGAAATCAATGGACACATCCAAGATCATTATTACTATAACAGGGGATTTATATACAGTATCTCACAAAAGTGAGTACACCCCTCACATTTTTGTAAATATTTTATTATACGTTTTCATGTGACAACACTGAAGAAATGATACTTTGCTACAATGTAAAGTAGTGAGTGTACAGCTTGTATAACAGTGTAAATTTGCTGTCCCCTCAAAATAACTCAACACACAGCCATTAATGTCTAAACCGCTGGCGACAAAAGTGAGTGCACCCCTAAGTGAAAATGTCCAAATTGGGCCCAATTAGCTATTTTCCCTCCCCGATATTATGTGACTCATTAGTGTTACAAGGTCTAAAGTGTGAATGGGGAGCAGGTGTGTTAAATTTGGCGTTATCGCTCTCACTTTCTCATACTGGTCACTGGAAGTTCAACATGGCACCTCATGGCAAAGAACTCTCTGAGGATCTGAAAAAAAGAATTGTTGCTCTACATAAAGATGGCCTAGGCTATACGAAGATTGCCAAGAACCTGAAACTGAGCTGCAGCACGGTGGCCAAGACCATACAGCGATTTAACAGGACAGGTTCCGCTCAGAACAGGCCTCGCCATGGTCAACCAAAGGAGTTGAGTGCACATGCTCAGCATTATATCCAATGGTTGTCTTTGGGATAGACGGATGAGTGCTGCCAGCATTGCTGCAGAGGTTCAAGGGGTGGGGGGTCAGGTTGTCAGTGCTCAAACCATACGCCACACACAGCATCAATATGGTCTGCATGGCTGTCATCCCAGAAAGAAGCTTCTTCTAAAGGAGATGCACAAGACAGCCCGCAAACAGTTTGCTGAAGTCAAGCAGACTAAGGACATGGATTACTGTAACCATGTGCTGTGGTCTGATGAGACCAAGATAAACGTATTTGGTTCAGATGGTGTCAAGCGTGTGTGGCGGCAACCAGGTGAGGAATATAAAGACAAGTGTGTCTTGCCTACAGTCAAGCATGGTGGTGGGAATGTCATGGTCTGGGGCTGCATGAGTGCTGCCATCACTGGGGAGCTACAGTTCATTGAGGGAACCATGAATGCCAACATGTACTGTGACATACTGAAGCAGAGCATGATCGCCTCCCTTCAGAGACTGGGCCGCAGGGCAGTATTCCAACATGATAACGACCCCAAACACACCTCCAAGATGACCCCTGCCTTGCTGAAGAAGCTGAGGGTAAAGGTGGTGGACTGGCCTAGCATGTCTCCAGACCTAAACCCTTTTGAGCATCTGTGGGGCATCCTCAAACGGAAGGTGGAGGAGCGCAAGGTCTCTAACATCCACCAGCTCTGTGATGTCATCATGGAGGAGTGGAAGTGGACTCCAGTGGCAACCTGGGAAGCTCTGGTGAACTCCATGCCCAAGAGGGTTAAGGCAGTGCTGGAAAATAATGGTGGCCACACAAAATATTGACACTTTTGGCCCAATTTGGACACTTTCACTTTTCACATTAATGGCTGTGTGTTGAGTTATTTTGAGGGGACAGCAAATTTACACTGTTATACAAGCTGTACACTCACTACTTTACATTGTAGCAAAGTGTCAGTTCTCCAGTGTTGTCACAAGAAAAGATATAATAAAATATTTACAAAAATGTGAGGGGTGTACTCACTTCTGTGAGATACTGTAGCGCCAACAGTTTGTGTAGCGCTTTACAAAGTAAAAGCAGAAAGTACAATATGATTCAAGACAAGAGGGCTTGGAGGGAGATACAACCACCTTGCATGGAGGAAATATGGGATCAATCATTTATATTTTAAATGCTTTTGTAATACAACAATATTTTGTGCAGATTTAGTCGTTTATTTTCTGTGAGCTTGCTGGAGAGGATGCCAAGTTGATCGGTGTTGTGAACAGGAATGAGGGAGTTAATGTGCTGAAGGTATCAGGAGGGGGGGATGAAAGAGATCCACACTTTACTTA
Source organism: Pelophylax lessonae (assembly GCF_965119305.1). NCBI lineage: Eukaryota > Metazoa > Chordata > Amphibia > Anura > Ranidae > Pelophylax > Pelophylax lessonae. The sequence continues at coordinate 58,893,717 of NC_138771.1, read as the reverse complement.
TCAACACAGCCTCCAGTGTAGTCACAGGTCACCAGACCAGAGGCAATCTGAGCCCATTAGAATAATAATAACAAGGGATCTAAAGGGCAGGGTGTGCCCAGAGCCAACTACACAACAAATAATGAGAAACACGAATCTCACTTGTTCTATCACCGACAAACAAGGTTGTTGAAAAACTTCTTGTACAAGTTATATGTTTGGATCAATATTTGTATAAATGTAACAAGTTTTCATAAATATGATATAAATGTAACAAATTGTATTTTATAAATGTAACAAATTACAGGTTTGGATCAATATTTGTATAAATGTAGCAAGTTATCATAAATATGATATTAATGTAACAAATAATAATAAATATTATATAAATGTAAGTTATAGGTTTGGATAAATATTTGTTTAAATGTTATAAGTTATATCCTGGTATAAATACTTGTAACCATACTGTAAAGTTTTTTTTGACTGCTTTAAACCAGGGGGTGCGCATCCGGTGGCCCTTGGGCCAGTTGTGGCCCTCAAAGCCCTCTGATGTGGCCCTCAACCTCAAACCAGTGAGACGCACTTCTATTATATCCTGTGGGTTTGGTACACTAACGCCAAGATATAATAGAAGTCTATGGCAAAGTGCCGCTAACCCACAGGAAAGCAGCAGGAACATGGCGCTGTACCCACGATGCGGGTAAGCCGCTGTGCATCACTGTGAATGCAGCCTTATAGGGGGCTCAGGACAATAAGGGCTCATTTACATTTGCAGTATGAGGGAGATAAAATCCCATAGTTGAGACTTTTTTTTACCACAACCCCCAACCACTGGTGTAGTGTCAGGCAGTTGCAATGGTGATCCTGTCCCATGCTTCAGATGGTCTGTGTGGCCTCTTTGTCACATTCTGTTTTACACTTGGATAGGAGGGGCGGCAGAGGCAGCATATACAGGAACTGGTCCTCTACAATTTCCTCCTGCAAACACTGAAATCCGGCTTCTCCTCCTCTCCCTCCCGCCGGCATTCAGCGGCTGCAGGAGGAAAATATTCATTATGCAATTCAAAATAAAAAATTTGAAATTCTGAGCCATTTCATATCATTGTGGCCCGTGACCGATTATCAAATCACTTAAGTGGCCCTTGCTCTTCAAAAGGTTGACCACCCCTGCTTTAAGGCCTCCTTACCATAACCATAAGTAGAGCTAGGGTGAGTTTGCACCTCTCTATATTATTAGGCTGTATTTACAGTATATGCCAATGGTTCTAGATGTGCGTCTGGCCAGAGGGGTAAAAAGTAATGTTGTACATGAGTCAGCCCACTGTCTAAAATGAGGAATAATCCTCTAATTTTGGGATATGTGATGAATAGGATATGTGAATACCTTCTGTTTTAAGACCGCTGTAGGCCACACGCACGCTGCAATGTTGGCGTCCAATACTGGAGTTTCTGTGTGCCCAGGGAATGCAGGTGCACTGTCCAGCACCGATGCCTGCAGCCTATCAAAGTCTATGAAGAGCTGAAATACACTACAGCTGGATACTGTACTGAGTACTATTGGTTTTTAAGGCCCTACAGGTTCAGGGACGCATGCCTGGAACACTGAACACCTGGTCTATGTCCCTGAACGCACACAGCTCAGAGTAATACTCAGTCCAGTCCAGCTTATTTCAGTGTGCATGTGACCTTAATGTGCTATAAATGTAACAAATTACATCTTTGTATTAGGCTTCATTTATGGCGCTTTTCCACTGCATGGAACGGATCGGCTTGGCTCGGTTTGGCGCTTTTCCACTGCATTGTACTGCATGGTACAGTTTAGAACAGTTCGGTACGGTTTGGTACAGCGGCGCTTTTCCACTACATGATATGGCTTGGTACGGTTCGCTTAAACAGTACCACCTCGGTTGGGGTTCCAAGCGGGCCGTACCTATACCATATCCCACAATCCTTTACATGCTGCCTTGATTGTTTATCACTACTAGCCACTGATTGGTCAGAGAATCGTTGTAATCCCACCCACTTACTAACTTAGTGGAAAAGCAAACCGAGCCGAGAAGAGCCTATACAGTGCTGAAACGTGTCGACTCGTACCACGCAGTGGAAAAGCAAACTGAGCCAACCAGGGCCAAGCAGTGCCGAGTGGAGCCAAGCCGCCGGTACTTGCAGTGGAAAAGTGCCATTAGATTTGTGGTTGGGGGGGGGGGACGGTAGCAAAAGTGTGGTGTTGAGCTGCATTTGTGCAGCCCCCCAACTGCCACCCTTAGGCTGCAATAAGCAGTTGACGGGGGTTTACATGCTGCGGGCATGATGCTTTGATTCCTGACAGCAGCAAAGTTGACCCAACTTGTAGCGATTGGCAGGCGGCAAGCCCACTGAACGCTACACATTCAAGTAAATAGAGAAGTGCTGCAAATGCCCCACAACCGCATGCGATGCACATGGTTGCGGTGCGTTGGTTGGCAAATATGGGGTTAAAACAGGCAGTGAGAAGGCATTGCATCACTTTCTCACCGCCTATCAGTAGCCTCCGGAGCATAATCCGAACATGGATCGGGCTTCAGAGGCAAGGGAGATTTAGACGCATGCAAAAGTAACAAGTTATATATATCTTGGTATAAATATTGTATACATGTATCCCAAATTCACACCTGAGTGTTTTTCAGCAAATTTCCCTACATCGGACTACACTCAACATGCAGTATCCCATTCGCTCTAATTGTCGCTGTTCACACTTGTACACTCAGTTGCCTTATGTTCAGAAAACGTACACAAGCTTTTTTATAACCATGTTCAGCTATTTTTGTCCCCATGGACTCCCATAGTAGCCTCTCCTCCTCTAGAACTGCATTGTATTTATTTTTTACTATTGGTTGAACTAAACGGACATTTGTCTTTCTTTCACCTGACTAATGGTAGCCATACACGCTTTGATAAATACCCGATTTCTCTAGAGATAGGAATAATTGATCTATAGTCAACAACCCAATCAACATGCCACACATAGGGAAGTGGATTCTCATCTTTAGTTAAGATATGATCAGAACTTACAATCGTAAACTATTGATTGCATCTCTGCTTCCACCATGTAACCTCAAAACGTATCATATTCAAGAACAAAGTATCTCAGTGCTGCTGATCGATGGAAAATGATTGATAATTTTCCACCCTAGCCATTCAACTCCCATTTAAATGGAGTCTAAAGCTGGATACACACTATACAATCTTCTTTAGATTTACCAAAACCATATAATATGAGATTCAAACCTAAACACTTTCAATTTGTATGCAATCAGGCAGGCCCTTGCACTACATAGTTGAAGGTAAATCTAAAGAAACAAACAAAAGTTGTACAGTGTGTATCCAGCTTAAATCATTCCGAAGGGAATTTATGCCTATTCCATTGTTTGCTGATTAGATTGTTTTGATCATTTCCACCATGTAATCTCATAATCTGATTGACCAAAATATGATCATATTCACTAACAAATTACTCAAAGCAGCTAATCAACACAAAATGACCAATAACTTTCTGTCCTGACCGATCACCTCAGTTTGATTGAACCTGATCTAACCTGAGTCTAAACTGATCAGAAAGGAAGTTATGGCTAATCAATAAGTTTCAGAATCGATTGTTTTTATTGTATCAGTTGCATAATAAAATTGAAGTATGCATGGCCACCATTAGCGCTGCTGATCTATTCCAGACTTAGTTTGACTGAATCACAACTAAACTGAGTCCAAACTGATCAGAAGACAAGTTATGCTGATTTGATTGGATAATAAAATGAAAGCATGCATGGCCACCATAACAAGTATATAACAAGTTATATCTGAGTATAAATATAGTATATAATATATTTAGGTTATATCTGAGTATAAATATAGTATAATGTATTTAGGTTATATCTGAGTATAAATATAGTATATCATGTAGCAAGTTATATCTTGGTATAAATATAGTATATAATGTAATAAGTTATATCTTGGTATACATATAGTATATAATAGGATCTATCTTGGTATAAATATTGTATATAACGTAATAAATTATATCCTTATAAATGTAACAAGTTCTATCATGGTATAAATATTGTATATGATGTAACACGTTCTATCTTTATATAAATACAGTATATAATGTAATAAGTTATATCTTGGTATAAATATAGTATATAATGTAACACATTATAAATATGTATACCTTTAACAAGTTATATCTTGCTATAAATAGTGAAAATAATGTAACAAGTTCCATCTTTATATAAATATAGTATATAATGTAGCAAGTTCTATCTTGGTATAAATATAGTATATAATGTAATAAGTTCAACCTTGGTATAAATATTGTATATAACGTAATAAGTTATATATTTATAAAATTTAACAAGTTCTATTGTGATATAAATATTGTATATAATGTAACACGTTCTATCTTTATATAAATATAGTATATAATGTAATAAGTTATATCTTGGTATAAATATTGTATGTAATGTAACACATTATAAATATGTATACCTTTAATAAGTTATATCTTGGTATAAATAGTGAAAATAATGTAACAAGTTCCATCTTTATATAAATATAGTATATAATGTAACAAGTTCTATATATGTATACATTTAACAAGTTATATCTTGCTATAAATAGTGTAAATAATGTAACAATCTTATCTTTAAATAAATCTAGTAAATAATGTAACAAGTTCTATCTTGGTATAAATATTGTCTAGAATGTAACAAGTTCTATCATAGTATCAATGTAACATTTAAAAAAAATAAACAGAGAAGACACAGAGAAGGAGTGTTGATGGGACATTAGAAGTGGATGATCCCCTTTTATAGAGCCAGGCATTGAGCAGTGATTAGTGAGAAGTGTGATTGGAAGGTCCGGTACACAGAACTGTCACCCCGGGTAACTCCCCAGCCCAGCACTCAGCAGGGGCCCCTCCACCCCCCCCCCCCAATTAACCCCTTCCTGCCATGGCAGCAACCAGCACTTACCATACTGCAAGGTGAGTCTAGGAAGAACCTCCTCTGTAGACTGAGCCAGCAGGAAGGTGGCCAGTGTGTGTCCCATGACAAAGATCCATGCCCAGCTCTCCATAGCCCAGCCTGGCAGGAGATGGTTTGTATAATCCAGGGATCGCTCGGTGTCCGGTGCGGGGTATAATCCCAGGCGGAGGGTCCGGAGTTGCTCGGAGATTTACACTGAGATGATGAAGAAGAAAGCAGACTGAAAGTTTGCAGAGTGCAGAGAGGAGGACCGCCCAGCTGGAGGACTGCACTCCTCCTCCTCCTCCTCCTCTTCTCCTCCTCCTCCTCCTCCTGGATGACCTGTCACAAATAAATGGAGCTTTAAAAAACAACTCAGCAAGGTTATTGTGTAACAAGAGGTGAGAGCTAGGAATTCCTCCCCTGCAAGTTTTTATTTTTTATTATTTCTAAAAAGGAAAATTCCTAAAAAATATTTTAAATGTCCTTTATAATGAAAAGTGTAAAAAGTTTGAGCTGTACAGACATCCCAAGAAGTTTTTCATATTTTTTTTTTAAATATATTATTATTATTATTATTACTATTATTATTATTATTAAGGATTTCTATGGCACCAACAGATTGCGAAACACTTCACAACATGAAAGCAAATACAATACAGGAGGAATCACACACTATACTGTGAAGGGTTAATAAACATGTAAACCAGAATGGCAAGAAACTTTTAAAAAAACCAAATCCAGGCACAAAAAGAATGATTTAAAGACAGAGATTTAAAAAAAAAAAAAAAAAATTGAGAATAAACACATTGCTTACCATGAATCAAAAACATGGGCAAAACTTTTTTTTTTCCTTTTGGATAGTGGAAGTGAGGCAGGGGAGGACTGGGCCAGGGAGCAGGGGGGCAGTTGCCCCCGGGCTGCTCCGATTACCCCATACAATGGCTGGACCGCTTCTGCCACAGACATGCCTAAAAGTCCCCACCACTGACCTACTGAGTGCAGGATGAAGACAAGGACAGAGGTCAGAGCACAGCCCCCCCCCCCAGCATGGATGGTGTAAACTGTGTCTGAGCAGAGGCGAGTTCCATGCCCCACTGGAGACACTCCTTCCCCGGCCAGTCCCAAACAAGCTGTCCCAGCTCCCCCCAACTGCCCCCTGCTGGCCAGGTCAGGAACTGGGATTCAGCCGGTGAGTAGAGAGTACCGGGAGGGACGCTTCAGCCTGGAATGGGGGTCAGGAGGAGGCTGGGAATAGGGAGAGTGGGAGCAGGCCGAGTCGCTGCACCATGGGCCTCTGGTTTGTACTTGCCCCCTGGGCTGAAAGTTGTCAGTCTGCCCCTGAAGGGAGTGTTAAAACCACTGTCAGGTTTATTGCTTCCCTTTTTGTCCCAATGGGGAGATTTCCTCTCATTTTATGTCCCATAGCCAAAAGAGGAAGTGAGAGGAAATCCCTGCAAATTAATAGGAATCTCTTGGGGACCCCCAGGTCACCAGAACTAGTGTCCCTATTGGAAGATTTCCCCACTGTTACTTTTCTGTTGACAACCGAAAATTTGGGATTTTCTTAGGATCCTTTCACACGAGCGCTCCGATCAGATCCGTCTGTCAGTTTTTTAGGCGGATCTGATCGGATCCTCCATGCATCCTTATGGGGCATGGGATGTCAGCGGAGATATGTCGGCTGACACCCGCTGCCATCCGCGTCCGATCCTGTCTGTGAAATCCGGACGGATGGAAACCCTATTTTCCATCCGTCCAGGGGATCGGATGAGATCGGATGAGAGCGGACAGGCGGTCCGCTCTCATCCAATTCCCCATAGAGAGCAACGGGGCTCTGACACCTCCCTCTCTGCACACAGAGCGGAGACAGAGCTGTCATCCACCTGCTCAGCGGGGATCAGCGTATCTCCCTAACAGGGGCACAGACAGCAATAAAAACTGACAGGGGTTCTAATCCCTCTCCACTCCATCCAAAACTAAAAAAACGTTTTGCCTTGACTTTATTTGAATTGGCACAATTTCAAAGCCGCACTTCAGTCCAACTTTGGGGGCGACCTGAAAGACATGTGCGAGTTCATGCACAGACGTCTAAAGAAGTCTTCCCCGAAGTCGCCAAAAGTAGTGCAGAAACTACTTTTGGAAATCGGTGCCACGCCGCAAAGTCAGCATTGCACGGATTGGGACACTCCCATTGCTGGCAACAGGCTGCGATGTGACATGCGATTTTACCTGTCAAATCGCACTGATGTGAACGGGGGCTCAAACCCCAAAGCAACTATTTATTATTTGTGATGGCTGCATTAGCCTTTTTTTCCTTTATTTTTATCTAGTGATCTGGCCAGTAAGTATGGTGTTTTTCAACAAAACAAGCTGGCCTGCAAATTAAACAATCAGAGTGCTGAGAAAAAACAGTTATCATTGGCAGGAGTGCTTACAATGATCAGTTTTATTTATGTAAAATCTTTATCCCAAGAGGGAAAAAAAAAACTGTTTGGTGTAATGACTTAAAAAATGTTGCAGTTTGGCTTAAATTTGTTAGTGTATTTAAATGTGCTAGTACATCGAACACTCCGTGCCCTCTAGACTGACAATGCTGCTGTTTGTTGTGCCCCATGTGCTCCTTCATCCAGAGTGTGGGCACTCTAATACAGGAGGTTTGTTACTGGCCAGATCACCAGCTGAAAATAAAGGTAAAAAAGTAAACTAATGCAACCACCACATCTAATGACTGGTAAGCTGCAATATATCATATTTTGGTTTTGGGTTTAATACTGCTTTAAGCGTGTTGTGTCTCTTGTGATGATGTTTTCTTTTTCCTCCTCCTCCTATGCCCCCCCTCCAGCAATCTTCCAGCGCAGAGGGCGTTAATAGAACCAGGGAGCTGTCACAGCCATTCACCAAGGGTGCCCTGACTATGCCGACCCTTTCTGCTCAGCTCCTCCATTCATGAAAGCAACACCAGTTTTAGTAAATCCCAACTTAGGCTTTAAATTTCCTTTGCAAACCCGGATATTATATTGTAAAAGTAGCAGTGCCATCATCACTTCGCTGTACAGAGAGCAGAACTGTGGGTGGGGGCCCAGCAGCTCCACCCACTACAGGCTTCCTGCAGAAAATGACAGGAGGGGGCGGAGACAAGACCAGTCACCCTGCACAAGGAGAGAGATCAGCAGTGAGAGGTCTTTATTACAGGAAGCTCCTGCACAGAGGAAAAGTCTCACACTGGATTACTGCATAGAGGGAAAGTCTCACACTGGATTACTGCATAGAGGGAAAGTCTCACACCGGATTACTGCACAGAGGGAAAGTCTCACACTGGATTACTGCACAGAGGGAAAGTCTCACACCGGATTACTGCACAGAGGGAAAGTCTCACACTGGATTACTGCACAGAGGGAAAGTCTCACACTGGATTACTGCACAGAGGGAAAGTCTCACACTGGATTACTGCACAGAGGGAAAGTCTCACACTGGATTACTGCACAGATCTGGAAGAAATAAACAAAGCACACCAAGAATCAGCTATATACAAGCCCCAGTATAGAGACAATATTTGCTTATTTCAGAGTTCAGCATTAAATAAAATACTTGTTTGTATCCAATGGTGGCCATACATGCTTTGATAAAAGATCAATTTCTTTCCTGATCAACTTCTTCCAATAGGAAATATTGAATAATAGTTGACAACTCCTTTGCTCAGTGTGCCCCATATGAGGAAGTGGATTTTCAATCAATAGTCAAGGCTGACCGTACATTATATAATCTGATGGTACAATATCTTTTACATCCAACAACAACTCTGTAGCGCAAAGACTCCTCTGATTGGATACAAATTGATTGGATAGTTTAAACCATCATTTTACATAGTTTTGGTAAATCAAAAAGTTGATTGTATAGACAGATTGTAATGTGAATGGTGAGAAGATAGGACAATCTCTGTTTCCACCATGTGATCCCATAATCTGATCAATCGGAATATGATTGAATTCACAAACAAAGTATCTTAATCAATGCAAAGCGATCAATAATTTTATGCCTGGGATTTTCGATTGAAACTTCTGATTTGATTGCTTTGATTGTATCGGACACCGAATTAAAATTAAAAAAATGTAAATATGTACGTCCATCATTACAGCTGCTGATCTGCTTCCTCCTTGTATCAGTTTAGTCTAATCGGGAAAAGAGTAAAGTGCAATCACAACATGGCAATGGTAAAGCCGAGAGCAAAGTCTGCATTGTAATGAGCAGATAGGACTTCCCCTCCAAACATTGTCATTGTTTATCCCCATTTCCCCTCATTTCATTTCCTCTTTCAGTGACCACTTTAGCTGAGGTGAGAATTTGGGGATGCTCCAGCAATGGGGTTGATTTACTAAAGGCAAATAGACTTCACTTTAACCACTTAAGCCCCGGAAGATTTTACCCCCTTCCTGACCAGGGGGTATTTTGCGATTCGGCACTGCGTGACTTTAACGGACAATTGCGTGGTCGTGCGACGCTGTACCTAAATGAATTTGACGTCCTTTTTTTCCCACAAACAGAGCTTACTTTTGGTGGTATTTGATCACCTGTGCGATTTTTTTTATCATGCGCTATAAACAAAAAAAGAGCGTCAATTTTGCAAAAATAACAATATTTTTCACATTTTTTTATATGAAATTCCCCAAAAAAAATGTAAAAATCAAAATTTTTTAATATTTTCAGCCAATTTGTTTTATGCTACATATGTTTGGTAAAAAAAAATTGCAAAAAGCGTATTTTGATTGGTTTGCGCAAAAGTTATCACGTTTACTAACAAAGGGAAATATTTTTGTTGTTTTTTTTTTAACGCGTAATGGCGGCGATCTGCAATTTTTTTGCGGTACTGCGACATTGCAGTGGACAGATCGGACCCTTGACTGACATTTATGACACTTTTGGGGTTACCAGTGACATTACTACAGTAATCAGTGCTATACATATGCACTGTTACTGTAAAAATACACTGGCAGTGAAGGGGTTAACTTTATTTGAGAGGGAGGGGCTGTGTGTGTCCCTAGGGGCGTGATTCTAACTGTGATTGGCTGTGGCTTGAGCTGTAGGAACAATGATCAACGGTCCTACATAGCAGAACCGTATGATCTTTGTTTCTACACAGGGGAGAATGACAGGCGGCTTGTTTACATCAGCCGCCTGCCTTTCTCCCACTGTCACGGACAATCGTGAGTGAGTGGCGGACATCAGGTCTGCCGCTCACACGCGCGGGAGCGCGCCTACGGCGGCGCGCGCTTGCTCCCCAGAACCTCACAGGCTAGTGATGTATATATACGTCACTTTGCCTGTGAGGGGCTGACCGCCGCAGTATATGTACTTGCGGCGGTCGGCAAGTGGTTAAAGGGTAGAAAAAAGAGAGGGACCTTAACATGTGCCACATCCGGGTATTTATTACAAACAAGAAATGGAAGCAGGCACCCAGTCCTGCTCATGGTGGATTTTAAAAGCGCTTACATAGATACCATATATTGTTTAAAAATTCCTTTATTAAACCCCATTTATACATAAAGACATAATAGACATCATAGTAACTAAAAACGTCATCACATTAGGTTATGTGTTGATTAATTAATCTAATTCTATTAATAAAAATATTTGTCTTGTAATTAGATACATGTAACATTTTTGTGGCTGGTCTTGAGGAACCACGAAGCGAAACGCGTTGAGCACTACGCCCAACCAATACCTCTCATGTGAAGATTATATGTAGAGGTTTTTGTGCATGCCACTTATTTTATAGGTAATCAACACATAACCTAATGTGTTGTCGTTTTTAGTTACTATGTTGTCTATTATGTCTTTATGTATATAAGATGTTTAACCGCTTAAAGACCCGTCGCCGCAGATATACTGCGGCAGGCTGGCTCTCCTGCGCAAACCGCGGGAGCGGGTGCGATCGCACGCCTGCTCTCTAGCTGCCGGGAACCCGGCGATAGCTGCAGGGAGTCAAACAAGGAGGTGGGCCGTGTTTACCCACCGCTCATCTATCACTGATTGAAACAGGGCTCCTGTGTTCCTGTTATTTCGGAACACAGGAGCCCTGTTTCCATCCACCAAGTCTGGCCCCCACACAGTTAGAATCACCCCCTAGGGACACATTTAACCCTTTGATCACCCCTGGTGTTGACCCCTTCCCCATTTTTTGTTTGTGGAAGTTGCGCTTTGTATGGCAGTTTTCCCCAGAGCTTCACCCCTGAAGGGAAGTTCTGCTTTTCTGCCTCCTCACCCCTCTTCAACATTTGGACACTTTTCATTTTTTTTTTGGGTGGGGGGGGGGTAACTGATTGAATGACGCTTCACTTTTGTACACTTAAAATAAAGTTTATACAAAAAAAAAAATGGGGGCGCTGTGTGACGCACTGAAGCTTACATCACACCATCCCCTTACTGCCGCCACACTGCACCCAGAATAGACAGTGGTTGTTCACTAAACAGCTGCAGCAGCTGTCTGGGGCAGTGTGAATGGGCCCTAAAGATTTCAACTAAGGTCCGGTTCACATCATAGAAACACAGTCCTGATGGGTTCCAGATGCATTTCTGCATGTGCGTTTTTGAAGCATTTACGGTGCGTTTTTTATGCTTTCCAGTGCATTTTTTCCCCCTCTTTTATTCTCCACCCTATATGGGGACATGTGCTTTCCAGTGCCTTTTTGATGCTTTCCCGTGCATTTGTTCCCTTTTTTTCTTCACCCTATATGGGGACATGTGCTTTCCGATGCGTTTTTGATGCTTTTCAGTGCATTTGTTCCCTTTTTTTTCTTCATCTCAAATGGGGACATGTGCTTTCCAGTGCGTTTTTGGTGCATTTAGGTGCATTTTTTTTGCATTTTTTTTGCATTTTACCGCTTTCCAGTTCAGTGCAGAAAAAATGTAGCATGTTCTACATTTTTCTTGAACTGGCCAGACTGGTGTTTACCATATAGTCCCAGTTCACATATATGCGATGACAGAAATCGCATGTGATGCGGAGCGCACTGCTCTGAAAATCACATGCGATGTCTGTGCGATGCAAATTCAGCCATACAGATTGTATGGCTGAATTTGCTTCGGGTTTGGACACAACTTGCACAAGACCCTTTTTTGGGTCCGCACCAGAATTGGACTGCAGTGGTGTTCACACCTATGCGATCTGATTCCTGTCCAAACTGACAGTTCGCACTGCTCTGAAAATCAGATGCGATGTCGGTGCAATGCAAATTCAGCCATACAGATTTTATGGCTGAATTTGCATCGGTTTCGGACACAACTCGCATAGGACCCTTCTTTGGGTCCGCACCAGAATTGGATCGCATGGGTGTTCACACCTATGCAATCTGATTCATGTCCGAACTGACAGTTCACACTGCGATATGCCAACTGATTTGGGGGTGTCATTAGCTTTGTATTGACACCCCCAGCGATTCTCATAAGTCAGTGTGAACTGGCTGCGAGTTGAATGCGATGCGGGAACCCTGCAAATCGCATTCAAGCCTCTTATGTGAACCGACACTTAACCTACTGTACATGCGTTTCTGATGCAGAAAAACCCCACTGGACTGCATGTGCTGTGATCCTGCCCTAAATCCACAGCCAGCAGCACAATGGACACATAGGGGTTGATTTACTAATGGCAAATAAACTGTGCACTATATCACATCCAATCATGTGCAAGGAAAATTTTTAATTTTTTTTTATTTTTCTTGCACCTGATTAAATATTCTTTACAAAGTGAAGCTTTGCCGTTTTTTGATTTAACCGCTTGCCGACCGCCGCACGACTATTTACTGCGGCGGTCAGCCCCTCACAGGCAGAGTGACGTAGTACTACGTCGCTAGCCTGTGAGGGTCTAGGGAGCGAGCGCCCCCGGAGGCACGCTCCCGCTCCCGCGTGGTCACGGACCCCCCCGCGCATGTGACCGGCGGACCCGATGTCCGCCGGTCACTCGGCGATCGTCGGTGGAGAGGGAGAAAGGCAGGCGGCTGATGTAAACAAGCCGCCTGTCATTCTCCCCTGTGTAGGAATAGTGATAATACGGTTCTACTATGTAGGACTGTTGATCACTGTTCCTACACCTCAAGCCACAGCCAATCACAGTTAGAATCACGCCCCTAGGGACACACATAACCCCTCCCTCTCAAGAAAAGTTAACCCCTTCACTGCCAGTGTAATTTTACAGTAACAGTGCATATGTATAGCACTGATTACTGTAGAAATGTCACTGGTACCCCAAAAAGTGTCAAAAATGTCAGTCAAGGGTCCGATCTGTCCGCCGCAATGTCGAAGTACCGCAAGAAAAATCGCAGATCGCCGCCATTACGCGTTAAAAAAACAAAACAACAAAAATGACAAAAATCTTTCCCTTTGTTAGTAAACGCAATAACTTTTGCGCAAACCAATCAAAATACGCTTTTTGTGATTTTTTTTACCAAACATATGTAGTATAAAACAAATTGGCCGAATATGTTAAAAAATTTTGATTTTTACATTTTTTTTGGGGAATTTCATATAAAAAATGTGAAAAATATTGTTATTTTTGCAAAATTGACGCTCTTTTTTTGTTTATAGCGCATGATCAAAAAATCGCACAGGTGATCAAATACCACCAAAAGAAAGCTCTGTTTGTGAAAAAAAAAAGGATGTCAAATTCGTTTAGGTACAGCGTCGCACGACTGCGCAATTGTCTGTTAAAGTCACGCAGTGCCGAATCACAAAAAAACCCCTGGTCGGAATGGGGGTAAAATCTTCCGGGTTAATAAGGAAAATTAGTCACAGTCTAATTGCCTTTGGTAAATCCCCCCATTGCATTGATTGTCCCGTGTGTTGATTTATTTATTTTTTTAATGTTTTTACTAAACATAGGCTTTAGGAATCCGGGAGGCAAAAGCTCAGCAAATAAAATATATAAAAAAAAGAAATCTTTGTCTTATTCACATTAATATTTTAAAGTACGAATGTCTGCGAGTCTGTTACATTTTGAAACTTTTTGCAGAAAAAAAATAAAAAGAACAGCTAAGAAAGAATATAAAAGTGTAATCCTCATGAATACATTAATATGTTCTCAGGGGGTATATTTCCACACGATGCCGTGCCAGCTGCAAAACCCAACAGTGTTTGATATTACAGTCCAAATGTTTGGGTATCGGCTTTCCCTGGGCCTCTCCGCGTAGTAGCGATCAAATCACACTTTTACAATGGATGGATTATTTTATTTATTGCTTTTTTATTGTTTAAGAAAGCAGCGGAGTCTAGACGAGCTGACACTGCGCCAGTAAAATGCGTGAGCTGCTTTCTTTTCTGGATTCCACCTCTTCATGACTTGAAAAGAGGTGTCAGTTCTGTCCCCTTTCCGGGGGAAGAAAAGGCAAAAATCAACACCTGTTAAACGCTAAACGCCCGCTAATGGAGGTTTTAGATACAAAGCTCGCTTTAAAATACAGAGGCCTTGTCAAATAAATCACATTTACCATAAAAAATAATTGAAGGGAAAATAAAGTGTAGTGCTTATAGGGAATGGTAGATTAAAAAGCGTTTGGACTTTGACTATAACACGCCTTCCCCACCCAGCGCTGATAGACTTTGGAGGCACCCAGGACGATATGAGTATGTGACCGCCTGTTACCGCCTGTTCTCTGATGTCACTCCAATAAATTGCTATTCACACTTTCCTAGAAAATTACTTTTACACAAGTAAGAAATTATTTCATGATAAATAGATTACAGGAGGTATGTATTATTTTTATTATTATTATACAGAATTTATAAAGCACCAGCAGTTTGCACAGCACTGTATGGATTACTTTTTTAAAAAAAAAATAAATAATCATTTAGCATCACTTTAACCACTTGCCGACCGCCCCACGCAGACTTACTGTGGCAGGGTGGCTCGGCTGTGCATAATCACGTAGATCTATGTGATTATGTGCACGTGTTCTCCGCGGCACGCGCGCGCCGCCGGAGCCGCGGCTTCCCAGGGGCGTAACTACAGGGGTTGCAGGGGCTGCAATTGCAACCAGGCCCCATGCTCCAGGGGGCCTGTGCGGCTCCCCTGTACATTTGGATAGGGGCGGGGGGTGGGGGCAGCGGGGGCAGCATGTAGAGAAATCACTGTCCTCCTTTTTCCTCCTGTAGCTGCAGGAGGAAAATGGAGGAGATTGGTTCCTCTGTATGCTGCCCCCGCCACTCCTATCCAGTTCACTTGTGTTCTGCTGTCTCTGGGCCCCTGTGTGCTACCCCCCCCTCCCAACTGTGCTGCCCCCCCCCCCACACTGTGCTTCCTCCCCTCTCCTGCCGGCTGCTGCATGGGATGTGTCACAGAGAACCAGGAAGGGGTCAGTAAATATGTAATTTACCAGCTCCTTCCTTTTCTGAATGGACAGAGTCATAGTCAGTGACATTGTAAAAAAAATAAAATAAAATTATAAAAAAATAATACAATTAAAATACCAAAAAATAAAAACTACTGACACCAGGATCGCAAAGGTCACACTTGCAATGGGGCCCTGGTATTCCACCACCGTGGGGAGGCCCCAAGATGGCAGGAAGGGGGCCCACTGCAGAACTTATGAAAGGGTCCCACTGCAAGAACGTAATAAAGGGCTCCGCAATGAGAATAAAGGGCCCCAGGATCAGTGGAAAGAGCCCCAGACCTGAAGGGAAGGTGCCCCTTATGGTTTCTTGCACTGGGGCCCTGAAGGTTCTAGTTACGCCTCTGGCGCTCCCACTGTGATTAGACACAGCGGGAGCCTCCCAGACCTTGGGAGGAGTGGGCTCGATCGCCGCCAGCCTCCTGCGATCTTCAGGGAAACTGACAGGAGAGCCGCCTACCTATGTAAACAAAGCAGGCGGCTCTCCTGTCAGACAGACACAGTGAGATCACAGAGCCCTCCCCCCCCCCCACAGTTAGCAAGCACATTTAGGCTTACATTTAACCCCTTGATCGCCCCCAGTATTAACCCCCTCCCCGCCAGTGTCATTTATACAGTAATAGTGCATATTACCATATTTAGCACTGATTACTGTATTAATGTCAATGTCCCCAAAAAGTGTCAAAAATGTCAATTAGCGGTCTGATCTGTCTACCGCAATGTCGCAGTCCTGCTAAAAAGAGCTGATCGCTGGCATTACTAAAAAACAAAAAAAAAAATAAATAAAATAAAAAGTCCAAAAATCTATCCCATAGTTTGTAAACCCAATAACGTTTGCGCAAAACAATTAAAATACACTTTTTGGGATTTTTTTTTGTACCAAAAATATGTAGCAGAATACAAATTGGCCTCAACTGATAAAAAAAATGTTTTATATCAGAAAGTAAAAAATATTGTGTCTTTTTCAAAATTGTCGCTATTTTTTTGTTTATAGCGCAAAATCTAAAAACCGCAGAGGTGATCAAATACCACCAAAAGAAAGCTCTATTTGTGGGGAAAAAAGGACATCAATTGTATTTGGGTACAGCGTCGCTGTATGTGGTGGCTGCATTCGTTTTTTTCCTCCCTATGTTTCATCAGTTTTCAGGCAGGCATTAAGCTTACCGCTTTCTAAAAAGCGATCTGCATTGGATCACTTTTCAGGTGATAGTATAGCAGTGGTTGACTGAAACCTGTTTTTTTTTTTTTTTAATAAACTGTTCAACAGCAATTTTACATAGTGGGCCCGTGCCGCAGTGGCACTGGCAGTTATGCGGCACCATTGAACTCAATGGGCGAGTTTTGACTTTTGCTTTTTAGTATAAGAAAGAGAAGAAATGTATTTGCAATCTGTTGTTACACTTTTATGCTGACCTATTTTACATATTCTGCTTAGCTCGATGCAGGCTGACTTAACTTCCTGCATATTACAAAGAATAAGAGAAAGGAGAGCTTTGTGGTATTGACGCCTGGAATTATTATAGGTCATATCTATATCCATACGGTGCATGGTCATAGCCGTCATCTAGTGTTCAGTCCAGTTTACGGTAAAATGTTTTAACGCATTTTTTTTTTGTATATGTGGTCAGGGCCATCCATAATGGGGTACCATTGGTCCTCCTGTATAGGGTCTGGGCCAGCAGGGAAGACCGGTCAGCAGGGGGAGTCGGATGTGGGCAGGGAGGTGATTGGGGCAGGGATCAATTATTGGATCCCATCCTCTATATGGCTCTCTGCTGCAGTTGAAAGCCAATTTCTCCTCCTCTCCCTCCCACCATCTTTCAGCTGCTACAGAGAGAGCCATATAGAGGATGGGTTCCAGTATTTGCCGCCCCCCCCAACATCACCCGGATCACCCTCCCTGTAAACCATCCTCTTCCCCCCTGACACAGGAGTTACTTCTGAATGTCTATGCCAACACCAGACAATCCCAGGAGATAGCCCCACCCCCTTCTAGTTCACAGCAGGTGATTGACAGCATCAGTTGTCCATGTTTGCCTATGTAGAAGGGGGTGTGTCTTTTTCCTCCATTCAGGTCTCAGATTACACTCAGCTCTCTGCTCTATGCTGTGCAATGTGATGTCAGATCTCCACCCCCTGCCTTCTGCAGCTGAGAAAAAAAACTGTGATTTGTGTGTTTTATAGATTACCAATAACAGAGAGTCTTTGGCTCCATTCGCATATAGGCGTTTCGAATCACAGGCAGAATTGCCGCGATTCTGCTCACGATTCCGAACCACTCCAAGTCGCGGGACGCCCGAGCGATTCCTGTCACTTGCAATGGCACCCCAAACGCGGCGCGATTTTGCTGCAATTTTCACCCGATGAATTGCAGTAAAATCGCGCAAACAGAATCCCGGGTTTACAAGTACAAGAAGTACAAGAACTTCTTTTGGGCGTTAGGCGATTCTGTTTGCGCGATTTTACCGCGATTCGATGGGCGACAATCGTGGCAAAATCACGCTTCATTTGGGGTGCCGTTGCAAGTCAATCGTTCGGGTGTCCCATGACTTGCAATGGTTCGGATTCGTGGGCAGAAACGCCTATATGTGAACGGAGCCAAAGGCTCTCTTTTATTGGTAATCTAAAAAAAAAAACCACACACAAATCAAAGTTTTTTTTTCTCAGCTGCAAAAGGCAGGGGAGAGAGATCTGACATCACATTGCACAGCATAGAGCAGGGAGCTGAGTGTAATCTGAGACCTGAGTGGAGTCAAAGGACACACCACCTTCTACATAGGAAAACATGGACAACTGACGCTGTCAATCACCTGCTGTGTACTGGAAGGGGGGTGGGGCTATCTCCTGGGATTGTCTGATGTTGGCATAGACATTCAGAAATGACTCCTGTGTGCCTTCAGTTGGCAGCAGGAGGGAGAGAGGGGGCACATAGGGAGGCCCTAGAAGCAGGGGGAAGAGGATAGTCCGAAACGTCTATATGTGAACGGAGCCTTAATGTGCTGTGATTGGCCGGGCCAAGACTACCGATGCTTCAAGTGATGGTGAACACCATATCTATAGAACTGCCAAAGAGAAAATGTGCCGGAGTAACTGGATGATGGCAGTCAGAAAAGCCAATCGTCTTCTTCCACCAGCAAAGCCAAGTAGGTCATACTCTATGTGATATAGTGCGTAAAATACAAATTCATTTGTAATGACACAGGCGTCATTTAGGCTTATAAAATAAGATTTGCTCTTTTGCCTACTAGCAGTAAAAAATATTGTTAGAGTGATGCTGTAATTATCTTGGCAATACTTGGTGAGAGCCGAACATAATTGGTTTTGGTTGCATAATAAATTCCACATCTTCTCAGTGACCAGTGACTCAGACTTACGTGAAAAAAAAAAAATGATATATAGAAAAAAAATTAAACCTGGACTCAGACAAATAAAAATTGTCTATATACAAGGGTCATGTGTGTTCTTCCTTGAATCATTGTGTGCTTTGTGCATGTCTTCCACATCTGTGCAGAATTCCAGTGTGAGACTTTCCCTGTAATAAAGACCGCTCACTGCCGCGCTCTCTGCTTGTGCAGGGGGACTGGTCTTGTCTCCGCCCCCTCCTGTAATAAAGACCGCTCACTGCTGCGCTCTCTGCTTGTGCAGGGGCACTGGTCTTGTCTCCGCCCCTCCTGTAGTTATCTACAGGCAGCCTGTAGTGGGTGAGCTTGATGTATAGAAGCCGATACTACAGCTTCCATAAATTAAATATGATCTATGAATAGAGGACAGATGGACGGTTAGAAGGACTGCCCCCCCCCCCCCCCCCCATTCATATATCATATTTTATTCATAGAAGCTGTAATAATGGTTTCTGTGAAAGGAGGAGCTGGCTGGAAAGGGTGGGCATAGTTGGGTGCCTGTGATAGCTCCCTTAGTTCTATTTTCCTCACTGCACTGGAAGACTATAGTGGCAGGGATGGGGCATCAGAGGAGGAAGATTTCTACTAAATCAGGACACAGCAGCAAAAGGGACACATTTCCCTGAAGGTAAGTCATGTCCCTTGTGCTGATTTTCTGTGTTATGTTTTACACTAAAGCTGCGTACACACAGGCCAAATGTCGGAAGACATTGACCAGTTAAAAAAAAACTGGCTGACATTCAGTGAGTGTGTATGTCAGTCTGTCAGACGTGCATGCTGGAAACAAGCAGCCGACCGACCCCGATCAGTGATCTCAGCCAATGGCAGAGAGCGCTGATCGGAGTGTTCTAGTGGGGGGGGGGGGGGGGTGGAAGGAAGTCGAGTCGGGGGCACGGCCACAGAGGCAGCCTCTGAGGGTATCATTCACTAGTTGTATTAAATTAGTGCTGGGGGGGGGGGGGGGGGGGACGCAGCAGCACGGGAAGGGTGCGGCAGTGTTTTATTACTTGTATACCTTAACTATAGTATATATTTTATATGTGGCCCGAGAAAATTTCTCTACACGCCAAAAGGTTGGTCACCCATGCTTTAAGCTTTAACCGGTTGCCGACCGCCGCACGACTATATACTGCGGCGGTCAGCCCCGGCCAGGCAGAGTGACGTATCGGTACGTCACTCGCCTGTCACTGACTTGCGAGCCTATTGCGGGCGAGCGCGCGCCCGCCGCGGCTCGTTCACAGACAAGTCAGTGCGTGTGACCGGCGGACTCGATGTCCGCCAGTCACACTACGATCGCTCCTGTGAAGGGAGAAAGACAGAGCAGCTTGTGTAAACAAGCTGCCTGTCAGTTCTCCCTGTGTAAAAGTGAAGATCTGACCGTTCTACTATGTAGAACGGTTGATCTTTGCTTTTACACCAATAGCCATGTCCCTGCACAGTTAGAAACACGCCCCTAGGACACACTTAACCCCTCCCTGTCCAATAAAGTTAACCCCTTCCCTGCCAGTGTCATTTTTGCAGTAACAGTGCATATGTATAGCACTGATTACTGCAGTAATGTCACTGGTACCCCCAAAAGTGTCAAAAATGTCAGTCAAGGGTCCGATCTGTCCGCCGCAATGTCGCAGTACCGAAAAAAAAAATCGCAGATCGCCGCCATTACGCGTTAAAAAAAAAACACCAAAAATGACAAAAATCTTTCCCTTTGTTAGTAAATGCGATAACTTTTGCGCAAACCAATCAAAATACGCTTTTTGCGATTTTTTTTACCAAACATAGGTAGCATAAAACAAATTGGCCGAAAAATGTTAAAAAATTTTGATTTTTACATTTTTTTTGGGAATTTCATATAAAAAAATGTGAAAAATATTGTTATTTTTTGCAAAATTTACGCTCTTTTTTTGTTTATAGCGCGTGATCAAAAAATCGCACAGGTGATCAAATACCACCAAAAGAAAGCTCTGTTTGTGGGAAAAAAAGGACGTCAAATTAGTTTAGGTACAGCGTCGCACGACCGCGCAATTGTCTGTTAAAGTCACGCAGTAAAAAAATCGCAAAAAAAACCCTGGTCCTTTAGCAGCCAAATCCTCCGGGGCTTAAGTGGTTAACTAAGGCACATTTAGCTACATTTGGTGAAGTTGTTCAATTATAAATTCATTTCAGAATGAGATACTGAATCATTTAAAGTAGAACTATAGGCAAATCTTTTTTTATTATTGTGGATAGAGTAAAGAAGAGTCATAACCCCTGTCAGTTTATTTTTTGCCATCTGTGCCCCATTGGGGAGATTTCCCTACACTTCCTTTCCCATAGCCAAAACAGGAAGTGAGAGGAAATCCCTGCAAATTAAGGATATACCTCTAGGATCCCCGGGTCACCAGAACTAGTGTCCCCATTTGAAGATTTCCCCTCTATTACTTTTCTGGGGACAACCCAAAATTTTGGATTTTCTTTTACTTTCACTTTCAATAATAACAGTAAACAGGACGAATAGAGTGGGTGAATGTCCCTATAGGGGGTCACAGGCAGCAATAAAAAGTGACAGATGTTCTAATCCCTCTCCAATCTATCAAAAAAATAAAAAAAATTGACTTTAGTGTTACTTTATGGGAAATGCGTGCTGTACGGTGAAATTTGGATGTTTTAGGTTTAATTTACTACAACTTCCTGCCCAAACCACACCACCTCCTACAAATAAGAATGACTCATATCATTTTCACTGAACTCTAGTCCTAGATTTAAATTCCCACTTTACCTCTTAGCACATGATAAGTTGGATCTTGCCTAAGAATAGAGTTGATTAGCTGAGCAAATAATTTCTCAATGCAAATATCCAGTAGTTTTTTCACAAATCTTTTCCATTTCCTGCTGACATTTCATGGACTATCCCAGCCTGCTTTGCATACCATCCCTTCCAAGCCTGTGCCTGCCCCCCTTTAGTTAGGTAGTTATAGTATACAGCAGTGCCAGGACAAGGTCATCTAGAACCCAGGGCAAACATGCAAAAAATGCACCCCCCCCCTAAAGATGTATGAGCATTATGTGTCAGCAAACAATCCCCCCTCCCCCAAATAATTGAGCACTAATCTGCATGCTTACCCCCTAAGCATAAATCCCCCCAGTACAAATCTGCCCCCTGACAAAAAAAATAAATATAAAATCCTCCCAACACAAATGCCCCTCCCCAAAAAAAATCACCCCTCCTAGCATAAACCCCTCAAATTTCCCCTCCGAGTACACATCCTCTCCCCCCACTCCAAATCCCCCCTCCTAGCATAACCCCCCAAATCCCCCCACCTAGCACAAATCTTCTTCCCCCATCATCCATCCCAACCTCAACACAAATCCCCCGAAACAACCACTCTTAGCAATTCTTACCCCCTCCAATTGCCCCTCCCAACAGAAAAGCCCCCCCCTCTCAATCTCCTTGCAGCACCCCCCCCCCCCCCCTCTCACTTCACATGAAACCAAAGTGCCCAGGGCAGCTGCCCTCAAATTGCCCCTCCCAACAGAAAAGCCCTCCCCTTCAATCTCCTTGCAGCACCCCCCCCCCTCTCTTCACATGAAACCACAGTGCCCAGGGCAGCTGCCCCTCCTGCCCACCCCTTGTCCCAGCTCTGGTATACAGCATGTCAGGGCAAAATAAAAGAAAACATATTCAGTTCACTACACCTTCAATACACATTTCCCAGGCTGTATCCATTTACAAAGATTTCTAGTACATAATCTACCTGTTGATCTGACAGAAATCCAGTGAACTCCTGACTTCCTGTGTGAGTTAATAACACAATGGGGTGCATTTAATAAAGGCAAAAAGACTGCAATTCTCTCCAGAGCTTAGTTGGTGAACCTTCACTTTGTAAAGAATACCCAATCAGATGCAGGAAAAAACTATATGCATTTTTGCTTGCACATGATTGGATGAAGGATTTAAGCAGAGCTTCGTCTCATTTACTAAGCTCTGGGGAAAATAAATACAACTGCACATGCAAAGTGCACAGTCTATTCGCCTTTAGCAAATCAACCCCAATACCTTTTCTGCTCTGGAATTCTGAACAGTGTAACCAGTGCTGCCTACAGAGCACTACCTTTACCGCACCTCTCTGTCCTTCTCCATATGCAAGGATTGATATCCTTCCTAGTAAAATAGCTTTTCTGCCTTAACTCCCAAGAGCCCGTGATCATACTGTGTGTATACTGTGCATGTATTTGCAAAGGTGTGCTAACTAAACCCCTCATTGTCTCCAGTGGCACACAATTCGGCCACTCACATTTTCTTGTCTGTCGTTTCTCCCTTAGGGTCAGTCATGTTCAGGTTGTTCCATCCTGCACTAGGTTGAACATGCTTTCTACAAAAAAAAAAAGACAAAAAATATATACTGTATATATAATAATAAAAATAATTATATATATATATATATATATATATATATATATATATATATATATATATATATTTTTCTTTCTGGCACCATGAGCTTCTGCAGCTTCCCCTTGAGGATCTTGCCACAAGCTCTCAGTCGTCACTCATACCACTCATTTGCCCATTCACACTTACAACTCATGCGACTTCTTAGGTCACAAATGCCGACATGCTTCAGCACGCCTCTTTTTAGTGTCAGCTCATTTATTGATGTCACTCGGTACGCATTGCCTTGGTTATTCCCATACATCTTCCACTTTTCTCTATTGCTTGCTTTCGCCTCCCTTTGAGGCTGCTTTCTTGCTACACTCGTTGCAAGCTCGTCTCCAGTAGAACTCAACCCGGCCACTCACATTTTCTCTGTCTTTCTCCATAGGTCAGTGAGGTCAGGTTGTTCCATCCTGCATAAGGTTGGACGTTTTTCTCGCATACACACATGCAGGGCTTCGCATGCTTTTACCCAGGGGGGGTTGTCACATTTTAGGGGGAGGGGGCGGGCTTAGGGCTCTCCTTCACGCCAGGTTAAACCTGGACCTCCATGTTCAGGTTCATGATCGCTAGATTAGTCTCGGCCACAAACAGGACCTCTATTCTATCAGGGGACGAGTCAGGTGGGTAGTACACAGGATACTCTCCCACATCAACCTGCAGCACCCTTTATTTATCTCAATACCTCACATACATGGGCTGCCAGTCTGGCGCTTAACTACTGTCACATTTTCTTTCTTACCTATTTTCTGAAGGACATCACCTTCAAACTATGCAGACACGGTTGCTAAACAGTTGCTTGCTGAAAGTGCAGACTTTAGCAGGCCAACCATACATCACCTACTACAGAACGCAACATTCCTACTTAGGCCACAACCAGACTGCAGCTTCCCTCCCCAGTATGCCCTGGTTCACAGGTCCATGCATGACACTGACTAGGAACCTGAGCTATTGGTTATTTGTCCAGTCACCTCCTGGCTATTCCTCGGTTGCCCCGCACTATTTGAGTTTTCTAAATTTCCACTCTTCAGTGTTCACCGAAATGCATTGTGTTCTTTACTATGCCTTCGTTCCTTTTTCTGTTCTTCCTCCCCCTTGCTTCTTACTTATTCTTACATACTCCATCTCTCCTTCGCTGTTCTCATTTTCCAAAACTCTTCTTAACCACTTGCCGACTGCCACATGACTATTTACGTTGGCAGTCGGCCCCTCACAGGCAGAGCGACGTAGGGCTACGTCACTAGCCTGTAAGGGTTTTGGGAGCGAGCGCGCGCCACCGGAGGCGCGCTCCCGCTCCCGCTCGGTCACGGACCCCCCCGCGCTTGTGCCTGGTGGACCCGATGTCCGCCGGGCACTCGCGATCGTTCGTGACAGCGGGAGAAAGGCAGGCGGCTAGTGTAAATAAAGCCGCCTGTCAGTTCTCCCTGTGTAAGGATGATGATCAAACGGTTCTACTATGTAGGACCGTTGATCATTGTTCTTACACATCAAGCCACAGCCAATCATAGTTAGAAGCACGCCCCTAGGACACACTTAACCCCTCCCTCTCCAATACAGTTAACTCCTTCACTGCCAGTGTCATTTTTACAGTAACAGTGCATATATATATATATATATATATATATATATATATATATATATATATATATATATATAGCACTGATTACTGTAGTAATGTCACTGGTAACCCCAAAAGTGTCAAAAATGTCAGTCAAGGGTCCGATCTGTCCACCCCAATGTCGCAGTCCCGCAAAAAAAATCGCAGTTTGCCGCCATTACGCGTTAAAATAAAAAACAACAAAAATGTTAAGTAATGTTTAGTAAACACAATAACTTTTGCACAAACCAATCAAATTACGTTTTTTTGCGATTTTTTTTTACCAAACATATGGTAAAAAAAAAATTGGCCTAAAATGTTAAAAAATTTAGATTTTTACATTTTTTTGGGGAATTTCATATAAAAAAATGTGAAAAATATTGTTATTTTTGCAAAATTGACGCTCTTTTTTTTGTTTATAGAGCATGATCAAAAAAATCGCACAGGTGATCAAATACCACCAAAAGAAAGCACTGTTTGTGGGAAAAAAAGGACGCCAAATTCGTTTAGGTACAGTGTCGCACGACCCCGCAATTGTCTGTTAAAGTCACGCAGTGCCGAATCGCAAAATAGGCCCTGGTCAGGAAGGGGGTAAAATCTTCCGGGGCTTAAGTGGTTAAACATACACCCTTCCCCCCTTCACCTCTTTTCTCATTATAGCTGGAGTCCTGTCCCGGCCCGGAAGTGAGGACCTCGCCTCCACCCCTCTGTCACCCACGCGGGTTCAGAGCCAGGCAGCATTCAGTCCCAAGCTCTGCGTTTTATGACTACCACCACTCGTTCGCAGCCAGAGCCGCAGCCAAACTTGCCCAGTTCCAAACCAGCAGGAATTGGAGCATTGTGGACAACGAGTTGTTCTGCCGCCACTTTGCAGGTCTGTGTTTCCCGCTTTGTGCCCCTCCACGCACACAGCAAACTGGTTCTTCAACACCGACGCCAGACGTTCCTTGACCTTCCCCTCTATCTTTAGTGCCGCTCAAGGCATGCTTGCCCCTATGCAACATCCTCAGGTGGACAAGTTGGGACTGCCCATCCAGTTACTAGGCAAGACGCCTATCTGCAACAACGATAACTATGGCACTTGCAGCTTCAACCAATGCCGACTGCTTCACATTTGTGTCAACTGTTATAGAGCTCATCCCAAGAGCACATGCACCCTCAAGCGTCCCAACTCATCCTGACTGAGCCGGGTGAACGTACGATGGCTGGAGTTCTACCTTTCCTCTCACTTGTCACCCGCTAATGCACTATTACTGGTGTGCGGGTTTATCTCCGGATTCCACACGGGGCTGATCCCCCTACCCCACACCACCCATGAGTGCAGGAACCTCCGCTCAGCCTCCACTGAAGAGCAGGCTATTGACAATCTGTTGCAGACCAAGTTGGACTGGGGATTCATTATTGGCCCCTTCGCTGAGTCGCCATTTGGGACATGGAGAGTTAATCCTATTGGGCTTGTCAGGGCAAATTCTCAAATAAATTATGTTTGGTGTACGACTTGTCCGCGCTTCATTCCTCCCATATCCCCAGTCTTAACTCACTGATTCCTTCCGAAGAGTTCTCTCTCAAGTATGCGTCCATTGACTTAGCTATACAGTCCATCATTAGGGTACGCACGGGCACATGGCTGCCTAAGGTGGACATTTCAGATGCTTTTAAGCTCTTATCCGTTGAACCTTCCTTGTGGCAGCAGCACGGCATCATATGGAGAGATTCCTACTACTTCACTACCAAACT
Organism: Pelophylax lessonae; assembly: GCF_965119305.1. NCBI lineage: Eukaryota > Metazoa > Chordata > Amphibia > Anura > Ranidae > Pelophylax > Pelophylax lessonae. The sequence continues at coordinate 58,867,216 of NC_138771.1, read as the reverse complement.
GACCTTCGCCTCAAAGAGTAGTCTATGGCTCTTCGATACATTCACTCAGTACCTCACCTGGATCCTAACATACCAGGTGCAATGTCAGAAAGTCATCCATTACCTGGACAACTTCCTGCTGATCGAATTGCCCGACGAGCCCCCCTCAGGTTTAGACAAATTAAGGATAATGTTTGGCAACCTCAACGTGCCCATAGTTGAGCATAAAGTGGAAGGCCCCGCGCAGATATTCACCTTCCTAGGAATCACCCTTGACATCTGCTCTATGCAGGCCAGCCTACCCCCTGACAAGCTGTCCCGGATTAGGACGGTCATTCACACCTTCACCACCTCACAAAGTTGCACCAAGAGACAGCTGCAGTCCTTGTTAGGCATGCTGAACTTTGCTATGAGGATTGTCCTTCAGTGGCGTTCCTTCATTTCTCATCCCCTGGTCTTCCTTTCCCATGCACAGGACCGCAATCAAACCATCAGGATAGACCAGGCAGCTTCTGCAGATCTAGCAATGTGGGACAACTTCCTTGAGAACTGGAACGTCGTATCCATGTTCATCCCAGCAGCTTTAGCCTCCTCACCTAATATAGTAACAGATGTAGCAACCTGTACAGGCTTCACTGTCATTTTTGGCACCCATTGACTTGCAGGTCCATGGCCGCAGAAAATCCTCCCAGTCCCCGGGTTCAGCCAGATGTCCTCATTGTTTGAGCTTTACCCTATCATCGCAGGCATCTTAGGTCTGGGGACACACCTGGGCGGGGCAGACCGTGGTCTTCTCCACTGACAACTAAGCCACGGCTGAGATTGTCAACAAAGGCAGATCAAAGTCCCTGGCCATCATGTCCTTCCTACGCAGGCTGGTGCAGATATCCCTTCATTACAATTTCAATGTGCACTGTACTTACATACCTTGTAAGTGCAATCTCGCAGCAAACGCATTGTCCCGCCTCAATTTTCCTTTGTATTTCTTACAGAGACCCGGAGCCGACCCAACCTCATTTCCTATCCCACCTTGGTCGTAGCTAACGATGGGCTAAAAGACCACCTTCACAACGCTACGTTGCTCATAAGCTGGTCACTGTCGCCCAACACGCTGAAGGCCCACCACACTGCCTGGAACGCCTATGGCAAATTCCTAGCCACACGCCCCAGGACGGGCAGAGGTCACATCAAGCACGTCCTGGCCTTCATGTCTTATTGCCACACTCATCTGAACCTGTCCCACAACACTGTCAGACTGTACCTTGCTGGCATCCAGCATTTCCTCTCTGGGAAACCCTTGTTGTTTGCGACTCATGTGGTCAAAGCATTGATGCATGGCATTCAGAAACATCAGCCCGTAGCCAGTAGCAAACGCTTGTTCATGTCAAGTTCCACATTCCGGGACATGTCAGCTATCCTGTCACGGTCCCCTTTTGGGTTGCTCCCCAGCTTGGTCATCCAAGCAGCTATCTACCTGACCTTCTACGGCTTCCTATGGCCCGGTGAGTTCACTTACAGTGGCTCCGGTTTCCAGGTGCTACGCAGGTGCCATCTGGCCCACCTTCAAGACCATTTTGTCCTACATCTGGCAGTGTCCAAAACTCATTAGGGGGTCACACCGGGGTCGACATCAAATTCTTCCAGACCCACAACGAATGGTCTCCAGCAGCAGTTTTGGATCAGTTATCACACCTGTCGAGCCAGTCTAGCTCCAACCCATTGTTGCCTTTACTTCCAGCCCACTAACAGATAGCCAGTTCAGACATGTTCTCATTCTCCTGACTAAACTAGGCCTCAACCTTAACAAGTTTTTTCCGGGCACTCCTTCCGGATCGGAGTGGCCCCGGCCGCCTTCCAGCAAGGGGTATACCAACAAAACAGTTTCCCCTATCCTGATATTTTTGCCCCCTTTTTGGTGTACCGACCAGCTGACCAGGGCACACCTCAGGTCTATGTTTTGTTGTGAGTCTTGTGGCATCTTTATGTTGTTTCACATCTATCTCGGTTGGAGCGCTCCGACCATTAATTAGAAGGCCAGTAAGGTGGCCTGAATTTATGGGAGGAGCCCGGGGGAAGGGGGTATTTAAGTAGCCCACTCACCTTTGTTCCTTGTCAGTTCCAGTGCACGATACCCTCCCTCCCACCCCCTTTACCGGGCACTTCCTTCATATCTCTCTTCTACAATCAACCATTACTTATCTTGGATATGCCCCCTTTTTGGTGTACCGACCAGCTGACCAGGACACACCTCAGGTCTATGTAATGTTGTGAGTCTTGTGGCCTCTTTATGTTGTTTCACATCGGTTGGAGGGCTTCGACCATAAATGTGGCATTTAAGTGACTTTGAATGGTTCAGGAGGGGGGCCCACACTTGCCCTTCTCCTTTTCCTGTCCTGCCAAGAGGCATGCTCATATTAAGAGACTGGTAGGTAAGGGCTTTTGAGGGCCAGTTCACGCCATAGAAAGGTAGTCCGGATGCGTTCAGGATGCTTTTTTGCATGTGGGTTTTTAATGTGTTTTTTTTTGTGGGATCTTAAGCAGTCTAGTTCATTTTTTCCACCTCTTTTTTTCTTAAACTTAAATAAAGACAAGTGTGTTCCAGTGTGTTTTTTGGTGCGTTCCGATGCATTTTTTATGTGTTTTACTGCATTCCCGTATAGTCCAGTGCAGAAAAGATGCAGCATGTTCTACTTTTTTTCTGGAACTGGAACGCACTGGAGCTGACCACACTGCTGTGAACTATGTCATTGAAAACCATATAACCTACTATCCATGGGCGTTCGCAGGTCCCCCCCCTCCGGAATCTCAACTTCCCTTTTAAAGTGGTTATTAAGCCTCTTTATACCATCCTGTCTGGTCTGTTTAATAATCCTGTGTGCCCTGTGTCTGTGTTTTAAAAAAATAAGGCGTTTTTTACCAGTCTTCAGAGCGCGGAGCACCGCTTACGTGACCCGTTAGCTCTCTCCTCTCCCTGTCTGACAGCTGCCTGCAGCAGGTGGGGTTGAGGATTCCTCACTGTCTTCAGTCGGGAGGGGAGGGGGAGAGGAGGGGAGAGGCGGCGGGTCACGTGAGTGGCGATTGGCGCTCTGAAAACTTGTAAAGAATGGCTTATTTTTGTAAAACACATACAGAGGGGCACACAGGATTATTAAACAGACTGTAGACAGGATATTAAACTTTAAATGAAACTACGGCAGTAGGAGGGGCACTGACACAGGAGCAGACCGGCAGGGAGGGACGGAGGAGACAGGTGGGCTGCGGATGACGGAGGCATGTATACTGACCACAGTGTCAAGGCTCAGCAGCCATGGTATACTGTGGTCAGTTTACAGAGGGGAAGACATAGCCAGGCAGGATCAGCCAGGTATTTTAGATGATACAGAAGGGTGGGGGGGGGGGGGGCAAAATTACACAGCCCAAGCACTGTGCTGTATAACATGCTTTAAGGGAACTGGATCATTTTTATTTTTTTTCTGGGTTAACAAATGCTTTAAAAATAAATGCTGCCATTTGCCCTTTCAAAATAAGTAGAATGACTAAGCCCCTCCCCTTCATGACATTGTTAAAAAGGGGTGGAGCATGGGTGACCTTAAAATGATGCCCCCCCCCCTGAAAAATGTTCTACGGTGCCCATGCTACTGTCCATGCGTTTTTGATGCAGACCAAAACTCACTGGACTGCATGTGGTGTTAACTGGCCCTTAATTAAATTAGATGACAAAATGATGGCAAAAAAATTGTTCTGATGAAGGATTTTTCAGAATTTCCCTACATTCTGAGCATTCTAACGAATGAAAATCTACCTGTGTATGGGCAGCTTTACTGAATCTATTCCTGCAGCAATGCATAGGGTGAAAAGGGAAGTACACAAAGTGTAAGTAATATTAGAGGGAGTGTTCATTAGACTTTGACCTGGATACATGACATTTTATTGATGGAGTGGTAAAAGCAGACAGGACATACAGGTAATTAAAGTCATTAAGGAACTGGTTGCAAAGTTTACCCATTAACATAAAAGTCAGCATAAGCAGTAAACATCACCTACATGGAAATTAAAGCTTGAGAAGAGTTTCCTTTCCACTTTCGTGTTCCAGCCACACTTTGGTATTCTCCTTCCATGTTATAAATAGCAGAGATTAAAGCCTTAGGAATCCTTCTATTATATGTTAGTGTATTACAAAGTGCAGACACAGCACTGACAGTGCCGGCCGGCCTCAATTACCGCATACTAGATCTGGCTGACAACATCTCTAAGACATTCAGCTCTTTGAACTTTGTGTCTGGAGCTGTTACCTATGTCTAAAATCTATCTGAAAAGTATAACTGGCAAAGGTAAAAAAGGAAACATTTTTCTTTATTTGGTGTAGAGCAGGGGTCTCCAAACTATGACCCTCCAGTTGTTCAGGAACTATAATTCCCATCATGCCTAGTCATGTCTGTGAATGTCAGAGTTTTACAATGCCTCATGGGAAGTGTAGTTCCGCAACAGCTGGAGGGCCGTAGTTTGAGGATCCCTGCCTTTGGCCCACCACCTCTATGAATGCTGATGCTCACGCTAATTCCATTTATCCACCCCTGTTGTCTATTCCCAGAATGCCTGTATTCCCAGTGTTCTGTGGGCCATTTACAGAGTTTCTGTCAGAGAGAGACAGTCTGAAAGCAAAAGGCTCCTGCTTTGCTATCTTTAGAAATTCCAATGTTCTACTTTGATATGGGTGCTCTTTGTTAAACAAATCTGTTAATATTCCCCCAATAAACAGTTAAAGAAAAAGTAAACTCCTGTGCTGTGCATAATATAATAAGGCTTTCCTATAGGTACTGTAAATATCTCCTAAGCATACACTGTTTAGGAGATTGTTACATTATATGCAGTCAATGACGTCATCGGCGCATGGGCTCTGAAGGAATGGCCACCTGTGCGGTTCCTTCAGATACCTGTGCCGTGAATGATGGCTCCCCCGGGAGTGACGTCATCGTGGCTTCGGCCTGTCACACAACTGGAGTCCACGGACCCCAAAGGATGACCAGGTGAAGATAGACGCTGCATCCAGTGATTACATTGCATCACTGGAGGGCTTTGTTTTCAGGTAAGTTTCACATATCACATACTAGCACATTATGCCTTTACCTTGCATGTCCTAAAAAAAAAAAAAAAAAACAACCAGCGAGTTTTACAATGCCTCATGGGAGGTGTAGTTTCTGCAACAACTAGAGGGCCGTAGTTTGGAGATCCCTGGTGTAGAGGGATCAGAACCCCTGTCAGGTTTATATTGCTGTCTGTGCTAGGGAGATTTACCCTCTTTATTTCTCCTGATGACCGTTATCACCGAAAGTGAGAGTGAAAAGAACAAAAAATTGACTTGGTCACCAGTACAGGAATAGAGGGGAAATCATCCAATGGGGACACAAGTTCTGGTGACCACTGGGGATTCCCTTGCTTTGGAGGGATTTCCTCTCACATTCAGTTGTGGATATGGGACAGGAAGTGAAGGGAAATCCCTCAGATGGGACACAGACAGCAACAAAAAACTTGACAGGGGTTATAAACAATGAAAGGTTTTGCCTTTAGTTCTACTTTAAAGTAGTTAAAGAAGACCTTTCCCTCTCCCCCACCCCTATAGGAAAATGGCAAAAATTTTAAAAAAAACATTGCATATAAGTACACTTATCTACACTATATTACCAAAAGTATTGGGACGCCTGCCTTTCCACGCACATGAACTGTAATGGCATCCCAGTCTTAGTCCATAGGGTTCAATATTGAGTTGGCCCCCCCTTTACAGCTATAACAGCTTCAACTCTTCTGGGAAGTCTGTCCACAAGGTTTAGGAGTGTGTCTATGGGAATGTTTGATCATTCTTCCAGAAGCGCATTTGTGAGGTCAGGCACTGATTTTGGACGAGAAGGCCTGGCTCACAGTCTCCGCTGTAACTCATCCCAAAGGTGTTCTATCGGGTTGAGGTCAGGACTCTGTGCAGGCCAGTCAAGTTCCTCCACCCCAAACACGCTCATCCATGTCTTTATGGACCTTGCTTTGTGGAGTGGGGATTATGGTGTGGGGTTGTTTTTCAGTGGTTGGGCTTGGCCCCTTAGTTCCAGTGAAGGGAACTAAGTATACCAAGACATTTTGGACAATTTCATGCTCCCAACTTTGTGGGAACAGTTTGGGGATGGCCCCTGCCTGTTCAAACATGACCGCGCTCACAAATGCCCTTCTGGAAGAATGGTCAAACATTCCCATAGACTCACTTCTAAAAACTGTGGACAGCCTTCCCAGAGGAGTTGAAGCTGTTATAGCTGCAAAGGGTGGGCAAACTCAATATTGAACCCTATGGACTTAGACTGGGATGCCATTAGGTAATAAGTAAAAAAAAATAAAAAATTGACTTCAGCTTTAGGTTTTAACCACTTTACCACCGGAGGATTTTGCGGTCTTACGTCTGGGCCACTTTTTGCGATTCGTGCGACTCTGTACCCAAACAAAATTTACGTCCTTTTTTTCCCACAAACAGAGCTTTCTTTTGGTGGTATTTGATCACCTGTGCGATTTTTACTTTTTGCGCTATAAACAAAAAAAGAGTGTAAATTTTGAAAAAATAACAATATTATTCACATTTTTTATATGAAATTCCCCCCCAAAATGTAAAAATCTAATTTTTTTTACATTTTTGGCCAATTTGTTTTCTGCTACCTATGTTTGGTAAAAAAAATCGCAATAAGCGTATTTTGATTGGTTTGCGCAAAAGTTATCGCGTTTACTAACTAAGGGAAAGATTTCTGTCATTTTTGGTGTTTTTTTTTTTAACGAGTAATGGCGGCGATCTGCGATTTTTTTTGTGGGACTGCGACATTGCGGCGGACAGATCGGACCCTTGACTGACATTTTTGACACTTTTGGGGGTACCAGTGACATTACTGCAGTAATCAGTGCTATAAATATGCACTGTTACTGTAAAAATGACACTGGCAGGGAAGGGGTTAATTTTATTGGAGAGGGAGGGGTTAATGCATGCCTGGTGCTTACTGATGTGTGTGGGGGGAGGTGACTGAGTGACACAGGGACAGATCGAGGGTTCAGCTATGCTGAACCCTGCAATCTGACCCTGCCTGTCACTTAGGAGATCCGCCCGCTTTGTTTACACAAGCGGGCGGATCTCCACACTCGATTCCCCGACGATCGAGGAAGAGCAGCGGCGATCGCTGCCGCTCCTCCCCTGGCCCGACTCCTGCTGTGACTGAACACAGCGAGAGCGAGCCTCCGGCGGCGCGCGCGCGCCGCCGAGAGGGGGGAATGTCAGGTGACGTAGTACTACGTCGCCAGATGTTATCGAGCCATTTTGCCGCAGTAGTGCTCTAGTGAACAGTCGGCAAGTGGATAATGATATATACTGTATATCTGACTTTAGGTCAAGTCATGATAATAATATAGTGGGGTACAGAACACACAGATCAGTTCAGGGGTACAGGGAGGACATTAGAGATGAGCAGACAGTTTGGTCTGAATCTAGATCCGGACTGACCTTTTGCTGTTTGGGTCTTCAGACAAACATCTGCCCATTCGCCCTCCTGTTTGGCAGGAGCCGTCCATCATAGAGAAGCTTCCAACAGAACTCAGGGAGAAAGTTTTTTTTTTTTTTCCAGCAAATGAGTTTAATTCTGTAAAGCTCATGCGCGATATGAAACGCATAATGCCCTGCACTTCATCTAGTGTATAAGCCGTAGCAGAATAATGTGAGATCTCCCAGCTTAGGTACAGAATCTCCCTGAAGGCAGTAATGACGTTGTCCTCCCAAGGGGCACCTATGTGTCGGGGGCTACATCACTTCAGAATGTCACAATGTCACTTCACAATGTAAGTAACTCAAAACTGTTTCTTTTTAAATTAATTTGAGATGATTTCACATCCGCATACAGTGATGCATATTGATGTGAAAGTTAGTAAAAGGGGGAAAGGTCCACTTTAAAGGGTCACTTAAGCCTGCATTATAAAGCATAGTTTTCTTATTTGAATCTTGTTGGGTTTTTAGGACAAATATTACTTATAAGTAAAAATACAATATCACAAATTTACCAACATGTATCAAACAAAGGTTATTTCCTCTATATGTAGAAATAAAGTATTTTTGCGGTCAAATTTAATTTATCACAGGCTGGGCTTTTTTTCTCAGAGAAAAGGTGCAGAAACTCTCCCCTTCCAAATCACCCCTACCCTCCTCGAAGCACTGACTATTGGTTTCCGCCCCACTCTCCTCAAGGCATTGACCCTTGGTTCTGCCCCACCCTCCTTGAGGCACTGACCCTTGGTTCTGCCCCTACTCTCCTCAAGGAACTGACCCTTGGTTCCTCCCCCACCCTCCTCGAGGCACTGACCCTTGGTTCCACCCCTACCCTCCTTGAGGCACTGACCCTTGGTTCCGCCCCTACCCTCCTCGAGGCACTGACCCTTGGTTCTGCCCCTTCCCTCCTCTAGGCACTAACCCTTGGTTCCACCCCTACCCTCCTCGAGGAACTGACCCTTGCTTCCACCCCTACCCTCCTCAAGGCACTGACCCTTGGTTCTGCCCCTACCCTCCTCGAGGCACTAACCCTTGGTTCCGCCCCTTCCCTCCTCGAGGAACTGACCCTTGCTTCCACCCCTACCCTCCTCGAGGCACTGACTCTTGGTTCCGCCCCTACCCTCCTCGAGGCACTGACCCTTGGTTCCGCCCCTACCCTCCTCGAGGCACTGACCCTTGGTTCTGCCCCTACCCTCCTCGAGGCACTAACCCTTGGTACCGCCCCTTCCCTCCTCGAGGAACTGACCCTTGCTTCCACCCCTACCCTCCTCGAGGCACTGACTCTTGGTTCCGCCCCTACCCTCCTCGAGGCACTGACCCTTGGTTCCGCCCCTACCCTCCTCGAGGCACTGACCCATGGTTCCGCCCCTACTCTCCTCGAGGCACTGACCCTTGTTTCTGCCCCTTCCCTCCTCTAAGCACTGACCCTTGGTTCCGCCCCTTCCCTCCTCGATGCACCGACCCTTGGTTCCACCCCTACCCATCTCTGAGCACCAACCTTTAGTTCCACCCCCTACCCAGCTCCCAGTAAGGCCCCTTTTTATAGAATATAGAGCCAAGTATCATTTTGTAGTGCTAAGTAATTTGTATGGAATTTGGTAATGATAACAAGAAAAGCAATAAAATAGATCCCCTGCAGTCAGAAGCAATAGATCCCACCCCAGCAACAACAGATTTCCCAGCAGCCAGCATCAATAGACTTTCCAGAAGCCAGCAACGGTTGACCCCTCCCTAAACAGTAGATCCCTTCCAGCAATAATTGACCCCCCCCAGTAACAAAATATCCTCCACCAGTAACAATAGATTTCCACATGAAAATAGATCCCCTCCAGAAACAATAGATACCCCAGCAGCCAGCATCAGTAGACCATCCATCACACCCAGCACCCCTTGCCATTGCATACATACAATGCTGAAGGTGCCGAAACTGCATTTGCCTGCATTCCCGCTGAAAAAAAGCCCTGATCACAGGTATTCATAGGCGTGCGCACAGGGTGTGCACCCTAATCACCCTGTGCAGTACCAATTTACCCTGCTTCCTGTCTCCCCCCCCCCCCCGCAGTGCTGTCAGCTTTCCTCCTCTCCTCTCCTCTCAGGAGTGGGGAAGGGGCTGGTAAATATTTATTTAACCGGTTCTTCCTTTTCTGAATGAACACAGTGAGTGATCTATGCCAATTGCTCCTGTCTTCCTTCTTAGGCTGCATTCACACTTGAGCGTAGCGTTTTTTACTGCGTTTTACCGCGATTTTACCGCAATCTTCTGGACCGGAAGATTTACCGTGATTTTACCGCGATTTTCAGGCTTTTTTCATTGACATCTATCAAAAACGCTGGTAATCAGCCCAAAAAGAAGCTCATGTACATTTTTCAGCTACAGGTGTTTGGCAAAACGCTCAGATGTGAACAGGGGCCATTTAAATGAATGGGGTTTTACTTGTTGGGCGTTTTGGAACGTTTTTTTTTTAGCGTTTTTGGAGCTCAAAAACACTCAAAAACGCCCAGGTGTGAATGGAGCCTAAACCGAAGAATAGTAAAGCGTGTTTATTGTAGGCTGCAGAGAAAGGGACCGGGGAATCACTAACTTCAGTTTGTTTCTATGTCTCAAAAGGGAGACATCAGGTAGACCCTTGATATTTCATCAAAGCCCCATAACAAGGCTCTTAAAAAAAAAATAATAATAATAATATTGTAAAAATAATTAAAAAAACAAAATAAAATTGTAAAAATAATAAAAACATAATAAAAATAAAAATGTACTGACACCGTCTGTCCACTGCCCTACTGACATCTTTGCTCTACTGACACCATCCATTGCTCTGCTGATACACACACGTGTGTTTGTGCTCTGGGGTGCACACCCTAATGCATTAGGCTGGGCACACCAATGCAGGTATTTATAAAGCACCAACATTTTACATATATAGAAAGGGATGTATTCCAGAGATAAAACTATAATCCTGCCACTTTATAAAACTCTGGTCCGACCGCATCTGGAGTATTCTGTCCAGTTCTGGTCGCCAGTCCTTAGAAGGGATGTGTTGGAGCTGGAGAGAGTCCAGAGAAGGGCAACTAAACTAATTAGGGGATTGGAGGACCTAAATTATGAAGAGCGTCTGCAATCGCTTAATTTATTCTCCCTGAAAAGAGACGCCTGAGAGGGGACATAATAGCAATTTATAAATACCTCAATGGTGATCTCAGCATAGAAAAAAAGCTATTCAGTCGCAAGGATTGCATGAGGACTCGAGGACATACAATGCGATTAGAGGAGAAGCGTTTTGACCTCAGGCAATGCAGGGGGTTCTTTACTGTTAGGGCTACAAGATTGTGGAATTCTCTACCACACGAGGTGGTTTCTGCGGGAAGTATGGATACTTTCAAAAGACTCTTGGACGTACATCTCAAGGATCAGAACATTCAGGGGTATGAAAGATGATTACGGCCACACACACCTACACAGGTTGAACTGGATGGACTATTGTCTTTATTCAACCTCACCTACTATGTAACTCTGTTACTATATATATATATATTATACATTAACATCCTGGAGCTTACAATCTAGGATTCCTATCTCGCATGCACACATTTCTAGGGTCAGTTCACCTACCAGCATGTCTTTGGAGTATGGGAGGAAACCAAGGCATCCCCACTTATGCAGAGGGAAAACATGCAGATAGTGTTCTGGTTGGGATTTGAACCACTAAGCCGCTGTGCTGCCCCTGCACTACAAGCACTGGCTGATTGTCATCTGTATTTCTTTTTAAATTGTTTTAGATGATGATCAGTTTTTGAGTACACTTCCCTCAAAAAGCAAGTAATCCTAAAACTGATTAGTCTGCAGGTTGAATCACCTGAAGTCTCTCTGAGACGCCAGTGCAGAGTTACATTAGAGCCTTGAGTAAGCAAATAAAAGTGCACATGTTCCATGGCTGTCAGTCAGTATATCCAGTAATAGTATACGCAGTATAAATCTGCTGTACAGCTGCCGTTCACTTCTGTATTATCTTCCATTACTGTACACTCGGGATGATTGGCGTGATTTCAGTGAAAAGGATTTTGCTTATAAATTACAGATTGTCAGTGCAATTCTGCAGGAATGGAACTCTCTGTTTTTCACACTGAGATCCTTACGGGGGGGGTTAGTTAGGCTTTGTATGCGTTAGTCGGGAATGCATGCATAATTGCGTGCGTTCCTTACCCGCAGGCAAAACGTGCTGCTCTTTATTAAACGGGGTACCATTCATTCTTAATCAAAATGCCTGCGCAAAGCCACATTCAGCAGTTCTGTGTAACGCGTTTTTAAAAAGGGGTCAAGGACTTCCTTCCCTGTATTCCCAGAGGGTACAGTATAGGGATTGACCGATATTGGTTTTTTGTTGCCGATACCGATATTTTGGACATTGCATTTCGGTATCGGCCAATATGTTTATTTTTTTTATTTTATGACTTGACAGGTACTCTTGTGGAGGCATCTGGGGGTCTAAAAGACCCCAAATCTCTCCTCTGCCAAGTTTGGCTGTTTTGAATGCTGTCATTTATTTTAATCTGGTGCAGAGTACCTGGAAGTGATGTCATGACATCACTTCCAGGTTTTTACATGGAGACCCGATCAGAGCCGTATGCGGCTTTGATCAGGTCTTTGGTGGCCGGGCAGGCTGGTTGCCCGGTGGGATGGGAGACCCGGGCGAGCAGCGGAAGATGGCGGGAGGGGGGGGACGTCCCCTCCCGCTCCTTGGAATGACAGCCAAGCGGCTTCTCAGCCACATTGGTTGTCATTACAAGACAGCTGACCGTCGGCTATGGACGCCGGTACCGGGGTGATGCCTCTAGCTGCAGGCATCACCCCAGTACAGCACTTTCCGAAATATCGGCAATATTGGTAACCTTGGTGGCCGATTCCGATATATCAGGGAAAGTGCATATCGGCCCGCGATATATCGGCTTTTCTGATAATCGGTCGATCCCTAGTACAGTAGTCCATTCAAATAAATGGGCTGCTGTAAGCATTATGTGCACATGGCTGCTATTCCCGTGAGAAACGCAGGGAAAGAAGTCCCTGATCACACCGCACAGAACAGCATAGTGCTGTGGGCAGATATATCCGCACCATGCATGCGCAATTGACATCACTAAATTGTGGTGGTGTGTGCTAAAAAAAAAATACTGCATGCAGCACTTCTTTTCTGCACAGTGGGTTGTGACGAAAACCATCACATTCCAACGCCGCTGTGGTAAATAGAATATAAAGTGGTTCTAAAGCCAAAAGATTTTTTTTTTTTTACCTTAATGCATTACCTGCACTAGTTGTTCACACCACCCTCCCTAAGTACTTACCTGAGTCCTGTATCGATCCAGCACTGTGCTCGTCTGTAGCAGTTCTGGTTATGCTCGAGCGCAGAAGCTAACGCATACGTAAGTCGCGCCCGCAAATGTAAACAGTGTTCAAACCACACATGTAAGGTATCGCCATGATCATTAGAGCGAGAGCAATCATTCTAGCTCTAGAACTCCTCTGTAACTCTAAAAAGGTAACAGTTAAAATGTTTAAAGCATTGCCTATGAAGAATTTTAGGTATCGTAGTTTGTCGCCATTCCAAGAGTGCACATTTTTAACCACTTCTGGACCGGAAGATTTTCCTGCTTAAAGACCAGGCCCTATTTTGCGATTCGGCACTGCGTGACCTTAATGGACAATTGCGCGGTCGTGCGACACTGTACCCAAATAAAATTGACGTCCTTTTTTTTCCCACAAATAGAGCTTTCTTTTGGTGGTATTTGATCACCTCTGCGATTTTTATTTTTTGCGCTTTAAACAAAAAAAAAGCGACAATTTTGAAAAAAAAAAACAATATTTTTCACATTCTGCTATATAACATCCCCCCCCCCCCCAAAAAAAATGTAAAAATCGAAATTTAACATTTTAGGCCAATTTATTTTCTGCAACATATTTTTAGTAAAAAAAAATCGCAATAACCGTATTTTTATTGGTTTGCGCAAAAGTTATTGTGTCTACTAACTACGGGAAAGATTTATGTAATTTTTATTGTTTTTTTTTTTTTTACTAGTAATGGCAGCGATCTGCGATTTTTTGTGGGACTGTGACATTGCGGCGGACACATCGGACCCCTGACTGACATTTTTGACACTTTTGGGGGGACCAGTGACATTACTACAGTAATTAATGCTATAAATATGCACTGTTACTGTAAAAAATGACACTGGCAGGGAAGGGGTACATTTATTTGTGATCAAGGGGTTAAGTGTGTCCCTAGGGGCGTGATTCTAACTGTCAAGGGGCGTGGCTTGTTAGATCATCACAGAGACATACGATCCTACATAGCAGGTTTGCATAGCCTCTGTCATGATCTAAGGGAGAATGACAGACGGTTGTGTTTACATCAGCCGTCTGTCTTTCTCCCTCTCCTGAGGGAGATGGCGTGTGGCCGGCGGACATCGGAGCCGCTGGTCACATGCGCGGGGAAGGTAGGGAACGAGCGATCTACGTCGTTTATCCCAGGAGCGGCTGACTGCCGCAGTAAATAGTCGTGCAGCGGTCGGCAAGTGGTTAAAGCGGAGTTCTGGGTTCAAAAACAACTTTGGGCCATCCGCTTGCTGTAAATCACCTAAAAAACAATTGGATACTCACGATTTTTTGTTTTGCTTTACTTACCTTGTGTTTGAAGAAAATATACTCACCTTCCTTCTACTTCCTCCCTCTGCGGCCGCGACCCGTCTCGTCACTTCCTGCTTGCGTTGACTCCTGGGAGCTGAACGTCATCACTCCCAGGAGTCAATGCTCCCAGAAGCTGTGCAGGGATGACGTGCCTGCACCGGAAGTGAAGAGCAGGGCCGGTGCAGGGCATTCTGGGACCGAAGAGGATGCTCTGGCTTCAGCTGCCCACACCTGAGATGCCATTCCAAGAGTGCACATTTTTAACCACTTCTGGACCGGAAGATTTTCCTGCTTAAAGACCAGGCCCTATTTTGCGATTCGGCACTGCGTGACTTTAATGGACAATTGCGCGGTCGTGCGACACTGTACCCAAATAAAATTGACGTCCTTTTTTTTCCCACAAATAGAGCTTTCTTTTGGTGGTATTTGATCACCTCTGCGATTTTTATTTTTTGCGCTTTAAACAAAAAAAAAAGCGACAATTTTGAAAAAAAAAAAAACAATATTTTTCACATTCTGCTATATAACATCCCCCCCCCCAAAAAAAAATTTAAAAATCTAAATTTAACATTTTAGGCCAATTTATTTTCTGCAACATATTTTTAGTAAAAAAAAATCGCAATAACCGTATTTTTATTGGTTTGCGCAAAAGTTATTGTGTCTACTAACTACGGGAAAGATTTATGTAATTTTTATTGTTTTTTTTTATTTTTACTAGTAATGGCAGCGATCTGCGATTTTTTGTGGGACTGTGACATTGCGGCGGACACATCGGACCCCTGACTGACATTTTTGACACTTTTGGGGGGACCAGTGACAATACTACAGTAATCAGTGCTAAAAATATGCACTGTTACTGTAATAATGACACTGGCAGAGAAGGGGTTAATTCTATTGGTGATCAAGGGGTTAAATGTAAGCCTAGGGGAGTGATTCTAACTGTGGGGGGGGTTGGGCTTTTGAAATGATCACAGAGACATGCGATCCTATATAGCAGGATCACATGGTCTCTGTGATCATTGCAGGGAGAAGGACGGACGGCTATGTTTACATCAGTCAGCAGCGGGAGATCGCCGGTGTCAGACGGCAATCGGAACCGCCTGACACCCGCACTGGCTTCCCCGCTGACGATCGGGGGCGGGAGTGCGATGCCACCGGCGCGCGCTCGCCCCCTAGCTGCTCCCAGGCGGATGACTCCTATTAACGTGATTTTGCCTGGGAGAGCCACACTGCCGACGTAAATAGGCAGTGCGTCGACGGGAAGCTGTTAAAGCATGACGTGTTAGATATCTATTTACTCGGCGTAACATCATCTTTCACATTATACCAAATAAATTGGGCTAACTTTACGGTTTTGTTTTTTTATTCATGAAAGTGTACTTCTTCCAAAAAATTGCATTTGAAAGACCGCTGTACAAATACGGTGTGAAATAAAATATTGCAACAATCTCCATTTTATTCTCTAGGGTCTCTGCTAAAATATATATATATATATATATAATGTTTGGGGGTTCTAAGTAATTTTCTAGCAAAAATTACTGATTTTAACTTGTAAGCAACAAAATTTCAGAAAAAAGGCTTAGGCATGAAGGAATTCATTTTACTTATTTTTGCTGTCTGTTTTTCTCTTTCTATCTAAAAAAAAAGTTAAATAGGGAGTCTGAAGAGGAGCTGTTTTGTGGCAAAAGAACAAATCCAGGATAGCTGAAAGGAGCCCCTGTAATCTTAGTAGCAGAGATGAGCTCAGGTATGGGACAGAAAGCTGTTAATGTGGACCACCAATCAAAAGTGCCCGAGTCATTCCCTGCCCTGGAGCCATGCGTAAACGCTTCCTTTGTATACATGCGGCTGTTGGGTGGGGAATGCCTTGGCTGCTTATGGTTGGTGGTCCACAGTGGCAGCTTCCAGGTGAGATAGCTCAGGTGGGCTTGGACTAGTATCCGCACATGCCTGAACTCATCCCTAGTCAGGAGCCATTTAAAGCCAATTAAGTGGAAATTGTTTAGGGGGAGAGACTGGCCTAAAAAGAAAATCAAGCTATAATGGCACCTTCCCCTATCAGAAAAATTTGTTTGGAAGCAGGGAAATCCAGATATACCAAAAAGGTATGTCTGGAAAAAGGGGATTTAAGTGCCGATTCACACTAGGGCGACCTGTGAGGCGACCTGGTCGCCTCGCAGGTCGCCGTAGGTCGCCTCCCATAGGGAAGCTGCGGACCCGTTCTAATAGGAGCGACACAAGTCGCTCCGAGCTAGAAAAAGGGTCCGGAGCTTCTTTGGGGCGACCCGGAGGCGACCACCATAGACTTCAATGTTATGAAGTCCGTGGCGGCTGCTCCGAGGTCGAGGCGCGCTGCTCGCACCGCGACCTCGGAGGTCACGGTGCGAAGTAGCGTCGCTGCAGTGTGAACCGGCGCTTAATGTGCCTCTACAACAAAGTATCTAAACAAAATTGTATAAAAGAATTTATCAAAGTTTATTGAATGTGGATCATAAAGGTCACATCAAAAAATAACTGTACATCAAATCTAATATACACATATATATATATGAATAGAAAAATCATTGCATTATGGTAATCCCAAAAGGGCATTAATCCAAGATATACATTGCTGGAACTACGCGTTTCGCTATGAATGCTTCATCAGGGTCCAGCAATTTAAAGATATTGACAGTAGATTTATGCACAGAATCCTTAGTTCATGGTCAACTAGAACCAAGTGTTATGCATGATGAGTGATATATATTTCTGTGGGAATTAAAATCAAGCAAAAAAATCCATAGATCCATATATATATCTCAGCAAGGTGGTGAGAAGGGTTAATTGGAACACACATCAATGATGAGGTTGTCCATAATACAAAAGGAAATGAAGACGAGCCGGGGGCAAAAGCCCATCAAAGCGGCCAAGCGTAGCAACAGGGGAAGACGACCAATCAAGTGTATAAAAACGATTCCGGAGAAATGGCAACATACCTCGCCTTACAGGACTGCGGATTTTGGTGTCTTGCACACCTGAGAGTCAGCTTTTCTCCCATTTCCCCCCCTTTGGATTATATGATGATCCTCTCTCTCACTCTTCCCCCCCCCTTCTCCACCCCCCCCTTCTTCTCCCACCCCTTTTTTTTTTTGCCCACTAATTTATTTTTCAATCAAATATTGTTCCTTTTAAATATTATATTATAATTTTATTTTTTTGAGAATGTCATATAGCAGAATGTGAAAAATATTGTTTTTTTTTTCAGAATTGTCGCTGTTTTTTTGTTTATAGCGCAAAAAATAAAAATCGCACAGGTGATCAAATATCACCAAAAGTAAGCTCTATTTGTGGGGGAAAAGCGACGTACATTTCGTCTTGGTACAGCATCGCACGGCCGCCCAATTGTCCTTTAAAATAACGCAGTGCTGAATCGCAAAATAGGGCCTGGTCATTAAGGGGGGAAAATCTTCCGGTCAAGAAGTGGTTAAGTACTACATTTTATATGCAGGCCTACACATCTGTCCAAAGTGAGGAACAACTGGGAAGGACAGGGGGACAGAGGGATTTGGTGAGGGACGGTTGGGAGATATGCTGTGTGTGCACCTTTAATTAATGTTTAGTTTAAATGGCTCACCCAGCAATCCTGATAGGATGATGTTATCTATTCAGTGGGAAGAATTCCAGCTGTCTGCCCATAGTGTTATCGGTGGGGGGGACGTGAACTCCAGTTGATGGAAGTGCAGCTTTCTACTCACAGATGGCAACTTAGACTGGGACAGAACCAAAGCTATGCAAGTCTGATCTACCCCAAACACATTCATCATGGTGCTCAGGCTGGAGATAGGAGGAAAGCGCACAAGCTGCTTGTTTGAACCTGTCTTCCCTCCACAGCCTGAACAAACAGGTTGATGATGGATTAGATATTCAAATCTCTGACAAGAACTGTACATGTGTGTAGAAAACACCCAGCCGGCTGTGTCTTCTGCAGTGCTTAGTCATGTATTGTACACAGGACTGGCGGAATCTGTATTCTAAGGAATGTTAAAGTGGTTCCAAAGGCAGAAGGTTTTTTTTTGTATCTTAAAGCGGAGTTCCGGCCTCAAAAATAACTTTGGGCCATCCGCTTGCTTTAACCACTTAAGCCCCGGAGAATTTGGCTGCTCAAAGACCAGGACCTATTTTGCGATTCGGCACTGCGTGACTGTAACTGACAACTGCGCAGTCGTGCGATGCTGTACCCAAATGAAATTGATGTCCTTTTTTTCTCACAAATAGAGCTTTCTTTTGGTGGTATTTGATCACCTGTGCAATTTTTATTTTTTGTGCTATAAACAAAAAAATAGCGACAATTTTGAAAAAATTATATTTTTCACATTTTTTTATATAAAAAATTCTCAAAAAAAATGTAAAAATCTAAATTTTTTAACATTTCAGGCCAATTTGTTTTCTGCTACATATTTTTGGTAAAAAAAAATTGCAACAAGCGAATTTTTATTGGTTTGCGCAAAAGTTATTGCGTTTATTAACTACGGGAAAGATTTATGTAATTGTTATTGTTTTTTTTTTTTACTAGTAATGGCTGCGATCTGCGTTTTTTTTTGCGGGACTGCGACATTGCGGCAGACAGATCGAACCCCTAAGGCTCGGTTCACACTGATGCGATGCGGAAAGGCTGCGAATTCGCAGCCTGTTCCCGCATTGCACACGCACCCCCGGCAGTTCACACTGCCATATGCGATCCGCTGGGGGTGTCAATGTAATCTTAACGACACCCCCAGTTTGATCGCATATCGCAGTGCGATCGTGCAGTTCGCACAGGATCAGATCGCACAAGTGTGAACCGCTGTGCGATCCGATCCTGATGCGGCAGCAAAAATGCCTCCTGTGCGTGTTTGCTGCGGGTGCGATGCGAATTTAGCCATACAAACTGTATGGCTATACTCGCACCGCACAGCTGATCGCATGTCATGTCGGAGCAGTGCGCTCCAACATGACATGCGAACCCCGCACACGCAGTAGCGTGAACCGGGGCTGACTGACATTTTTGACACTTTTGGGGCTACCAGTGATATTACTACAGTAATCAGTGCTATAAATATGCACTGTTACTGTAAAAATGACACTGGCAGGGAAGGGGTTAACTTTACTGGTGATCAAGGGGTTAAGTGTGTCCCTAAGGGCGTGATTCTAACTGTCAGGGGGCGTGGCTTGTTAGATCATCACAGAGACATACGATCCTACATAGCAGGATCGCATAGCCTCTGTCATGATCTAAGGGAGAATGACAGACGGCTGTGTTTACATCAGCCGTCTGTCTTTCTCCCTCTCCTGAGGGAGATGGCGTGTGGCCGGCGGACATCGGAGCTGCTGGTCACATGCGCGGGGAAGGTAGGGAACGAGCAGTCTACGTCACTTTGCCCAGGAGCGGCTGACTGCCACAGTAAATAGTCGTGCGGCGATCGGCAAGTGGTTAAAGCGGAGTTCTGGGCTCAAAAACAACTTTGGGCCATCCGCTTGCTTTAAATCACCTAAAAAACAATTGGATACTCCTTATTTTTTTTTTTTTGCTTTACTTCCATTGTTTTTGAAGAAAATATACTCACCTTCCTTCTACTTCCTCCCCCTGCGGCCGCGGCCCACGCCGTCACTTCCTGCTTGCGTTGACTCCTGGGAGCTGAACGTCATCGCTCCCAGGAGTCAATGCGCCCAGAAGCTGTGCAGGGATGACGCGCCTGCACCGGAAGTGACGAGCAGGGCCGGGGCAGGGCATTCTGAGACCGAAGAGGACACCGAAGAGGACGCCCTGGCTTCAGCTGCCCACACCTGAGATGCATAGGCGTACGCAGCCTATTGCATTAGGGTGTGCACCCCAAAGCTCCTCAAACACACATGCCTTTCTCTGCAGCCTCAGCTGCATTGGACAGTGAATGAATGGGAAGTGCTCTGTGCTGAGCGGCTTCCTGTTCATTCACAAACTGAAGCATAGTAAACCTAATTGTGTTCACAATGTTCATTTGGAAAAGGAAGGCACCAGTAGATTACATATTTACTAGCCCCTTTCCCCACTCTCCTTCCTGCAGCGTAGTGATTATGGTGTGCCCAGGCACACCTAGCACACCTCCTGCACACGCCTATGCTGAGATGGCAGCGCTGGACAAGAAATTTTCAAGGTAAGTATTTCTTCTAAAAGGTAAGTGCAACCTGGGACAGTTCAGAGGCTATCCATTCTGAAAATGCACTAGCCCTGACTGTCCCAGGGGTATTTTTATCTCAAAAACTTTTCTGAGGCCGGAACTCCGCTTTAAAGTAATTATAAACGATCACCATGTAAAACAACTCATATGGAAGAAAAATATATTTATAATATATTTAGGGAATTTTTTTTTTAGAAATATATTGAATATGGCCAAAATTGGAGCATTTCAAATATATTTCCAATATATTTGGGAAAAATAAATTAAAAATGTTTTTTTAAAATATATTTTAAATATAGTTTTCTTCCATGTGGGAACCAATTCAGTTTAAATAGAAATGATCGCCAAAACATTTTTTTTATAGATATATAAAAAAAAAGAAAGAAAATAACCTTCTGCCTTTAGAACCACTTTAACATTATAAATAACATAATATAATATATATTTTTTGTAAGTGATCACATTCCCCCTGTTCTCAGCTGCATAGGAGCTGGGGGGAGGGGGGAGCAGTGCCTTCCTACACTGGAAGACACTGCTCCCCATACAGTGTCTTCCTACACTGTATGCATCAATAGAAACACACAGCCCCGTATCCCAGAATGGCAAAGCACTCTCCTGCTCCTTCCTCTTTCCAAGCTAACAGACCGGCTCCAGCGAATCGCTGCCTCCTGGAATCCATACACCACGCATCTAAGGAGACCTTGGGGTACTCAACAGTGCATCAGTGAGACAGTTGCAAGCAGGGCCGCTGATAGGGGGGGACCACCAGCCCTCCTGTAGGGGGCCCGAGCACACAGGGGGGCCCACACAGAGAGGGGGATTAGTGATGGACAACAATTACAGAAATCTTCCTCCAGCACCTGAATCTGATCTGTCCCTCTCCCTGCTATCAGCTTTTATCTGTTGAGAAAGAGACAGTCGTCCCTCACTAATCCCCCTCCCTTGTGTGCCCCCCCCCTCCCAGCACTTATCTCTGTTTAGGAGTTTATTTGTAAATTGTAACTTTGTTTCTCTCTCTCTGTCTCTCTGATCACTGAGCTCCAACTGCCCAGCCTGTATATTTTTCTCATCTCATCTTCTTTTTTATTTAACATAGTTTTTTTTTTTAGATTTAGCAGGAATTATGCGAGTTATGTTATATTTGTGTCTGATAATAGTGATTTTGTTGTAATTTTAGCTAAATATATCTTTAATATTTTCTTGGGGTGGCCCTGCCAGGTAGTCTGTACGGGGCCCCGCGATTTCTAACAGCAGCCCTGGTTGCAAGAACTCGGTGCATGCATGTCATCAGGCAACTGGATGCGAGAATCTGGAAGAGAAAGTCTCCTCCTGATGGTGCCAGAAAAGGAGATTGTGGCGTGGGACATGGTGATCAGCAGAAGAGTGGTGGATCTCTATAGGACTCCACTACATTAACTGGCATGTGAGTATTTTTTTTATAGATAACCCAATAAAAAGGGTAAGTGGAAAAAATAAACATTGGGGGTTTGAAGGTACTTTATAAGTCAGACACAGACAAGCAACTCATCAACAACAGAGAAAGGTGCTACTACCCCAGATTAATGAGAATCCTCCTGAGCTGTCGGGTTCAGGATGTGCAGTTGCTCAGCTGCCAATATGATAAATGAAAGACAATCCACAACTGCATACATGCTTTTAAATCAGTCCAGATTTATTATGTCTCTATAAAAGATGAGTGTGTAGAGCAGATGTTAACGCGTTTCGTCCAATATGTTGTAAGCAAGGCCATTATGGCCGAAACGCATTAACATCTGCTGTGCACACTCATCTTTTATAGAGATATAATAAATCTGGACTGATTTAATGGAATGTATGGAGTTGTGGATTGTCTTTCATCCACAGACAAGCAACTGCCATATTCTTTGGGAGACCAACAATGGCAGCCCCTATACTTCCCCCATAACAGTGTCACATAAACAACAGCAATCCCCCCTTTTACATTTATTTTGTAGATTGAGGTCCTACTTTTGACATACAATGCTTATCATAGTCTACCTATTTATCACTAATCCACAGTATGCTGTTGATTTTGTTAAACTTGTTTGTAAATGTATTTCCATGTCCTAGAAAAAGCTCTGATCTCCACTTAGGTAGGTTGGTTGTGTTAGAACAGGGGTGTAAAACTCAATTTCATTGCGGGCCGCATCACCATTATGGTTGTCCTCAAAGGGCCGGTTATATCTGTAAGATTAGATGTCCAGAACAACCCATGTCGGCTTACACCCCTACATGAGATGTAAAAAGCACTCACTCTTCCTTACATAACAATGCACCCCCTTACCGTGTGCTGCTGCCAGGAAGAAGATGCGGGTGGATATGGGAAGAAGTGCAGGGTCTGGAGGAGAACCAGATGAGGGCTGGAGTCAGCTTCCAGAGTCTGCTGAATGCTGAGACCAGGGAAGGCAGAGGTGCAGGATCTGTAGGAGGAGTTCTGCCCTCCTCTCTGCTGCGGACTGCTGAAAAAGGGGGGGGGGTGTAGGTGTGGGCAAAGACGAGCCTTTCTGCAGCTGCACAGAGGAGTGGCAAAGGAGTTCTGTCCTCTCTGCTGCTGACTACTGAGACAAGGTGGGGCAGAGACAAGGGGGGTGCCTCTGCTGCAGGAGAGGTGCGAGGGCCACATGAAATGGCCTGGGGGGCCACATTCGGCCCGCGGGCCATGTGTTTGACACCTGTGTGTTAGAACAAACACAGGATTTCTAGTCTTACTGAATCTTAGGAGTCGCTACCTTTTGCCCAGAGAAAAGAGAATATACCTTTCAGAGTGACTAGCAAAAAACAGCGCTTGCAAATAAGCAATAATATTCATAAATTAAATGTGCATAAATGAGTGTGAAAAATTAGTATACAATAAATAAATACATTAATTAATTGATGACAGAAAGTGCACTAGTGCTTGAAATAATGAATCCATGAATTGTGCAATTTTTGTAAAAAAGTGCAATCAGTGCTGTAAAAGTCCATACAAAGTGCAATTATTATTATTATTATTTCAGGTACTTATATAGCGCTGTGAATTTACGCAGCGCTTTACATATACATTGTACATTCACATCAGTTTACTTAAAGCGGAGTTCCGGCCTCAAATCCCTTTTTTAACTAAAAATACCCCTATAATACTAATCCTTCGCCCTTTACAGAACCGCTATTCTCATACTTACAAGGTGTACAGTATTGGATTTTAGTCAAACTCTTACTTTTAAAAATGCTGTCTGAGCGTGGCCATCTTAGATGTGGGCATCTGAAGCCGCAGTGTAATCTGCTGTGTCCTTCCTGATTCCAGGGAGTGTTCTGGGAGTTCTTCCTGATTCCAGCCTCCTGGGAGTGATGACAAACAGCTCCCAGGATGCAATGCAATGGCGGAAGTGATGTCGGTGGCCGCGGCCACAGAGGGGGGGGGGGGGGGGGGAGAAGGAGGAAGTACAATCAAAAATGCCCTGAAAATAAGGTAAGGGACCCCCGAAAAAAATTATAAATGCCCAATTGTTGATCAGCATAGCGGGCACTCCAGGAATCACTAAAGTTGCAAAATAGTCCGGAACTCCACTTTAATATAAAGTGCTTGAAGTGCTTCAAAGGTGCTGGGGTGCTTCAAACAAAACAGCCAGTGCGAGTGCTTTACTCCCCTACTGTGTCCCCACTCACCAAAGAAGGTAGACCCTCTGCTATTTCACTATGAGGGTCAAATAGGCTTGAAACGGATAAAAACGAACAAAATCCCCTTGATGGTGGTGCTTTGTTCCTATGGTCACTTAGTGCCGAATCTTGAGCAACTCAAAGAGAATAAATAGCCCACATAGTGAAGCCCATAATATTACATTTTATTGGCCCATAATCATAAAACTTACAGGATTTCCATGTGGGAAGTGCATAAGGAAAATGGCTTGCAGGGCCGGAGTACAGTTCTTCCTGGAATGCCGATTCACGTGCTTTCCATGGATACCAGGAAGTGATGTCAATGGTTATGACATAACTAGAAATACATTGAGGCGTTTTGCCCCACCTTCCAGGGCGTCATCAACGCCACCATCAAGGGGATTTTGTTCGTTTTTAAAAGTTTCAAGCTCATTTGACTGAAAAAGCTGAGGGTCCAATTCCTCTGGTGAGTGGGGACACAGTAGGGGAGTAAAGCACTCACACTGGCTGTTTTGTTTGAAGCACCCCAGCACCTTTGAAGCACTTCAAGCACTTTATATTAAGTAAATTGCACTTTGTATGGACTTTTACAGCACCGATTTTTACAAATATTGCACAATTTATGGATTCATTATTTCAAGCACCAGTGCACTTTCTGTCATCAATTAATTAATGTATTTGTTTATTTTATACCAATTTTTTCAAACTCATTTATGCACATTGTTCAATTTCATTTATGAATATTATTGCTTATTTGCAAGCGCTGTTTTTTGCTAGTCATTGATGTCTGAGTTTTTTACTTGGTGAACAGCAGCTGCAATTACAAATTGAAATGATCTACATAGCACTTTACAATTAGTTTTGCACTCTCATTCAGCGCAGGTTTTAACCGCTTGCCAACCGCCGCAAGTACATATACTGCGGCGGTCAGCCCCAGCCAGGCAAAGTGACGTATCGGTACGTCATTAGCCTGGGAGCCAATAGCGGGCGAGCGCCCCCGAAGGCGCACTCCCACCCGGCTCGTTCCCCAACGAGTCCGCGTGTGTGACCGGCGAACCCGATGTCCGCCGGGCACTCGCGATCGTCCGCCGTGAAGGGAGAAAGGCAGGCGGCTAATGTAAACAAGCCGTCTGTCATTCTCCCCTGTGTAAGAATGGAGATCACACGGTTCTACTATGTAGGACCATTGATCTCTGTTCTTACACCTGTAGCCACATCCAATGACAGTTAGAAACACGCCCCTAGGGACATACTTGACCCCTCCTTCCCCAATAAAGTTAACCCCTTCCCTGCCAGTGTCATTTTTACAGTAACGGTGCATATGTATAGCACTGATTACTGTAGTAATGTCACTGGTACTCCCAAAAGTGTCAAAAATGTCAGTCAGGGGTCCGATCTGTCCGCCGCAATGTCGCAGTCCCACGAAAAAAATCGCAGATCGCCGCCATTACTCGTTAAAAAAAAAAACAACAAAAATGACAAAAATCTTTCCCTTAGTTAGTAAATGCAATAACTTTTGCGCAAACCAATCAAAATACGCTTATTGTGATTTTTTTTTACCAAGCATATGTAGCAGAAAACAAATTGGCCAAAAATGTTAAAAAATTTTGATTTTTACATTTTTTTTTGGAATTCATGTGAAAAATATTGTTATTTTTGCAAAATTGTCGCTCTTTTTTTGTTTATAGCGCATGATCAAAAAATCGCACAGGTGATCAAATACCACCAAAAGAAAGCTCTGTTTGTGGGAAAAAAAGGACGTCAAATTCGTTTAGGTACAGCGTCGCACGACCGCGCAATTGTCCGTTAAAATCACGCAGTGCCGAATTGCAAAATAGGCCCTGGTCAGGAAGGGGGTAAAATCTTCCGGGGCTTAAGTGATTAAATACTCTAATTTTATACCTTTCAGAGTCATGGAGTGTTTGGATGCTCAGCAATTACTATGCACATGGGAAAGTGTCTAGTTTTTATTAAAATCAATGCGTATTCTGTATGGGTGATTTTATACGTCCTGATGCCTTTTATCGAACATTTATACAGTGTAATCATTTATCTTGATATATAGTAAATTGAGTCTGTCAGTAAAGTAAAGCTCAAGTGAAGACAGTTTGAAAAGTTAAATTTCACTTCTAATTTGGATTTGGTCATGCTGTGTTCGTCCCAAGAAAACGGCCAGTAAAGAATCAAATTAAAAGGCAAAGAAAGTCTCTTTGGCTTATTGTGATTCAACATTAGTACAGAACTGACCTACACGGTAGTCCTACATTTACTGTAGTAAATCTATGCAAGGGAGCTCTTCTCATAGTTTATGATCCAATAAAGAGTTATACTTTTAACACTAGAATAACACAATACAGTAGAATATATACATTTTTTTATTCTATAATTACTATGACTTTTACTGCTGACAGGTGTCATGGACTTGCAATAGTGTTTGGCAAGCTTACCTGTTCCTTCATGTCTGTATTAGAGGTCAGACTTCACTTCTGGTTCCTTTTTATCACCTCTACTTCCTGTTCCTGCCCCGCCCCAGGTCATCACAGGAAGTCTATATTAACCAGTGCACTGCAGGTCTGCTTTGCTGTTCAACAGTGTTTGTTTCCTGTTTCCTATTTGCCGTGTGCTTGATCTACTTTTCTGTGTACCGACTTTGGCTTATCTCTGACTATTCCTGTTTGCCTGTTACCCTGACCTTTGGCCTGTCCCTTGGTCACCCTCGTCTGCCTGTTACCCCGACCTCGGCTTACCCATCACCATTCAGTGTCCTGAGTGGCTGCTTCTCTTCTCTCCCTATGGAGCGTGACCCGGGGGACCCCAGGGCCCAGCTGAAGCCAAGTCCATCCTCACCACTAGAGGCTCTGGTGAACACCTGCTGGGTCTTAGACTCCGCGCCCTGGGGAATCTTGGGCTCACGTTCCCGTCCATCCGCAGCAGTCTGCTATCGGGTTCACTACCTTGCGCTGCACCCCTGCCTCCAACAGGGTGCAGTTGTCACCTGGCCACAGGTGACCTGACAATAGGTTTACCATCCAACTCAGTGTAGGGAAGAGCAAAAGATATACTTAACCCCTGGCAATTTTAATTCTTTCCCTTCACTCCTTTTCAAAGCCATTGGCCACCATGACCACAAAAATAAATATCTGGTTCTTTCAAGCATCGGGAGCATGTGACTCTCTTTTATTCCTGCATTAATGCAGTGTTGGGTGGTGGAGCAAGCATTCAACATGATCCAGCACCATCATGTTGGTTAGAAAGGGTTATTAGTCCCGAGAAAACTCTGACTAGATCAGCTTGGAGGCTATACATGGCTTTACTTGTTCTCCTCTTCACTCCCGTGAGCAAACACATCAGTGAGGAAGTGAAAGGAAAGTGAATAAAAGGACCAGGGGGGGGGGGGGGCAACAACATCCCCCCAATATATACAGAATACATATAATGTCCTCATAAACACAGGATAAAATATACTGACATGTTTTTTTCCCTACTCACCTTTTCTGACTGTTTTTCACATGTTTTGCATTTAGCTAATGTCATTGTCACTACTGGTAGCATGAGGCCATACCTGTACCCAATAGAGGTTGCACAGGCAGTCCAACTCCTCCAGGATGGCAAATCAATACGTTCCCATTGCCGGAAGGTTTGCTGTGTCTCCCAGCACAGTCTCAGGAGCATGGAGGAGATTCCAAGAGACAGGCAGTTAGTCAAGGAGGACAGGGCCGTAGAAAGTCCTTAACCCATCAGCAGGACCAGTATCTGCTGCTTTGTGCAAGGAGGAACAGGATGAGCATTGCCAGAGCCCTACAAAAAGACCACCAACAGGCCACTGGGGTGAATGTCTTTGACCGAACAATCAGAAACAGACTTAATGAGAATGGCCTGAGGGCCCAAAGTCCTCTAATGGGCCCTGTGCTCACTGCCGGGCACCATGGAGTTCGATTGGCATTTGCCGTTAATCACCAGAATTGGGAGGCCCACCACTGGTGCACTGTGCTTTTCACAGATGAGAGCAGGTTCACCCTGAGCACATGTGACAGATGTGAAGGGTCTGGAGAAGCCAGGGAGAATGTTATGCTGCCTGTAACATCGTTCAGCATGACGAGTCAGTGATGGTCTAGGGAGGCATATCCATGGAGGGACACATAGACCTCTACAGGCTAGACAATGGCACCTTGACTGCCATTAGGTATCGGGATGAAATTCTTGGACCCATTGTCAGACCCTATGCTTGTGCAGTGGGTCCTGGGTTCCCCCTGGTGCACAACAATGTCCGGCCTCATGTGGCGAGAATATGCAGCCAGTTCCTTGAGGATGAAACAATTGATAACATTGAATGGCCCCGGCGCTCACCTGACCTAAACAGAACACCTCTAGGACCTTATGTTTTGGTCCATCTGACGCCGCCAGGTTGCACCTCAGTCTGTTCAGGAGCTCAGTGATGCCCTGGTCCAGATCTGGGAGGAAATACCCCAGGACACCAATCGTCGTCTCATTAGGAGAATGCCCTGACGTTGTCAGGCATGCATACAAGCATGTGGGGACCATACAAACTACTGAGTACCATTTTGAGTCGCTGCAATGAAATTTCAGCAAAATGGACTAGTCTGCTGCATCATTTTTTCACTTTTATTTTTGGGGTGTCTTTGAATTCAGCCCTCTGTAGGTTGATAATTTTAATTTCCATCAAGCGATGTGGCATTCTTTCCTTCCTAACACATTACCCAGTCCATACCAGTATAGATCCTAATACATTACCCAGTCCATACCAGTATAGATCCTAATACATTACCCAGTCCATATAGTATAGATATCCAGCATGACATTTTTCCCCATTCAGATCTGATGTGTTTTCAAAGTGTTCTTTCAATGTTTTCAGCAGTGTATGTTTAGTCTAGGTAGGGGATATATCATGGTTGCAGTGCATTACAATGCATTGAAAGTGAGGTACATTACAAAAAATAGTGCATGTACATTACTTTGTGTGATTGTTTCATGAATTAGGCAGCCAAATTAAGTTAATGCAATGCACCTTAAAGTGTTACTAAACCCACAACAGTAAAATCAGTCTGTATATGCAGACATATAAAGCATGTTTGTTATACTCACTGTACAACTTAAGGGGATAATCCTCTGCATTGTGTAAAAAGGCTGTTTGATCCTGTATGCACAGATCCTCCTCTTCTTCCACTGACTCCAGAACAGGTCTGGATAAGACAGAGTTACTGGAGTCAGGCTGCAAATGCTCAATTTGGTGTGCATTGCTAGAGTTTTTTTTTCTTGGGAGGGTGCATGTGATCATCACAGGGCCAATCAACACCGTCCAGACAGAGGATCAGGGGTCCTGCATCCTGACAGGACAGCTCAGTGCAGTATGAAAACTCCTCCTACAAGCTTTACCAGGAACTGATTGAAGTCACAAGACTGCTATATACTGCTGATTAGAAAAGGCATTTAACAGTTTATATTTACTAAAATAATTGCATTTCCATGTTCTGTGTAGCAGAGGCGTAACTAGAACCTTCAGGGCCTGGCGATCCCGGAAGTTCACCCACTGGTGTCAGTAGTATTTATTTTTTGGTATTTTAATTGTATTATATTTTATCATTTTATTTTATTTTTTTACAATGTCACTGACTATGAAAAGGAAGGAGCTGGTAAATTACATATTTACCGACCCCTTCCTGGTTCTCTAATGTGACACATAGCAGAGGTGGGGGACTTGAGTCACATGACTTGACTTAAGTCAAACTTAAGTCACCAGTTTGAGGACTTGAGACTTGCTTGACTAAAATTAATAAAAGACTCGACTTGACTTTGACTTGGTATTCATGACTTGAGACTTGACTTTGACTTGAGACATATGACTCGAAATTACTTTACTTTTTTAAGTTATTAAATATTTGCATTTTCTCAAGATGTGTTAAAGCAAAATGAATGTGCCTGTTATGTTTCTGACACCAAAGTCACTTAAAACACCTCAGTGTGTTCTGATTTTTAGGACACTGGCTGTGTAACAATGGAAATACTTAAAGTGGAGTTCCAGCCTCAAACGAAAATTTGACATCCGCTTGCTCTAAGTAACCTGAAAAAGAAATGGATAATCGCGATTTTTTTTTGCTTTACTTACCTTGTTCTTCAAGAAAATATACTTACCTTCCTTCCACTTCCTCCCTCTGCGGCCACGGCCCACGACGTCTCTTCCTACTTGCATTGACTCCTATGAGATGAACGTCATCGCTCCCAGGAATCAATGCGCCTGCACCGCCCCACTCGTCACTTCTGATGCAGGCGCGTCATTCCCTGCTAAACAGCTTCTGGGCATGCCCAGAAGCTGTGCAGGGATGACGAGGAGGGCCGGTGCAGGGCATTCTGGGACTCCGACGTCACCGAAGAGGACACTGAAGAGGACGCTCCGGCTTCAGTTGCCCACACCTGAAATGGCAGCGCTGGACAAGACATTTTCAAGGTAAGTATTTCTTCTTACAGGTAAGTGAACCCGGGGACAGTTCAGAGGCTATCATTGCTGAAATGCACTAGCCCTGACTGTCCCGGGGGTATTTTTATCTAAAAAATTTTTTGGGAGGCCGGAATTCCGCTTTAACATGTTTTTAGTGACTGTGGTGTTGAAACATGACCGGACGAAGGATTTTGAGCTGTTTGGGCATTCAAAGTGTTTCTTTAATATGCCAAGAAAAAAGCACTAAGCAGTTTGGTTAATGTTGAAAATAAAACAAAACCTTTCCTGATCGCTGACTTTTAACTGATGTAAAGGTGAAAATTGGGGTAGATCAGTATTTTGACTTGATTTGTGACTTGACCAAAATAAATGACTTGACTTGACTTGCTTGACTTCTAGCAGGGACTCGACTTGACTTGCTTGCTTTTCGCCACAGTAACTTGGGGCTTGCTTGAGACTTGAAGGTTAAGACTTGAGACTTGCTTGTGACTTGCACATGTGTGACTTACTCCCATGTCTGACACATAGAGGTATGGGCATGAAGCTGGAGGACATGACACCGCACCCGCGATCTATGGATCGTGGGTGCAATGCTCTGCAGACTCCTAGGACAAAAAAAATTAATGCACATTTTTTTCCTGCAAAAATATTGACATTAATTTATTTATGTTTTTAAAAAAGGGAACTTAATTTTTAAGACATGGGATTGACCAACTAAAGCATAGATGTGTATTTAGGATCTTAATCAAAATTAAAGCAAGGACATGTATCAGTTTATAACATAAGTATCTGATTGTGGCACTATGTTGTACTGTACCCATATACATGTAAACCAGAAGGAATTATACCTTTGCTTCAGAATTTGGTGTAGTATTTTGATGTAGACATATGATATATTGTAGGTATCTGGGCTGCAGTACGACTCCCAGTAAATCTGCACTGTAAAGAGATTGTGCTGATTACAGACTCTCTCCATCACACCAGCAGATATAGCGGTGTCATGTGGTTCACCCTTGAAAGATTAAACATTTTTTTTCTTAAAGACCAATACTTATGATCGGGGTAATTTAATGCTGCGCACCACATGTATGGCAGACTGTATTATCTGTACTAAATATGAACCCGGTGGCTTTCTGAGCTTTGTTGAGGGTACATGTGGCTTCAATGTAGGTTGACCACATTGCTGCAAAGTATAAAGGAGAGAATTATTCCAAGTTGTTATTCCAGCTGTCCTTCCCCTCCCTGCTAAAAATACATATTGAAACACTAAAATCCTGAATGGCTCAGCCTGGGGATCAGCAAACCTGCAGCCAAATGATCACTTGATATTAAAATGACACAGTGTGAGCAATTATTAGGATGTTAATGAAGATCAGATGAGAAAAGTAAGCCTAAGAAGTTTGACAAGGCCTAGAAGTTTGCTTTGTATAGTCATAGAACAGGGGTCTCCAAATTTTCTAAACAGGGGACCAGTGTACTGTCCCTTGGACATTGGGGAGGGCTGGACTGTGGCTATCGGGAGTAGAAAAGGTCCTGACATTAGTGGGAATAAACAATGCCCCATCTTTGGCGTCAGTGGTAGGAATTGTGCCCCTTCATTGGTGTCATTGGGCCCAATTATTGGTGTCATTGGGAGGAATTTTGCCCCATCGTTGGTGTCATTAGGCCCAATTGTTAGTGTCATTGGGAGGAATTGTGCTCCTTCGTTGGTGTCGGTGGGAGGAGTTGTGCCCCATTATTGGTGTCGTTTGGCCCAATTATTGGTGTCATTGGGAGGAATTTTGCCCCATCTTTGGTGTCATTAGGCCCAATTGTTAGTGTCATTGGGAGGAATTGTGCTCCTTCGTTGGTGTCGGTGGAAGGAGTTGTACCCCATTGTTGGTGTCAGCGGGAGGAATTGTGCCCTTCATTGGTGTCATTTTGCCCATTTGTTGGTGTCATTAGGAAGAATTGTGCCCCATCGTTGATGTAATTGGGAGGAATTGTGCCCCTTCACTGGTCTCAGTGGGGGGGGGGGGGGGGAATCTATGCCTTATTATTGGTATTAGTGGATGAAATAGTAAGATAGATAAAAGCAAACAAAGGGCCGCATCTGGCCCTGGGGCCCGCAGTTTGAAGACCACTGTCAAAGAATATAAAGCAGATCTGGCATAAGATATATTTTCAGTTCAGTGCATACATAATAGCTAACAAATGAGTGTAACACTTCCAGGTGTTTGATCACAGTACGAGGAACAAGTAATTTTGTTTGAGCATTATATAGCATTGATCTCTATTGGCATGGTAACATGTTCCCAGTTTTGTATTTTCTTCTGTAGCATAATCCCAACCAAAAATGAGGCATTATATATTATATATATTGAACATTATGTGTGGCCCTTTGGTGAAGTCAGGGGCCGCATTTGAGGCCCCATTTAACTCATTGGTTGTCATTGATGTTCAATATATATAATGGTATAGCAAAAATTCAGCGCAAAATGGATAAAAGAAATATAAGAAGCTAATTGGCTGCAGCCTACCCCAAAAATATAGTATAAAGCTATATTCAGATAATGTAAATTGGTAGGGTATGTTGGCGCTGCCAAATAATAATAATAGTGTAAGTAAATCAATGGGAGAAATATGTACCTTGTAAACACTACTCAAATGCAAACAATTTTCCGGTTAGATGAACAATTAATAAACAAGTGGAGTCGTTGGTGAACCCCAAATAAATAGGGATAATATCAATAATCTGTTGCACTCTGATAAATACGGGTAATAACACTATGAAAGGTACATACAGTGGTAAAAACAACTTGAATTAAAATACATATGAATAATATAGTGCAAAGGTAAAGTGATTGGTGACGAATAAAAGCATACAATCAATATTCAAGTAAGAAAGTGACAGTGGCAGTGCTATGTAGATAAAAGATGCTTCCAAATATCCCAAGTGGATTTGGAAATTAATAAATAAATATGGATAATGTGATATCACGTGAATCAATTAATTATAAAGACGTGAAAAATAATTCATTATAAGAATGTGTAAAAATATTAATATACGATCCTGAAAATCAAAATAGCTGTGAGCCAGTGATGTAAAAGGTAAAATCAAATATCAGTACACCAGTGACATATAGTGAATAGTAATTTGTGAATGGTAAATTAAATCTGTGTGTGATCCAGTAAAAAAGTCCAAAATAAATTAATTTAATATTCAAGAAAAAGTCCGTGAGTGAAATGGTTCAAAAAAACCACACGATAAGCGACAGTCCTTCTAGTGTATACCAGAGGTGGCTTCAGAAACGTGGGTGCTGGGTGAGGTACTCAGTGCTCCCCTCTCTATACTGCCCGCACTCACCAGAGAGCGGCACCCCTCACCCCTCTATATAGAGATGTACCGTTGGTAATATTGTGTGTTTATTAATATATAAGAAAAGTACTCACATTTAAAATCAAGTAGTAATGCCCGTAAGTGTAAAACCCTCGTTCGGCGGCACTTCCGGGACGCCGTGCGCCTCAATTACCGGATGTGCGTCTCACGGGTACAGTCAAGCGGAACTGACGTGCCTACGCTCTACGCGTTTCGTCATCAAGCTGACGTCATCAGGAGCAGCGTCAGGCTACGTGAGTCCCGCTGTATAAATAGTAGTAGGTTACCTACGTCTTCCAGCACACAGACACACAGCATGTAAAGCCCAGCTTGGTACATCACTATATAGAGTATTTTTTTCCTCATACCATCGGACTTCCATTTATCATTTGGAGCGTTGCCTGAGATGGAATATCTCCGATGGTGCCACCATTGATTTGGAAATTTGACCAACCAAGCCTTCAATTTAACCTCATGTTGCTGCAGAAAATAATTTTCGTGGCCGGGAATTTTCTTCTCTTTCCAAGAATTTTCTTTTCTTGTGCTCATGCATATTTCCTTTTTCGATTTTATTTCTCACACGATCCTACCATCATTTATTAGAAAATCGTTAGTTCTCAAAAAATTTTTCAACATGTCCGATCACTAAAATTCGATGGCCGCATGAAAATCGGCTGTTGCTGCGGCCCACTAATGAAAATTCTTAGATAACATTTCAAAAGAAAATTCTTTCTGAATTCGACTCGAGCATGTTAAGGGGATCCAGGTCTATGACATTGTAGATTACCTAGGCAAGCTGGCCGGCCACAAATAGGATATGTTGTAGTCCTCCTGGGTCTAAGTTTGGTATCCCTGTCACTTATGGTTTGAGAGCAGTGCCATGTCAACCTGACCAAGATTTCCCATAGACGCCAATGTTAAAAACCGGGAGTAGTGCCATGCCAAGCTGACCAGGCTGTGTCCGTACTCGCGAGTGTATGTAAAGTGAGTGTACTTAAAACAGAGTATGACTGTAGTAACACTTGTTACCTTAGCTAGCCCATAACAGATAATTCAGCTTTCATTTTCCTATCACCCATTATAAAATTAAAGGTGGAATCTGACTTTATTTCACAGACTGTGCAGAGGCTTTTCTTTTCCAATATATTCCAGCAGAATTTTCCAAGTCAGATTTCCACACTCATCGTCCACATTCCTGAAACGTAAACTTCTTTGGAGGCCAGCATCCCACATATGTAAGGAATGTCACACTTAGTATCATTTAATTGAAAATGAAGTCCACAATTATGAGATGACAAAACTGTACTTTCCTGTCTCATTGTAATGAATTGTATTTATGGCACCGTATACAGCTTGGCTAAATAATTGTAACACAATCATTTTAAATTGAGAAATAAATAATTGCAGGTGAGAATAAATATATATAAGTGGTATAGTAATTACCAGTATAACCACAATTATTTGTTTTATTACCATTCTTGAAGAGGGACATACAGTATTGTAATAGAATTTATATAGTAATAGTTATGTCTGTAAATACATTTATATCACCTGCTATACAGCGTGTCTTGTCTGTTATCACCAGTAAATGCTCATTATAACCGCTGATGACCTGCATCCGTAATAGATTCTACTATCTGCATCTGGGATTCATCATCACAAAACTATTTTATTAATTGTCTGAGTTCTGCAATACGAAAGAAGGTGTGTAATAAATAAAATCATTTTCTGATACTTTGTTGCTTTTTTTTGTTTCACATTTGCTAACTTCTTAACTTCTTTACTACTGCAACTGAGATTCAGTGACAGTACAAAAGCTAGGATGGTGTGCTAACTGTGTAAGTTATAGCCACCAATCAGATATCATTTTACTAGTTAAATTAGGGAATCTTAAATTCTTATTGGTTTTTAGTTGCTTTGTTCCATTATATTGCTAGTAATAGTTAAAATGGTTAAAGCTGAACTTCAGGATAATATTGTCTAAATACGATCGTCACTTGTATTCTTTCTTTGTGATCTTTGTGTATTTCTTCCAGATCTGTTCAGTAATCAAGTATGAGGCCCTGTTCACACCTGAGCGTTTTTCAGTTCCTAAAACGCTCATCTCTGGAGTTTCAAAATGCCCAACAAGCAAAATCCCATTAATTTCAATGGCCCCTGTTCACATATGAGCATTTTGTTGCCTGAAGCTCGAAAAAGTGTATGAGCTTCATTTTTGGCAGAATACAAGCGTTTTTGTTAGATGTCAATGCCTGCTTCCAAACACCTGCAAAACACCCGAACAAAATGCCCCAAAAAAGGCCCCAAAAAATGCCCGAAAATGATACGCTCAGGTGTGAATGGAGCCTGAGACTTTACCTGCAGGAGCTTCTTGTAATTAGACGGCTCATTCATGGTCTCTCTGCATGCACAGGGTGACTGGTCTTGTCTCCGCCCCCTCCTGTAGTTTTCTGCCTATAATGGGGGGAGCCTGCTGGGTCCCTTCCACAGCTCTGCTTTCTGCACAGCAGAGTGATGATGTCACTGCACAGGAGAGCGATGATGTCACTGCACAGGAGAGCGATGATGTCACTGCACAGCATTGATGTCACTGCACAGCAGAGCGATGATGTCACTGCACAGCACAACGATGATGTCACTGCACAGCGATGATGTCACTGCACAGCACAACGATGATGTCACTGCACAGCAGAGCGATGATGTCACTGCACAGCACAACGATGATGTCACTGCACAGCGATGATGTCACTGCACAGCAGAGCGATGATGTCACTGCACAGCGATGATGTCACTGCACAGCAGAGTAATGATGTCACTGCACAGTGATGATGTCACTGCACAGCAGAGCGATGGTGTCACTGCACAGCAATGATGTTACTGCACAGCAGAGCGATGATGTCACTGCACAGCAATGATGTCACTGCACAGCAGAGCGATGATGTCACTGCACAGCAATGATGTCACTGCACAGCAGAGCGTTGATGTCACTGCACAGCAATGATGTCACTGCACAGTAGAGCGATGATGTCAATGCACAGCGATAATGTCACTGCACAGCAGAGTGATGATGTCACTGCACAGCAATGATGTCACTGCACAGTAGAGCGATGATGTCAATGCACAGCGATAATGTCACTGCACAGCAGAGCGATGATGTCACTGCACAGTGATGATGTCACTGTACAGCAGTGCAATGATGTCACTGCTACTTTTATAAGATAATACTGAAGTTTGCAGAGGCCTTTGGAGCACACCTTGTGGTTTCATATCCTTTGTAGCTGATAAAGAATATGTTTAAGTGAATGTTTTTGGGGCCTGAGTTCAGCTTTAAAAAAGAAAAGGACAGGTTTGCCTTATGGAGTGAAAGAAAAAGGAGAACTAACAATACTGAAGACTGGTGGTAAGTGGTAACTGATGTTGATTGAATGGTATCTCATACAAATGGCTGCTGGCCGAGTAGAGTGCAGTGTGGCTTCAAATGGGACAATTGTCCAAACTATTCAGGAACAGGAAACAAGACCGGCCTGTCCCCCAACCCACCATTTGTAATCCACAGCGTTTACAACAGCAGCAGCTAATAACTGGGGTGGCACTGATACCGGTATCGGGGCTGATACCAAATTTTTTGCATGAATACTTGTACTAATGCAAATGCTTTGATACTGAAAACCAATACCTTTGTGGTGCAATTTGAATCTAAACAAAATGAATAGGCTCAAATCGCACTGCAAAGATTTACATGCAATATGAACAGGAAAGCGGGGCAATTCCTGTCTGAATCGCATGTGGTTTCCTGCATCGCTCCTGTGTGATTTGAGGTTTGTCATAGTGTCTTCAGCCTGGATTAACAGAAGCAGTGTGGGAACTGCATGCGATTCAGACAGGAATCACACCGCATTCCGGTTAAAATTGCATGCAATTCTTTGCAGTGCGATTTAAGCCCATTTATTTTGTATGGACTGCAAATGTATCTGTATTTGATATCAGCAAATATTGACCCAAAGAATCGGTACTCGTACTCACCAGTAAAAAAATGATATTGGAGAAACCCTACTATGTCCCATTCCTGCTGAATCGGAATACAAATTGAGCCAATGGTGGCCCTGATACTACCCAGCTTTACAAAAAAATTAAAAAATCAAAGGAGTCTGATGAAGATTGTCAGAAAAAAAGATCAGATGCAGACACTGTTCAGGTACTCAGACAGTCACGGGTGCTGTGGCTGTCTGAATACAAAGCCAGCAAGGAATATAACCAGCATCGATGGAGGATTCAACTGATTTCTTTCATTCAGCCTGCGGCGCTGAACAAATGAAAGCTAAAAATATAACTAAAGCAAATCTTGTTTTTTTTTTTTTTTCTAGTTTTAAATAGAGCAGAGAAGGAATATAATACCTGTCAGGTTTTTATTGCTGTCTCTGTCCCTTAGGGAGATTCACCCTCTCTATTTATTATGGTGATCTTTATCATTGAAAGTGATAGAAAATCACAAATTTTGTTTTGTCGCCAAAACAGGAATAGAGGGGGAATTTTCCAACTAGTTCTGGTGACAGCCAGTGATTCCCTCATTTAGGAGGGATTTCCTCTCACTTCCTGTTTTGACTATGGGACAGGAAGTGAAATCTCCCCCCAAATGGCCAAAAAAAAAGAAAACAGCCAGGGGTTATAACCCTCCCTTACTCTATCCCAGTGGTCTTCAAACTGCAGCTGGGGGGCCTGATGCAGCCCTTTGCTTGCTTTCTATCCGGTCCTTTGGGCATTATATTCCCCCTACTGTTGCTGACATAGTTGGTGTCAGTGGCATAGTTCCTGCCACTGACACCGACACCGAGGTACTATTTTTCCCACTGACACCAATGATGGGGCCCTATTCCTCCCACTGATACCAATGATGGGGCACTATTCCTCCCACTGACACCAATGATGGGGCACTATTCCTCATTCCTCCCACTGACACCAATGATGGGGCACTATTCCTCCCACTGATACCAATGATGGGGCACTATTCCTCCCACTGACACCAATGATGGGGCACTATTCCTCATTCCTCCCACTGACACCAATGATGGGGCACTATTCCTCCCACTGATACCAATGATGGGGCACTATTCCTCCCACTGACACCAATGATGGGGCACTATTCCTCATTCCTCCCACTGACACCAATGATGGGGCACTATTCCTCCCCCCCTAATAGCAAAGAGGGCACACTATTCATCCCACTGACACCAATGATTTGGACATTATGCCTTCCACTGACACCCATGATGGGACACAAGTTCTTCCACTGATACCAATGATGGGGCAGTATTTCTCCCACTGACACTAACGATGGGTACTATTCCTCCCACTGACATCAATATTGGTGCACTATTCCTCCCACTGATACCAATAATGGGACACTGTTCCTTCCACTGACACCAGTGATGGGGCACTATTCCTCCCACTGATACCAATGATGGGACACTATTCTTCCCACTGACACCAATAAAGGGACACTATTCCTCCCACTGACATCAATGATGGGGCACTATCCCCCCCCCCACTGACACCAATGATGGGACACTATTCTTCCCACTGACACCAATGAAGGGACACTATTCCTCCCACTGACACCAATGAAGAGACACTATTCCTCCCACTGACATCAATGATAGGGCACTATCCCCCCCCCCCCACTGACACCACTGATGAGACACTTTTCCTCCCACTGACACCAATGAAGGGACACTATCCCCCCCCCACTGACACCAATGATGGGGCACTATTCTTCCAACTGACACCAATGAAGGGACATTATTCCTCCCACTGACACCAATAAAGGGACACTATTCCTCCCACTGACACCAATGAAGGGACACTATTCCTCCCACTGACACCAAAGATGGGGCACTATTCCTCCCCCTAATAGCAAAGAGGGCACACAATCCCTTCCACTGACACCAATGAAGGGACACTATTTCTCCCACTAACACCAATGATAGGGCACTATCCCCCCCCCCCCACACTGACACCACTGATGGGACACTTTTCCTCCCACTGACACCAATGAAGGGACACTATCCCCCCCCCCCCCACTGACACCAATGATGGGACACTATTCTTTCCACTGACACCAATGAAGGGACACTATTCCTCCCACTGACACCAATGAAGGGACACTATTCCTCCCACTGACACCAAAGATGGGGCACTATTCCTCCCCCTAATAGCAAAGAGGGCACACAATCCCTTCCACTGACACCAATGATGGGACACTATTCCTTCCACTGACACCAATGATGGGACACTATTTCTTGCCCTGACACCAATGATGGGACACTATTCCTTCCGCTGACACCAATGATGGGACACTATTTCTTTCCCTGACACCAATGATGGGGCACTATTCCTCCCACTGACACCAATGATGGGGCACTATTCCTCCCACTGACACCAATGATGGGGCACTATTCCCCCCCTCCCCCTAATAGTAAAGAGGGCACACTATTTACTCCCACTGACACCATGACATTTTCTACTCCTGCTGGCCACAGTCTGCCCCCCCCCCCCCCTA
This sequence comes from Pelophylax lessonae, assembly GCF_965119305.1. Lineage (NCBI taxonomy): Eukaryota > Metazoa > Chordata > Amphibia > Anura > Ranidae > Pelophylax > Pelophylax lessonae. The sequence continues at coordinate 58,826,811 of NC_138771.1, read as the reverse complement.
AAGTTTAAAGAACAGTAAACTGGCCCTTTGTTTAGAAAATGTGGACACCTTTGCTCTATCCTAAAAAAAAAAAAAAAGAGTTTTGCCTTTAGTTCTGCTCTAACTTCTATGGATGGCCATAGTCTTTCATACAGTCCCATAGTCTTTCATACAGTCCCATAGTCTTTCATACAGTCCCATAGTCTTTCATACAGTCCCATAGTTTACCAGGCTTCGGAGAGAGAGAGATTTCACATAAAGCTGTCCTGTGTTATTTTCACAAGCGTGGTCATCCTATGACAAAGCTGGGATCTCAGTAAATCATACAGTTCTCTACAACTAGCCAAAAACTTCATTATTCTGTTTGTGCTCTTTTTTTTGTCTAAAAATAAACCTTCTTGCAAGTCGTCTGGACAGTGGTGTGGGAATCCAGCCCTCCATAGGATTTTTTGCTAGCTAAGATAGCATAACATGCCACAGTACAGCGCACTAAAACTGGGGTTGCAAGACCTCATTTCTTCCTTATGCCTCGTACACACGATCAGATAATCGTACGAAAATAAAAGGCTTTCTAATTGATGGCACGATAATCTGATTGTACGATAATCCGATCGTTAGTACACAGCTTTCGACAGCCGATCACAACATTTCGTCTTACAAAATCCGAAGGGACAAACACAAAAACGTTTGTCGTACGATAGCCTAGTGAACGACAATCGTTTAATCAATACAGTATGCGTCCGCTAAAAATCGATAGACAAAGACCACGCATGATCAGAAACACGAAAATAACCCGGAAAAAGCCTGGCTGCCATTGTTTTTGTTTTGCATTATCCGATATGTAACTACGCAACCAGGAAGCTTTTCTAGAATCGTACGAAAAAATCTTACGTTTAGTACATAGTTACATAGTTACATAGTTAGTGAGGTTGAAAAAAGACATGAGTCCATCCAGTTCAACCTATGATGTGTGTGTGTGTTTGCTTTTAGCCGTACATTGTATACCCCTGTATGTTGTGGTCTTTAAGGTGTCCATCTAACAGTTTTTTGAAACTATTAATGCTCCCTGCTGATACGACTGCTTGTGGAAGAGAATTCCACATCCTTACCGCTCTTACAGTGAAGAACCCCTTACGCACTTTAAGGTTAAACCGCCTTTCCTCTAGTTTTAGTGAGTGGCCACGTGTCTTATTGTATCTCCTTTCTCTGAATAGTTTGTTCCTTATGCTCGGGTCGCCAGTACAGTATTTGTACATTGATATCATATCCCCCCTCAATCGTCTCTTCTCCAGAGAGAATAAGTTCAGGGCTTGTAGTCTTTCTTCATAGCTGATGTCCTCCATCCCCCTAATTATTTTTGTTGCCCTTCTCTGGACTTTCTCCAGTTCCAGCACATCCTTTCTGAGGACCGGTGCCCAGAACTGGACAGCATACTCCAGATGTGGCCGGACCAGAGTCTTGTAGAGCGGGAGAATAATCTCTTTATTTCTGGAGTGAATCCCCTTTTTTATACATCCCAGTATTCTGTTGGCTTTGCTTGCTGCGGCCTGGCATTGCATGCCACTGCCAAGCCTGTTGTCTACCAGTACCCCTAAGTCCTTTTCCATCCTAGACTCACCCAGAGGTTCCCCCCCTAGCGAGTAGCTTGCTTTCTGGTTTCTGGCCCCCAAGTGCATTACTTTACATTTTTCAACATTAAATCTCATCTGCCATGTAGTTGCCCACCCCATTATTTTGTTCAGGTCCGCTTGCAAGGTTTCCACATCCTGCATAGAAGATATTGGCATGCCTAATTTAGTATCATCCGCAAATACTGAGATTGTACTAGATATCCCCTCCTCTAGATCATTTATGAATAAATTAAACAGGATTGGTCCCAGGACAGAACCCTGGGGGACCCCACTTTCCACACCCGCCCAATCCGAGTACTCCCCATTAATCACCACCCTCTGTACTCTCCCCTGGAGCCAGTTCTCTATCCAGGTACTCACCTTATGGTCCATACCTATCTTCCTTAGTTTGTACAGTAATCGTTTGTGGGGAACGGTGTCGAAGGCCTTTGCAAAGTCCAGATACACCACATCCACAGGCTTACCTTTATCTAGGTGGCAGCTCACTTCATCATAGAAGGTTAATAGATTGGTTTGGCACGAACGATTTTTCATGAATCCATGCTGATTAATACTTATAATACCGTTTTCATTACTAAAGTCTTGTATGTGGTCCCTTAACATCCCCTCCAATATTTTGCAGACTACAGATGTTAGGCTGATCGGCCTATAGTTACCCGGGATATATCTCGGCCCCTTTTTAAATATTGGTACCACGTTGGCTTTTTTCCAATCAGCTGGCACCATACCCGTCTGTAAACTATCCTTAAAGATCAAGAATAATGGTCTGGCAATCACCTGGCTGAGCTCTTTAAGAACCCTCGGGTGCAAGCCATCCGGTCCCGGGGATTTATTTATGTTAAGCTTCTCTAGTTTAGCTCTAAGTCTATCTTCTGTTAGCCATGGCGGCACTTCCTGAGGTGTATTATTTAGTTCGGCCTTACAAGCTGGGTTCATGTAGACCCCCGATTCCTTTGTGAAGACTGAAGAAAAGAAATTATTTAACACTTCCGCCTTTTCTCTGTCCTCAGTGGCCATTTTTCCTTTATCATCTTTTATGGGGCCAATGTGTTCTGGCCTCGCTTTCTTACTGTTTATATACTTAAAGAACTTCTTGGGGTTCTTTTTACTCTCCTCTGCTATATGTCTCTCGTGTTCTACTTTAGCCGCCCTGATTTCATCTTTACATTTCTTATTACACTCTTTATAATGCTTAAATGCTGCCACTGACCCCTCAGTCTTGTATTTTTTGAAGGCCTTTTCTTTGGCTCTAATATACATTTTTATGTTGGAGTTTAGCCACCCAGGGTTTAGTTTTGTTCTTTTAAATTTATTTCCCAGTGGAATGCACTGGCCCACCCCCTTGTTAAGTATGCTCTTGAAGCACTCCCATTTTTCCTCCGTGTTCTTTGTTCCCAGCGTTCTATCCCATTTGATATTTTCTAGCAGCGAGCGCAGTTTAGGGAAATTGGCTCTTTTGAAATTCAGCGTCTTAATATTACCCTTGTGTTTCCTATTACTGTAATTAATACTGAAACCAATTGACCTATGGTCACTGCTCCCTAAGTTTTCCCGTATTTCTATATCCGTGAGCAGGTCTGCATTGTTGGTAATCAGTAGGTCAAGTACCGCATTGTTTCTTGTCGGTGCATTCACCATCTGACCCATGAAATTGTCCTGCAAAATATTTAGGAACTGCCTAGCCTTGGCTGAGTGCGCGGTTCCTTCTGCCCAGTCTATATCCGGATAATTAAAGTCCCCCATTATAATGACATTTCCCATCCTTGCTGCCAATCCTATCTGTAACATGAGGTCCGCCTCCCCCTCCTCACTCTGGTTGGGGGGCCTATAGCATACGCCCAATATTACCTTCCCCACCGTGCCTTCCCTTTGAAGCTCTACCCATAGGGATTCTGCCTCGTCCATAGCTCCATTATTAATATCATCCCTCATATTTACCTGTATACTGTTCTTAATATACAGACATACCCCTCCCCCTTTTTTACCCTCTCTATCCCTGCGATAAAGGGAATACCCCTGAATGGTCGCCATCCAATCATGAGAGCTGTCGAACCAAGTCTCAGTTATCCCCACAAAATCTAAGTCCTCCTCAAACATCAGCAGCTCCAGCTCTCCCATCTTGTTGGCCAGGCTTCTGGCATTGGTATACAAGCCTCGTAATTTAGATCGGTTACATTTATCCTCATTTGATGTTTTTAGGCTGCTCTCTTGATTTTTCCCCGTACCCACCCTGGGTTTAGGAGCTCCGAACACCCTACCGCTAATGCCCCCATTTCTGCCCTCTGAATCTTGCTTTCCACTGGCTAATTCTACATCTGTACCCTCCCCCCCATTCCCTAGTTTAAAAGCCCCTCTAACTTTTCGGCCATCCTCGCACCCAGTACGGCTGCACCCACCCCATTTAGGTGCAATCCGTCCCTACCAAAGAGCCGGTGACCGACTGAGAAGTCGGCCCAGTTCTCCAGGAACCCGACGCAGTGTTGAATTCGATACTAGTATCAAGCAACAAAATGCGAATGATAAGTCGTCTGATTATCTGTGTACAAGGCATTATGGTGGCTACACGCGCTTCCATTTTTTTATCCAGTCGATCTGTAATTCAATCAAAAACTGCAAAAAAAAAAAAAATTGGATCACCAAAACTTCCCTTCTAATCAGTTTGAACTCAATTTGGATTGGATTTGATCAAACTGAGTTTTGCATCAATGCTTCAAATATATCCTAAATATGCATCAATACATGTAAACTTGTTTATGAGTGCGATTGTATTTCGATTGATCAGATTATAAGATTACGTGTTGAAAATGCAATCAATGATTTATGATCGTAAATTATAATCAGATCGTAAATATCGATCAAAATCCACCTCCCTGTGTTTGGCATATCGACTGAATGGGTTGGTGACTATAGATAAAATATCCTGATTGGAAAAGATCAATTGGAAAATAAATTGATCATTTATTGAAGCCTGTATGGCTGCCATTAGATGAAATCATTTCGGGACTAAAAGCTAAAGAATGGGCGTATGGTATGCATAGCTTGGATGGGGGGCTGTGGGGTTTAGGACTAAAAAAAAAAAGAAGAAAACTAATGCAGCCATTACATCTAAGAACTGGTAATAAATGCTGGCTTTTGGGTTTAATACTACTTTAACAGGGAGACACTGATATAGTCTATATTGTCAGAAGTATTGGGACGCCTGCCTTTACACCAGGCATGTCCAACCTGCGGCCCGGGGGCAGCATTCGGCCCAGAACCGCAGGCAATGCGGCCCTCTGTCCCCTGACAATTTTTATTTATTTTTTGCTGGGGAGGAAGGAAGTTGGGTCGGGGGCACAGCCACAGCGGCTTCCAACTAACTGTAGGCAGAGGCTGCCTCGGAAGGGATCATCCTCTAGTTGTGTTAACCACTTTACCGCTGAGTACTGGAATAGTACTGCGGCAAAGTGGCACGATCCCGTCTGACGATGTAGACCTACGTCGCCAGACTCCTCCCCCTGTAGGCGGCGCTCGCGCGCCGCCGGAGGCACGCTCCCGCTGTTTTCATTCACAGCGGGAGTCGGGCCAGGGGAGGAGCAGCGGCGATCGCCGCTGCTCTGCCCCGATCGTCGGGGAATCCAGTTTGGAGATCCGCCCGCCTGTGTAAACAGAGCGGGCGGATCTCTTCAGTGACAGGGAGTGACAGATCGGAGTGTTCAGCATAGCTGGACATCCGATCTGTCCCTGTCTCACACAGTCACCTCCCCCCCCACACGTACCTTAACTATAGTATAGTATATATTTTATATGCGGCCCGAGAAAATTTCTCTACACTCAATGTGGCCCAGAGAAGCCAAAAGGTTGGACACCCATGCTTTACACACACATGAACTTTAATGGCATCCCAGTCTTAGTCCATAGGGTTCAATATTGAATTGGTCCACCCTTTGCAGCTATAACAGCTTCCACTCTTCTGAGAAGGCTGTCTACAAGTTTTAGGAGAGTGTCTATGGGAATGTTTGACCATTTTTCCAGAAGAATAGCTGCAAAGGGTGGGCCAACTCAATATTGAACCCTACGGACTAAAACTGGGATGCCATTAAAGTTCATGTGTGTGTAAAGGCAGGTGTCCCAATACTTTTGACAATATAGTGCATACAACAGAAGGAAAGTAAATCACATTGTGCATGATATGAAGTGAACTTTGCACTTTGAGCGGCTGTAGCCATGTCCTACAGCACACACGGGGTTGTGTTTTACGTTTCCTGCACTGCCGGCACTCTCTATAGCTGTGGGATTCTGGCCAGGAGAGACTTTGGCTCGATATACTTTGAGCTCCAAATATCAATGAATGATTGATGATAGTAGAAACTCATGCTGGTTGCCACATTGTATTCCTGTGTGTATAGAGCGTGTATTTTTTATGTGTAAAAAGTGATACGTGTCAGTAATGTGACTGATTCAAAGAGTATTAATAGAAACACGGCCCCATGTAGGATATAATGTAACCAAAGCCATACTCTGTAAAATATCTATCCCAACAGACCCAAGAAGAGAAATCACTTAGCTCCCCCATCCATGCTAAACAGCATGGATGGACAATTCTCTCCTGACACTATTGTATTCTGACAGCCAACGCTCATGGCTTTCCGAATACCGAATAGTGGCTGTATCTGATTGGATGCAGTTTCTGCGTGGCTGACAATTTCCACCTGGCTCCCTCCATTTTTGGAATAGAATGCCAGGTGGTAAAATGCCAACAGGGCAACTTGCAGCTTGAATTTCGGGCTGATTTATCTGGAATCGGCTGAAATGTGTTCAATTTATGGCCAGCTTAAAGTGGAATTCCAGGTTTCCCCTAACTAGCTTTAAAGTTGCCCCCTCCCCTTTCTTACAACTACCCTACCCCGATTAACCCATGTGAGAAAGATGTATATACTTACCTATTTTCAGACCGCTCCAGTCTGGTCACGTGATCCCGCTCCCCTGTGTCAGCAAGCAGCAGCTGCAGGGGAGAGGAGGGAGTGCCGACAATAGATAGGCCATTGGAGCCTTTGGGTAACGTCACCACTTCAGGCTTACTAGCTGTTGTTTAAGCGCTCTCTCCTACTGCTGCCACTGACTGATACAAGAGAGATCACACAACCAGACCAGAATGGTCAAAAATAGGTAAGAATATACTGTACATCTTTCTTAAACAGGTTAGTTAGCATAGGTGTTGGGGGCACTTAGCTTTTAACCACTTGCCGACTGCCTAAGGCTCCTTTCACACGGCCGCTCCGTGTGAAAGGTCCGCTGCGGGACTTTTTTTTTTCCACGGAGCGGATGACATTTCTGTCATCCGCTCCGTGTGCCCGCATATCGTCCCATCCGTTTGCAGATGATATGCGGACATAATGTAAGTATATGGCACTGCGGATGTCAGCGGATGGCACCGCTGACATCCGATTTTCCTTCCTTTCCGTTTTTTACACGGAAGGAAAAATGGGGTTCTGTTCCATTCGTAAAAACGGAACAGAACTGACAGGAGGAAAATCGGATGTCAGCGGATGGTATACCGCTGACACCCGCAGTGCCATTCACTTACATTATGTCCGCAAATCATCCGCAAACGGATGGGATGATTTGCGGACACACGGAGCGGCCGTGTGAAAGGACCCTAACGACTATTTATGTCGGCAGTCAGCCCCTCACAGGCAAAGTAACGTAGGTCTACGTCGCTAGCCTGTGAGGCTCTAGGGAGCGAGCGCGCACCGCCGGAGGCGCGCTCCCGCTCGCTCTCGGACCCCCCCGCGCGTGTGAGCGGCAGACCCGATGTCCGCCGCTCACTCGCGATCGTCGGTTACACCGGGAGAAAGGCAGGCGGCTAATGTAAACAAAGCCGCCTGTCATTCTCCCCTGTGTAACAGCAGAGATCATACGGTCCTACTATGTAGGACCGTAGATCTCTGCTGTTACATCACTAGCCACATCCAATCACAGTTAGAAGCACGCCCCTAGGGACACACTTAACCCCTCCTTCTCTAATAAAGTTAACCCCTTCCCTGCCAGTGTCATTTTTACAGTAACAGTGCATATGTATAACACTGATTACTGTAGTAATGTCACTGGTACCCCCAAAAGTGTCAAAAATGTCAGTCAAGGGTCCGATCTGTCCGCCGCAATGTCGCAGTCCCGCAAAACAAATCGCAGATCGCCGCCATTACTCGTTAAAAAAAAAAACAATAAAAATGACAAAAATCTTTCCCTTAGTTAGTAAACACAATAACGTTTGCGCAAACCAATCAAAATACGTTTTTTGCGATTTTTTTTTTACCAAACATATGTAGCATAAAACAAATTGGCCTAAAATGTTAAAAAATTTTAATTTTTACATTTTTTTTTTGGGGAATTTCATAAACCAAATTGTGAAAAATATTGTTATTTTTGCAAAATTGACGCTCTTTTTTTGTTTATAGTGCATGATCAAAAAATCGCACAGGTGATCAAATACCACCAAAAGAAAGCTCTGTTTGTGGGAAAAAAAGGACGTCAATTTCATTTGGGTACAGCGTTGCACGACCGTGCAATTGTCCGTTAAAGTCACGCAGTGCCGAATCGCAAAATAGGCCCTGGTCAGGAAGGGGGTCAAATCTTCCGGGGCTTAAGTGGTTAAGTGTCACTAAACTCACATCAGAAAAACTATCAATAACTGGTGTATTACATGCTGCTCATACGTCAACATCAGGAGCTATGGTATATACTATTTATTAGATGTAGAATTGGATATTATGATTTTCTGAAAATCTTCCTGAAAGGTGAGCTTACACTTTAACTGAGCTCCTGGATTTAAAAAATGTCAGGGCAAATCAATGTTCTGTTCAGTGCATACCTGCTTAAGGCTGGCCATACACTATACAATTTTCTTGTTCAACTTTCCTTTAGATTTACCAAAACCATGTAATATAGGGTCAAACCTAAACACTTTCAATTTGTATGCAGTCAGGCAGGCCCTTGCACTACATAGTTTAAGGTAAATCTAAAGGAAATTGAATAAGAAAATTGTATAGTGTATGGTCAGCCTTACGCAGCAGTCCAACCAATTAGCTGTTACATAAAGATACCAGGAGGGAATGTGTACATTTTGAAGACAGACAGATGACTTGTCTATAATATCCACCCATGTCTGGTTGACATTTTTCTAATAACCAAACAGCCCACAATAGCTGACCCCGGCCAAAAATACATGCAGGAGAATCAGCTCTTCTGGCAGATGGTGGACACCATGAGCTTTGGCAAGGCATTCATAAAATCACTTCTCAATCTGAAGCTATTCACACCTGGGGTATTACCAGACAAGTTAATGATTCGTCTTTATTGCTTACTTAACCTTGTCTGACCTGGCTGCCTGGCTTGACTACGGTTTACTCACGTCTTTGAGTTCCTGCACCTGAGCTGGAGATCATGGAGAAGATCACATTTCAGCCCACAACTCAGACACTTGTTTACAAGGTTCACACAATTTTAGATTTATTAAAATAACACTTTTCATGCATTTTGATTTGAAATTGTTAAAATTTCAGTTACAATGGACCTTTTTTGACCCGAAACCTTAACCACTTAAGCCCCGGAGGATTTTCCTGCTAAACGACCAGGGGGTATTTTGCGATTCGGCACTGCGTGACTTTAACTGACAATTGCGCGGTCGTGCGACGCCATACCCAAACGAAATTTACGTCCTTTTTTCCCACAAACAGAGCTTTCTTTTGGTGGTATTTGATCACCCGTGCGATTTTTACTTTTTGCGCTATTAACAAAAAAAGAGCGTACATTTTGCAAAAATAACAATATTTTTCAAATTTTTTTATATGAAATTCCCCAAAAAAAAAATGTAAAAATCAAAATTTTTTTAAATTTTCGGCCAATTTGTTTTATGCTACCTATGTTTGGTAAAAAAAATCGCAAAAAGCGTATTTTGATTGGTTTGCGCAAAAGTTATCGCGTTTACTAACTAAGGGAAAGATTTCTGTCATTTTTGGTGTTTTTTTTTTAACGTGTAATGGCGGCGATCTGCGATTTTTTTTTGCGGTACTGCGACATTGGGGCAGACAGATCGGACCCTTGACTGACATTTTTGACACTTTTGGGGTTACCAGTGACATTTCTACAGTAATCAGTGCTATATATACGCACTGTTACTGTAAAAATACACTGGTAGTGAAGGGGTTAACTTTATTTGGGAGGGAGGGGCTGTGTGTGTCCCTAGGGGCGTGCTTTCTACTGTGATTGGCTGTGGCTTGAGCTGTAAGGACACTGATCAACGGATCTACATAGTAGATCCATGTGATCAGTGTTTTTACAGCGAGGAGAATGACAGGTGGCTTGTTTACACAAGCTGCCCGACATTCTTCCTCTCCCCCGCCGATCGCCGAGTGACTGGTGGACATCGGGTCCGCTGGTCACACGCGCGGGGGGGTCCGTGACCGCGCGCTCGCTCCCCAGAGCCTCACAGGCGAGCGACGTAGACCTACATCACTCTGCCTGTGAGGGGCTGACTGCCGCAGTAAATATACTGTGAGCAGTCGGCAAGCGGTTAATGTCTATTTTATAGTTCCAAAAAGTGGACTCTCCATTTTGTTAATGAGCAGCTACGAGCAATATTACTTTAGCCTATCAACTCAGTAGAAACTGCTGACATCATATTAGATAAACGGATGATATCCTGAAACCATCACAGAGACTCTAAACTCCAATCCTTCTAAACTTTTCCTCCAAGTACCATTTTTATGCAGGAACTCTGCAGAAGTTTTACAGCCTGCTGCATTATCAAGTCTTTTTTCTTAAATCTTTGGCTCATAAGCCACAGGATTATTTCAAATAATGTGCATGAGTAAAAAAAGTTAGAAAATTTGTAGGTAGGGTCTAGCATGGTGCAGTGGCCATAATTCACACAGACGGGTGCAATAAAGAACTTGTATTGAAGAATGCAGTAACGGTTCACAACAGAACCCCGGGGGAAATCCACCCAGCCATGGATGAGGCCATGCTCTGGCGGACTGACAGTGTCTGCAAAGAGATCAGAATGCAGGCCGGAAGTCGTGTGCCCAATCAGGAAGATGTCCAGAGGAATCGCAAAAAAAACATGCCAAACCTGGGGGTCAGGGCCTTAAAGCAGTAGTATCCCGCTTTTTGACACTTTTACCTACAGGTAAGCCTATAATAAGGCTTACCTGTAGGTACAAATAATATCTCCTAAACCGGCACGGTTTAGGAGATATTTACAGTGCATGCAGCCGCTCGCGCGAGCGGCGCATGCGCTCTGAAGGTCCGGGGGACCTTCAATTAAGTTGCGGGGAGCTTGCCGGAAAAATCACTCCCGCGCGCATGCGCGGGAGTGACGTCATCGCGGCTCCGGCCAATCAGCGTGCCGGAGCCGTCTCTTCCAGCCAATCAGCGTGCCGGAGCCGCCGAACCCGGAAGAGACGACGAGGGATCATGGCAGCGCCCGCATTGATGTCCGGGGGTCCGTGTCGGGGCTTCGTTTTAAGGTAAGTTACACATAATGGGCTAGTATGCGATGCATACTAGCTCATTATGCCTTTGTCTTGCAGGTTTTTATTTTTTATTTTTTTTTCTATAGGGTTTACAACCACTTTAAATAGGCTCTGCCTGTCCCAAGATGGGGGTGGCAGCATCCAATTAGATATCTTCCCCAGTGACCCAAGGAAACCATAGAGGAACCCTGTTACTCTTGAATTCCTTCTCCAACAACAGTGCCGCTGCAGGAGAGGACCAGCTGTCGCGGAGAAAGTAGACTGCACCTCTCTACATACATATCATCATTTAGGCTGGCCATACACTAGTAGATTTTCAAATGAACACTTGAATGAAAATTCTCATCAGTACAATCAATCAATGACATAATGAATGTCGTTTGAAAGTACTTCACAATGATTGGCTATTTCTGCAGCGTGGAGATCGACACATGCTCCTACCGTTTATGATGTTATCAATCGAGTACAAGCGCACCACTCTTATGAAAAATTATTTGCCGGTCCACGAGACTCCCTCCCGGCATGGAATTGTAGGCCACACTCCCGCATAATCTCACTTAACTTAACTAGAATAATAACACTGACCCCAGTTTTGGCAAAGAAAAGGCCGCGGCACTCTTTATTGGTTTAAATAAATAAATTAAATCATAACAATTACTTTGAATAGTTAAATCATTCAATTCAATTGAATCATCAATTACTTGCTTGTAAAAACACTCAAACTGAAATAACTTATAATTGCTCAGTTATAAAACAACTCGAGCAACAATAAACATAAAATACCATACGAAATACAATGTCCCCCCTAGTATACTAGGGTGACCCAACCACACAAAGGTGCACGCGACAAAGGGAGGGGGGGCGGGGAACTTTCTTCTTTGTGCTCTTCGGTGCAAAAGGAAGCACCCCAGCCCAAACCAAGCTTATAAAGCCTCTGCCCCAGCTTGCTAGAACCTTCCCTGCACACCGATTGGCGGATACCTGCTGTATGCTCAGGTAAAATTAACCTCCTACTAGCCTAAACCTGTAAACCTATACCCCTATGCTTACCTGACAGAACTGCTAATGGTGGCCACAATCCCACACAAGTGGCCACATAATGTGCCCCCTTTTATATGGAATTGTAGGCCACACTCCCGCATAATCTCACTTAACTTAACTAGAATAATAACACTGACCCCAGTTTTGGCAAAGAAAAGTCCGCGGCACTCTTTATTGGTTTAAATAAATAAATTAAATCATAACAATTACTTTGAATAGTTAAATCATTCAATTCAATTGAATCATCAATTACTTGCTTGTAAAAACACTCAAACTGAAATAACTTATAATTGCTCAGTTATAAAACAACTCGAGCAACAATAAACATAAAATACCATACGAAATACAATGTCCCCACCAGCCGGGCTTGAGCAACAAGGACGGCCCTACCCCACCACCGCGGCCCTTTCAATGCTACACTGCAGCCCTAGATTTAAAATATCAATCCCCACATCTGAAAGGTGAATGCCATCCTGGCGATAGAGCCCCTGGATGCCACCCTCCAGATCCACATGCCTATAGGACAAGCCGCCAATAGACGGCATAAACTTTTCCATTGCCCTATTTACCCTTTTCCTCATCTTCTCCATGACTTTCCTCTGCGATGAGGAAAGCCAAGGAAGCCGAGGAACTATTTCAGAAAATACCACCACTGTCCCTGGAGACGAGAGGGAAAATAAATGCAAATCTCTCTTAATCTTAAATAGTAAGTCCAAAGTTTTAATATTACCAAGGTCATTACCCCCAGCGTGAATAACCACGATGGACGGAGGAGGCCAAACTTGGAACAATCTAGACAAATGAAAGTACAGCTGGTGCCACTGCAAGCCTCTAATTCCTTTCCAAAATAATTTAAACTCCAGAGGTAGTGCTAAATTTGTACTGTAAATACGATGTGAAGCTCTTTTCCTCGCCCAAAAAATGAATGAGTGGCCCAAGATCCAGACTGTTCGCTGAAAACCTGAAGGATTCAAATAAACAAGTTAGTCCTTACATACACTTTAAAACATTTTGATTTCCACCTTCCCATACTTTGTATTACCCTGTCCGAAAATCCCCTTCTAGCTGCCTCTGATGCTGCCCCTATCCTGAATGAATGTGAGGAAAACCTAAAATTTTTTAAGCCCAGCCGCTCTAAGCATTTCCGTAAAACAAAATCGAATTGATATTTTGTGAGTGGAGTGGAATCCATGTGGACCAAAAAAACGCCCACCACCAACCAAATTGATTGACTATGCCCAACGGGCAAACACCCTGATTATGCTGAGCCTTAATAGTAATTGCCACACCTCTCCCCAGAGTGTCCGACTTTGAGCGACGTAACCAAATCTGGACATCTTCCCTGCCTACCACTACCTGATCATATAAAAGGCCTCCCTCAGTCTTATTTGACAAAGGTAGCAGCTCAGAGATGCGGAGCGCCTCAAAAAAGGTCAATACAAAAGCCATTCTGAACAACAGTGCTTCATAGTCAGAATTACACACTAATGAGGTCATACCGCAGATATCCCCCAATAACTCAATAGAAATAGGTCTCCTGTCATCTGTTACCGCCACCTTCCTCCTATAACCTTTCAATGCTTGCTGTACCGAAAAATAGGTCGTACAAGCCGGAAAACCTTTCAGGCGGCAGAAAAAAGAGATGCCCGCCAATGTCTTACGTAAATAACTATAAGACAGTTTCCGCTGCATCAAAGAACCCATAAACTCCAGAACCAGACATTCCTCCGGTCGACCCTCCATCTTGCCCTTTGCCTCCATGAAAGCCAATCAACTCTTCCAGGCAGCAGAATAACTCGCCCATGTTCTGGGGGCCACTGATCCCTCGATCGACCTCTCGACTAAATCCCAACAACTGTCCAAACTCGGCTCGGAATCTCGGTACCTTTTTCGTCCGCCTCCGGCAACAGCTGGCGAAACGGTCCATCTGAAACCGAGATAGCGCATCGGCCAGATTATTCAAGACACCCGGTGTGTGTTTCGCCTTAAGCTATACATTGAGCTGTAAACACAAAAGGACAATCCTCCTGAGCACTCTAATCACACAAATGGACTTGGATGAGAGGCAGTTCACCGCGAACAAGACCCCTTTGTTGACAGTTTCCACCAGAATCCTTCTATTCGCGAAACATGCACCCCACAGTTCCAACGCCACTAAGATGGGGAACAGCTCCAACAAAACCACGTTTTTTGTCAGCTTTCCACTTTTCCATGACTCCAGCCATCCTGCACAACACCAATGCGTCTGCCATATGGCCCCAAAGCCTCTAGAGCCCGCCACATCTGTAAACAAACGAAAGTCAAGGGCAAAAATGAAATCCTCCTGAAAAAATGAACGACCATTATACACCTTGAGAAATTCCGCCCAAACAGCCAAATCCTCCCGGTCACTAGTCAATCTGATGTGGGAAAAGGGGGCCTTCAAGCCCGAAGTAGACAAGTAAAGGCGCCTTGAAAACACCCTACCCATGGGCATAATTCTGCATGCAAACGCTAACAAACCCAAGAAAGACTGCATCTCCTTCAATAGGACCTTCCTCCTCGACATAAACAACCGCACCAGAGATTTCAGCTTTGCCACCTTATCCACAGGTAAACAGAACTCCATACGATCCGTATCAATGTGAATGTCCATAAAAATTATTTTTGTAGTATTCAAGCAAGTTTTTTCCTCCGCCAGAGGAACCCCAAAATCTTCCGCCACTCCCCTAAAGATTTGCAACAAACTAAGACAATCCACAGAATCTGGTGGGCCCACGAACAAAAATCGTCCAGGTAATGCAAAACTCCCACACTACCCGACTTAGCCGCTACCACCCAGTGCAAAAAGAAGAGAACGCCTCAAAGTAGGCACATGACACAGAACATCTCATAGGGAGGCTTTTGTCAAAGAAGTACATACCTTCCAGCTTAAAGCCCAAAGAATTAAATGCCACAGGTGATATAGGCAAAAGACGAAACGCGTACTTTATGTCCGCCTTCGCTAACAATGCCCCTTGGCCAAACAGCCTTATCATAGCAATGGCTTCTTCAAACGTGGCATATGACACTGAAGACAAATCTCCATCAATGTCGTCAATCAGTGAGCTTCCTTTCGGGTAAGAGAGGTGGTGTATGACACGGAATTCATTCAGCTCTTTTTTGGGGACCACTCCAAGTGGAGAAACACGAAAACTATCAAAAGGCGGATGCTCAAAAGGACCTGCCACCCTACCCAGCTCGATTTCCTTAAAAATCTTGTCCCTAACTACCTGTGGGAAGTTTTCCACCGACTTCAGATTGACAACCTCTGTACATCCTTTCCCTACAAATGGGGGCAAAGGGAAACCCTTCTCAAAACCTTCAATGAGAAAACTGGCCCTCTCCCTGTTTGGGTATCTGTCCAACCATGGAAGCATTCTTTCCAGCCTCACAAGCGTGCAGGCTTTTTGGAAAAAATATCCTTTGGAACTTGCCCCGACCCTACCGTAGCATTTTTTCTAAAGCACTTACTCACTGGATGTGGGCCAGAGCAAAATGAACATTCATGCTTAGAACGGCAAGCCGCATTCCAACGACATTGACTTTCGTTGAATGCGAAACAACAACCTTTGCGATAAGCTGCATTCTGAGTGTTCACCACCGGCTGCCTAGCAGGATTCTGCCTCTGCGGGGACATCAAGTTCAGCCAAAGGCCGACATCCTTCATACCCCATCTTAAAGAGGGGTGGACTGACAGCTTCTGACGAAAAGATTTGTCGTAATAGTACCAGCCCAGCCCCCCAAAGCTCTTGTAAGCTTCCAAGATAAAATCGAGGTGCCGAAATAGGCCCCCACACCCCTCAGGGTGCTTCTCAGCCATCAACCCCGCAAATATACAAAACGCCTGCAACCAGTTATGGAATGACCTAGGGGCCCCCCTGCGCCGCTCCTCATCCTGTTTGTCGTCTCTTTTATCAGTCCTAACCGACAGCTCCTTATGAGCAGGTAACAGTGTTAACAAATCGACAAACTCGCCCTTCCATATTTTTTCCTTAAGCCCAACACTCAAGTGGTAGACCAGAGGTGACATCTCACATGGCATCGCGCCCTTCATACACACCTCAGGCACACCGCTACCTCCCAGCAATGGTGCATGCGCGGACAAAACATTATTTTCCTTAGATAAACTTTGACTAATATTACTATGAGCGAAATTATCACCATAAGGAATGGAGACAGTAGATACTGCAGGTGAGAAATTAAGTTCACAGCTTGGCTGCTGCTGAACAGACACAACAGGCTTAACAGGCACAGGAGAAACAGCAGGGGAGACACGAGAAAAAGATTGCACCAAAGAAGATAAAGAGTTAATTAATATAGACAGATTCTGTACATTGCACAACTCACCAGCTGCTGGGGGGAGAACAGGCTGCTACTCAGCTTCCTCCAGCAGCACACTGGCAGCTGCTCCTGTTGTCTCATGCTGCGCTGTAGCCACTCCCACAGCAGGTGTTCTTGAAACTACAGGGATAATTCTCTGTGGAGATGGCAGACGCCTTCTCTTCCTCTCTGGGTCTGCCTGTTAGTTTTCAGCCCGCCCTCCGCCGCCCCTTCTTGGAGACAGGGAGGCTCGTCTTCTTTTAGATGCTTGGCGCATGTGCGCCTGGGACGTCTTCACCGCCATGACAACGCATGGCAGCTCTCCTGCAGGTACACACGCCGGCTTCTCAGGTGTCTTCTCTCTCTCTGCAGGCGCTTCTGCCTGTGAAGGAGCAGGGTGAACTTCAACCGCAACTTGCTCTGTAATTCCAGACATAGAGAGACAATGCCGCAGCCAGGCTTCTCCCCCCGCACTCTCTGCCTTCTCAATCAGCTGCTTCAACAAGGCCTCCATGACAGCAGGTAAGAAAAAACCTCCTGGACTACTTCTGCTGAACTTTCTTCTTTGTGCTCTTCGGTGCAAAAGGAAGCACCCCAGCCCAAACCAAGCTTATAAAGCCTCTGCCCCAGCTTGCTAGAACCTTCCCTGCACACCGATTGGCGGATACCTGCTGTATGCTCAGGTAAAATTAACCTCCTACTAGCCTAAACCTGTAAACCTATACCCCTATGCTTACCTGACAGAACTGCTAATGGTGGCCACAATCCCACACAAGTGGCCACATAATGTGCCCCCTTTTATATTCCAGCAGCAGTGGGGACATTGGCAAATACTGTACCCTAGTTGCACTTGATCGTATACTGCTATAGATTGTATTAAATGAATGATGACTATTACCTGGAGGCAATGTTTGGACTGTCCTGCTGATAGTCTACTGGTTTTATATTGTATGCTATCTTTTCTTTCTTTGTTATCGTGTACTTCATCTGCCTTGAGATACCTACTACTATATATGATATGAAGGTTGTGAATGTACCATTTTGAGATATAGATTTTAGCGGGGGCAGGGGGTTGGCTGGGGGGGGGGGGGCTGGTTGGGGTGGGGAGGACGGGTCATGGGGCCTGGGCACAGTATGTTCACAGTGGGGTGTTTGGCCTCGTGGCGCGTTTCCCCTGGCCTCGATTGGCGCCCTCATTGGCGGACGATGGTTTCTCCCCCAGGGCCTCTTCACTATGGCTTGAGGAACTGTGCACAATTTAGTTGCATATGCTATATTTGCTGTATCTGTATATTCCGATCTTTGTATTCACTGACGGTTTTGTTTGTTGTATGTTTGAAAATTTCTAATAAAAAACTATTGAACTAAATGTACTTCACAACACAATGTGAACCTTGTAAAAGCACTGTCCGGTGGATTCCATCCAGGGTGCAGCTTGGTGAAGAGTCCAGTTAAATTGTTTACAATGTCTGGGAGCAAAGGTAATAAACCGCATGCACACCAAACAGTCCTGTGCATCAAGTAGGTAATAGCAATATCAGTCTATCTCTATTCTGGCCACACAACCCCGGCACGTTTCGCCTGCCCACGGGGCTTAGTCATGGTCCATGAGACTGACTTAAAACTGGGGCGGAGTTTCACCTTCCAGCAGGACAACGACCCTAAACATACAAACAGATAATGTGAAATGATTTAGATCAAAGCATATTCATGTGTTAGAATGGCCCAGTCAATGTCCAGACCTAAATCACATTGAGAGACTGTGACAAGACTTAAAAATTGCTGTTCAGAGACGCTCTCCCTCCAATCTGACAGAGCTTGAGCTTTTTTGCAAAAAAGAATGGGCAAAAATGTCCCCTTCTAGGTGTACAAAGCTGGTGGAGACATCCCAAAAAAGACTTTAAGTTGTAATTGCAGTGAAAGGTGTATTCAGGGGGGGCTGAATACAAATGCACGACACACTTTTCACATATTTATTTGTAAAAAAAAAAAATTTGAAAACCATTTATCATTTTCCTTTCACTTCCATTTATGTGCCACTTTGTGTTGGTCTATCACATAAAATCCCAATAAGATACATTTAAGTTTTTGGTTGTAACATGACAAAATGTGAAAAATTTCAAGGGGTATGAATACTTTTTCAAGGCACTGTAAAGAGAACATCCCCAGACATTTCCAATCAGTGTGATGCAGCGGGACAGTAACCTCCCTGTCCTTAGCACTAGTTTATAGGCCAGGGTAATATGTCCGGTCATGTGTGGACATTCTGTAATCTACTGTAAGAGTCGGTTCACATATATGTGATGTCAAATATCGCATGTGATTCGGAGCGCACTGCTCTGAAAATCACATGCGATGTCTTTGCGATGTGAATTCAGCCATACAAGTTGTATGGCTGAATTTGCATAACATTCGAACCAAACTCGCACATGACCCTTTTTTGGTCCGCACCAGAATCGGATCGCATGGATGTTCACACCTATGCGATCCAATTCATGTCCGAACTGACAGTTGGAACTGCCTGCGAGTTGAGTGCAATGCGGGAACCCACAGTGGATTTGCAGAGTTCTCGCATCGCACCAATGTGTCAAAGCCAAAGCCAACTATCCTCACATCCCATTCTATTTGTACGTTGCACTTGACTGCTACTGTATGAGGATGTGCATTCCTTTGTGCTTGGTATGTCAATGTATCATTTAAGATGAACGGTCTTGTAAAGATAAGTTGTGTTTTAAAATATGATACATCTTGATATACAAATATATTCATCATAAGTATAATAAATATCCAGTATAGCTCAGCCACACATTGCATGGGATAGACGCAGGAGGAAGTGAGTCACTTTGCAGGGAAGGTTGTCGGAGGGGACACGTGGTAAGAAGTGTAAGGTTGGAGGATGGCACTGATTGTAGACAGTCTGGGGGAGATGTCAGATACTTAGTCAGAGGGAAAAAGACGCAGCGTCATCCATTTTATTACAAGGGCTACAGGTAGAGGTGGAACAAGCAAATATTAGCCCAGAGGGATTTTTCCTTCTATTTAGAAATAAATTCACTACAGGGCAACTAGGACAGACCAAACGCACGCTGTATACTCTATGACTTGTTTCCTCCCACAGGAGATTAGCAGCAGAAAAACGGGTAAAAAGGCACATTTTTTACATGTGCGTTCACACGTTTTTATGAGCGTTCACGCGTCTTTCTTTAATGGATTCTATTGGCCAGAATGGTATCTTATTCTGCCCATTAGAAAGTATTAATGTGCGAACGTGCATAAACGCGCCTGGCTTTAGCGAGCGTTTATAAACGTTTAAGTGCTTTTGAGTGTTTTTTGATGCTCAAAAGTTCCTTTCCTGAACTTGACTTTATAGGGTTTTTTTTCCTGCCTTTCAGCATCCAGGAGCAGAAAATATTTTTCATAGAGTTTTTGGAGCGTTTTTCTGGCAAAACAAAAACGCTAAATACCTCTACGGCCCCTTTCACACGGGCGATCTGATCCGATCCACCTGTCAGTTTTTCAGGCAGACCTGATCGGATGCTCCATTTGGGCAGGGCCGGATTAAGAGCATCATGGGCTTGGTGCTGAGGATTTTGAAGGACCTTAAGGGCCGTGCCTTGGCATGCACCCAGAGGAGGAAGGGTGCAGCCATGCATGCCTAATTCAACATGGGATGCTGTCTCTGAAGCCCATAAACACATCCATGCATCGGCAACTGTCCCTCCTTGTCCGGCCTTCGTGCTGTGTGGGGAGGTTCTGAGGGAGCTGCCTGGGGAAGCGAGTATAGAAGCCAGACTTCTGTGTTTACAAGTGACAGAAGAGCGGTAACAGTGAATATGGCCAACCCGGGGCCTATATAAAGGTAGGGGCCTGGAGCTGCAGCTCCAATAGCCCCTACGTTAATCTGGCCCTGCATTTGGGGCAGCGGATGTCAGCGGAGACATATCCGCTGACACTCGCTGCTATCCGATTCCGATCCTGTCCGTGAAATCCGGACGGATGGAAACCCTATTCTGGAGGATCGGATCGCCGTCTGGAGGATCGGATCGGATAGGAATGGATGAGAACGGACAGGCGGTCCGTTCTCATCCGATCTCCCCATAGAGGACAGCGGGGATCTGACAGCTCCATCTCTGCACATAGAGCGGAGACGGAGCTCTCACCCGCCTGCTCAGTGAGGATCGGCAGATCGATCCCCCCCTGAGCAGAACGGACTCCGTCAGGCGGTGTGCCCATGTGAACGAGGCAATAGGGTTTTTTTTTCCTGCCTTTCAGCATCCAGGAGCAGAAAACAAATATTTAGAGTTTTTGGAGCGTTTTCCTTCTCGTCCAGCATCAGTGCCTGACCTCACAAATGCGCTTCTGGAAGAATGGTCAAACATTCCCATAGACACTCCTAAACCTTGTGGACAGCCTTCCCAGAAGAGTTGACGCTGTTATAGCTGCAAAGGGTGGGTCAACTCATACTTAAAGTTCATATGCGTGTAAAAGCAGGCGTCCCAATACTTTTGGTAATATAGTGTATCTTGAACCATTGGAGGCACTAGTGGGACTGGCTTGAGTACTTAAAGGGATTTCTCTGGATAACAGCTGATGGTCGGATGGTGAGGCAATGCTTAATCCTATCCTTGTATTGGTGTAAGGTTAACCAGCAAGCGTTGTTTGACTCAATGGTACCCCACTGGAGTCAATTATATCTGGTGAGTGCGGCGTATTGTTGCTCAGCGTACGGTGGAGAGGAGCACCATTTGAATGCATGTCTATTTATTTCTTTGTGATGGGGAATTAAAGACATGGCACACAAGCATTTCACTTTATTGGACTTATTACATGATTTAAAGATACAATACACAGGGATTTATGATATTTCACTGGACTTTTTATTTGATTAGGTGCAAGCACTGTTTTGTTTGTAGAGCATTTGATTACTGACATTGGTTTATGTCTGGGAATAGCAGCTGCACTATATATATATATATATATATATATCATTTTGGATTTTATTATTATTTATATTTGAGAGGGCACAGGTTTCACATTGAAAATAATTGTCATAAGTGATGCAGAAAATCTTTACTGGTACTGAATTTTATTATTTTATTAGAATTTCATTAATTGGCTGCATGTTCAGTTTTTTCCCCCGTTTTGCCTTGCAGTATTATTCCAGCGCCAATAAGCGAAATAATCAACAGTGAAAGTTCATAAAAAAGTCCGTATGAAGAATAGGTAGGAGAGTCCTCCACACACCAGTAAGTGACAATATGGATGAGATCGTGTCACCAAACACCACGTGAATATAGGTAAGAAGTCAACACCAGCATGAATATACATAACTGAGATATTGCAGATATTACGGCTATATGGACAAACAGATACGTACTTGGTTGGATATAGTGTATGGATAAACAAATACATACTTGGTGGGATTTATGGACAAGCAGATATTACGGCTGCCTTACCTTTAAAAACCCAAACTAAGACTTGCCAACCATAACAAATGACACAAATACTTTTTGGGTTTTGAAAGGCTATAGCAGCCATTTTATTAAAACAAATTAAAACAAATCACCATTTTATTGTAACAATATATAATACTGTTCTTTTAACCACTTTACAACTAGAGCATTTTGCTGTCTTACGTCTATGCCACTTTTTGCAATTCGGCGCTGTGCAAATTTAACTGACAATTGCGCGGTCATGCGACGCCGTACCCAAACGAAATTTACGTCCTTTTTTTCCCACAAACAGAGCTTTCTTTTGGTGGTGTTTGATCACCTGTGCGATTTTTACTTTTTGTGCTATAAACAAAAAAAGAGCGTTTATTTTGAAAAAATAACAATATTTTTTAATTTTTTTTATATGAAATTCCCCCCAAAAAAGATGTAAAAACCAATTTTTTTAAAAATTTTGGCCAATTTGTTTTCTGCTACCTATGTTTGGTAAAAAAAATCGCAATAAGCGTATTTTGATTGGTTTGCGCAAAAGTTATTGCGTTTACTAACTAAGGGAAAGATTTATGTCATTTTTGGTGTTTTTTTTTTTTTAACGAGTAATGGCGGCGATCTGCGATTTTTTTTGCGGGACTGCGACATTGCGGCGGACAGATCGGACCCTTGACTGACATTTTTGACACTTTTGGGGGTACCAGTGACATTACTGCAGTAATCAGTGCTATAAATATGCACTGTTACTGTAAAAATGACACTGGCAGGGAAGGGGTTAATTTTATTGGAGAGGGAGAGGTTAATATATGCCTGGTGCTTACTGACGTGTGGGGGGGGGGAGGTGACTGTGTGAGACAGGGACAGATCGGATGTCCAGCTATGCTGAACACTCTGATCTGTCACTCCCTGTCACTGAGGAGATCGGCCCGCTCTGTTTACACAGGTGGGCGGATCTCCAAACTGGATTCCCCGACGATCGGGGCAGAGCAGCGGCGATCGCCACCGCTCCTCCCCTGACCCGACTCCCGCTGTGAATGAAAACAGCGGGAGCGCACCTCCGGCGGTGCGCGAGCGCCGCCTACAGGGGAGGAGTCTGGCGACGTAGGTCTACGTCGTCAGACCTACAAGAGCCACTTTGCCGCAGTAGTACTACGGTACTCAGCGGTAAAGTGGTTAAAGCGGAGTTCCGGGCATAAAAAAATTTTTTCAATGAGCATACCCCCGGGACAGTCAGGGCTAGTACATTCCACAATGGCTAGCCTCTGATCTGTCCCGGTTCGCACTTACCTGCAAGAAGAAATACTCACTTATAAAATTTCTTCTCCAGCATTGCTATCTCTGTTGTGGGCAGCTGAAGCCGGCGCGATCCTCTTCCGTGTCTTCTTCTCCCAGAATGCGCCTGCACCGGCCCCTCTCGTCACTTCCGGTGCAGCGCCGCATTCCTCCACAGCTTCTGGGCATGCCCATAAGCTGTTTAGCAAGGAATGCAGCATCGCACCGGAAGTGACGAGCGGGGCCGGTGCCGTCTCATTGATTCCTGGGAGCGATGACGTTCAGCTCCCAGGAATCATTGCAAACCGGAAGTGACGGCGCGGGCCACGGCTGCCGAGGGAGGAAGAGGAAGAAAGCTGAGTATATCTTTCTACAATTACAAGGTAAGTAAAAAAAAATAAAAAATCCCAACTATCCATTTCTGTTTCAGGGGAGGAAAAGCAAGCGGATGGCCACAAAATCGGTTATGTCGATTTTGTGGCCGGAACTCCGCTTTAAGTTATTGAACAGTAATGACCCAAAATGAGTACAGTGACTAAACCTTGTCAACAAACCTCGTCAATGTCTAGGGTCTTGGAAGGCAATTTGCCTTAAGCAACTGGCTGTATCTCCGAACAAAATAGACTTACAGGCCCTCAGCCGCAACGACACCAGCTTGAGGACTATCACTATTAAGATACCCTCGATACAGCCAAATGACTCTTAACCATTACTGCCATCAATTGTTACCAGCGTAGGTACACCCATACCTGAGATGGGCCCCACCCCTCCATTTTCACCTTTTTAAACCGTCGCAGCCTTCCAAGACCCTGAGACCCCGGCTAACTGCTATGACAAACACCAGAAATTCAACACTCACCCCGAATAATAATAGTTCCAAATCCGTCCCCTTCCTGAGTAACCCCATAAAAACCAATATCATATTCTAATGACAATACAAACACCAATAAAACCAAATTACCAGCAATTAATTAGGGAGGGAGAAGCTATCCCTACGTTGTACTGGCTCCGACTGGCTTCTAGAACCCTAGTACCACCCCTTAACTCACCCAGTGACTCCACCTTGCCCCATCCTTCCTAACTCCAATCAAATCAACCTAAATTCATATTTTATTTTATTAACCCTGCGATGCTCCTATCCTATCCTGCTAACCCAGTCATGTCCGGCCTTCCGCCTAATGCTGCCCATCCAGCTCAAGGCCTCTTTCTGGAATGAAGAATGATCCAGCAAAAACCTCAAAGTATCCTTCCTGATCCATGGAAGTGCAGTGTTAACCACTTGCCGACTGCCGCACGACTATTTACGTCGGCAGTCAGCCCCTCACAGGCTGAGCGACGTAGTACTACGTCGCTAGCCTGTGAGGGTCTAGGGAGCGGGCGCGCTCCCGCACGGTCACGGACCCCCCCGCGTGTGTGACCGGTGGACCCGATGTCCGCCGGTCCCTCGGCGATCGTCGGTGGAGAGGGAGAAAGGCAGGCGGCTGATGTAAACAAGCCGTCTGTCATTCTCCCCTGTGTAGAAATAGTGATCATACGGTTCTACTATGTAGAACCGTTGATCACTGTTCCTACACCTCAAGCCACAGCCAATCACAGTTAGAATCACGCCCCTAGGGACACACATAACCCCTCCCTCTCAAAAAAAAGTTAACCCCTTCACTGCCAGTGCAATTTTACAGTAACAGTGCATATGTATAGCACTGATTACTGTAGTAATGTCACTGGTAACCCCAAAAGTGTCAAAAATGTCAGTCAAGGGTCCGATCTGTCCGCCGCAATGTCGCAGTACCGCAAAAAAAAAACGCTGATCGCCGCCATTACGTGTTAAAAAAAAAAAAAACAACAAAAATGACAAAAATCTTTCCCTTTGTTAGTTAACGCGATAACTTTTGTGCAAACCAATCAAAATACGCTTTTTGCGATTTTTTTTTTTTTACCAAACATATGTAGCATAAAACAAATTGGCCGAAAATGTTAAAAAATTTTGATTTTTACATTTTTCTGGGGAATTTCATATAAAAAAATGTGAAAAATATTGTTATTTTTGCAAAATTGACGCTCTTTTTTTGTTTATAGCGCATGATCAAAAATCGCACATGTGATCAAATACCGCCAAAAGAAAGCTCTGTTTGTGGGAAAAAAAGGACGTCAAATTTGTTTAGGTACAGCGTCGCATGACCGCGCAAATGTCCGTTAAAGTCACGCAGTGCCGAATCGCAAAATAGGCCCTGGTCAGGAAGGGGGTAAAATCTTCAGGGGCTTAAGTGGTTAAACACCAAAAAACCTCTCGAGTCCAAGGATGCAAGATTCCCTCAGAATACAGATAAAGTGTGACATCAGACAGTCCTTCCTAATGCCCAGTACACACGGTCCGAAAATCGGGCGACGTTCCATCCGTTATTTTTCGTATTCTAGCAGCTCTTAATAATATTCGCTTAATGGGAGAGGTTACTCACGATACGAATTTTCTCGGACGATAATTCTTAGCTTCCGGTATGCGTAACCACGCTGTAGCGTGTGAGGGGAAAATGATGTCTACTGCTCATGCGCTGTCTACTGCTCACCATTTTTTTCGGACGAACAACATACTGATAATACGATTATCGTACGATGTGTTATAATACGATCAAAATTTTTATGCTTGCACGACCGGATAATATCGGGTGAACTGTCGTGATCGCCTCTCGTAAGCTGTATGCTAACGATCCGATTATCGTCCGATCCTTTCACAAGCGTTAATTTTCGTCCGATTTTCGGATCGTGTGTACGGGCCATAATGGGCTTCCAAGGGTATGTGTCATGACTTACACCCAAAATGTGCATCCTTCCAGCCTTCCATCATTTCTAGCTCTGTTTTTGACCACCTTGGAGTTTTTGGTGCTCCTGTCCTACTTTGATTTTTGCTGCTCCCTTTTCCATTCTTCATATGGACTTTTTATGAACTTTCACCGTTGATTATTTAGCTTATTGGCGCTGCCCTTCTGTTTACAATAATTTATAGCGTGTTATCTTACCTATTGTGCTGGCTGCCTACTCTGCCCCTTTTTTCCAATCGCAGATATTTTTAATATATTTTTAGTATTATTCCAGCGATTGTTCTCGCCTCAGTGGGCACTTTGTAATCTTTCACACATTTAATATGGCCCTGATCCCTGTGTCTACAGTAAGGTGTTTGACATGTGTGCAGTGTGTGAATGAAATGGCACCAGTGATCTGTAAAGTGGGATCAGCACATATCTCTTCCTGTTGGTAATACCCCAGCACAAAGCATCCGGCTAGCTGTCTCCACTGTCTCGCTACATTGCCCTCCGTCTCTAGCAGCACTGTGCATGATTTACTAAGTGCTAAGCTTCTGTACACCTGAGCCTGACATCACTGTCTGCTCTGAGAGCACTACCTCTTCAATTTTATGTGCAATTCCACTTCTGACAGCAAGACATATAGAAAAATGATGACTGCTTTGGGCTCTGCTATCGTGAGAAATACTGACCCATTTCCATCATCTCCTTTCACCTGTCCTCTATAGGTGATTACATGTCAGATGACAAGTAGAAGTACTTGTTCGATCTCTGATGAGCTGTATTTCTTATCTATTGTCTGTCTGACAAACAGGGGAGTTGCTGCAGGGTGTGGAGATCAAACCTAGGCTGGGTCTGTTCTGTTACAAAACTGCTTAGCAAAGCTGTCATTATGAGGTCTGAGGACGAGGGGGCATTTAATGTACACATCGGCTAAAGAATCAGATTCTCTGTTAATGCTCCAGCAAATAAAGGTAATTTAATTAATTTAATTTGACTGATAAAATGCAACGCTGCCAGAGTGGTAAGTAATGTAAGGTTTGCGCAATGCTTATTAAGAACTTGTTCACACATGCTTTACTCTATGAAGAGTGATCTGTGTTCAGATTGCTCTTCAGAGATCATTTGCCAGGTGGTGAGGAGGCATTTTATCACCTACTCACCTCCAGGGGCTTCATCGGCAGCTTTCGGCCCAGGGGCAAGTACAAACCAGAGGCCCATGATGCAGCAACTCAGCCCCCCTCCCACTCTCCCTCTTCCCGGCCTCCTCCTGACCCCCGTTACCGGCTGAAGCTCTGCTCCAAGTACTCTCTACTTATTGGCCGAATCCAGGCTCCCGACCTGGCCATCAGCGGGCAGTTGGGGAAAGTCTCCAGTGAGGCATGGAAATGGCCTCTGCTCAGACACAGTTTACACCATCCATGCTTGGGGGGGGGGGGGGCATGCTGCTCTCTGTCCTTGTCTTCTTCTCACACTCAGTAGGTCAGCAATGGGGATATTTTACTTCTCTTTACCAGGAATCCTTTAGGCATGTCTGTGGCAATAGCGGTGCAGCCTTTATAGGGGGCATCAAAGAGGCCTGGGGGGCAATTGCCCCCCTGCCCCCTGGCCCAGTCCTCCTCTGCTCACCTCCTGTTTGAACCCCTTGAACTCTGCACTAGTATGTCGCAACCACATGCATTGCATGTAGCTGTGGGGTGCTTGCAGAGCTGCCCTATTCACTAGTGACAGGATGTATAATTCCTGTTGTGAATCCAAGCATCATTTACCTCCGGCCACTGCCTCTGCTGCTAAAGGGGGTTGTGCTTTGGGGGGGAACCTTGACTAAACCACAAAGTTTTACTGACCCCCAACTGCTAGCATTAACAAGCCCTAAATATGAAAGGGATGAAAGTTTACATAGTTAAATAGTTAGTCCATCTATTCAACCAACAGAGAAGAACAAATAGAAAATCATCTAATACACAATCCAGTACCCACAGTGGATACAGAGGAAGGCAAAAAAACAAAACAAAAGAACAAAACATCATCCGATTCGCTCCAGCAGGGGGAAAAAATTCTTCCTGATCCCCCAGGGGGCAATCAGATACTCCCTGGATCAACTACCCCTGGTGTTATTACCTATAAATGTTAGTATCCAGTTATATTTTTTACATTTAGGAATGCACCCAACTCTTTTTTTAAAACAATCTACTGAGCTGACCAGAACTACTTCTTGAGGGAGTCTATTCCACATTTTCACAGCTTACTGTGAAGAAGCTTTTCTATATGTAGAGGTTAAATCTCTTTTCTCTTCAGATGTATGGAGTGTCCCCTTGTCCTTCTCTAATGACCTGAAAGTTAATAATTTAGCGCTCTGTCCTTGTCTTCATCCCCCACTCAATAGGTCAGCAATGGAGACTTTTACTTCTCTTTACCAGGAATCCTTTAATCTGGGGCAGAAGCAGTGCAGACTTTTTATGGGGCATCAGAGAGGCCCAGGGGGCAATTGCCCCCCTGCCCCCTGGCCCAGTACTCCCCTAAAGCCGACAGCCGCATGAGTCACTAGTCCATTGAGTTCAAACTATTTTATTTAATAAATAGGTCAAAGCCTTTTTTCTATTAAAATAACAAACATGTTATACTTACCTTTCCTGTGCAGTTAGTTTTGAACAGAGCAGCCCTGAGCCTCCTCTTCTCGAGTCCCTGGCTGGAGCTCCTGGCCCCTCCCTCCTGTTGAGTGCCCCCACACCAAACAACTTGCTATGGGGGCACCTGCCCTGAGCCGCAGCTCTGTGAATCCATTAAGACACGGAGCTGCTGTTCAGCCCCGCCTCCTCTCTCACCTGATTGGCTAACTGAGTTTGATTGACAGCAACGGGAGCCAGTGGTGCCACTGCTGTGTCTCAGCCAATCAGGAGAGAGAGTCCCGGAAGGCTGAGGCACTCATGGAGATCACTGGATAGAGATGGGGCTCAGGTAAGTATTAGGGGGGCTACTGCACACAGAAGGCTTCTTATCTTAATGCTCAGAATGCATTAAGATAAAAAAAACCTTCTGACTTAGCAACCACTTTAATATGCATGGTCCAACTTGCTCTAACAGGGAAAAAAAATCTCTCCTGATTTCCTAAGGCAGGGGTGTCCAACTTAATTTCATCTAGAGCAGAATCAGCATTATGGTTACATTATGGTTATGGGGAGGGTGGTTACAGAGGACACGGATTAGGCAACCGTGCTTAATGCTTTCTTCTCCTCAGTCTTTACACAAGAAAAGGAGGGGTACACTGACCATGACAGTTTAGTTAGCAGCACTTCACAGGACTTGCCGCTATGGCTAACAGAGGGTGAAATTAGGGAAAGGCTGAATAACATTAACACAAATAAATCACCAGGCCCGGATGGCGTACATCCTAGAGTACTTAAAGAACTCAGTAAGGTTATATCGAGACCACTGTTCCTGATCTTTGCTGACAGTATTTTGACAGGAAATGTACCAGGTGACTGGAGAAAAGCTAACGTGATACCGATATTCAAAAAAGGGCAGAGGCATGTCTCGGGAAATTACAAGCCGGTCAGCCTGACGTCAATAGTATGTAAACTTCTGGAGGGGATGATAAGGGACTATTTCCAAGAGTTTGCTAAAGAAAACAACATCATCAGCAGTAATCAGCACGGGTTTACAAAGGGGCGTTCTTGTCAAACCAATCTATTAACATTCTACGAGGAGGTTAGTTGTGAGCTAGATAGGGGGAGACCAGTGGATGTGGTATACCTGGATTTCGCTAAGGCGGTTGATACAGTTCCCCACAAACGCTTGATTTATAAATTAAGGGCGACAGGCATCTACCAGAAGGTCGATGCCTGTTGATGTATCTTGGATACGGAACTGGTTAAAGGGGCGTGTCCAAAGGGTGGTAAAAAACAATGCATACTCAAACTGGTCTGGGGTGGTAAGTGGAGTCCCCCAAGGCTCTGGGACCAATTTTGTTCAATTTATTCATAAAAAGCATTGAGGACGGGATCAGTAGCTTGATCTCAGCGTTTGCAGATGACACAAAATTGTGCAGGGCAATACCTTCACATCGTGAGGCAGAAATCTTACAGAATGACCTGAACAAAATAACAGAGTGGGCAGCTACATGGCAAATGAGGTTTAATGTGGATAAGTGCAAGCTATTGCACTTAGGGACCAATAACATAGAAGCAATATACAAGCTGGGGGGGGGGGACCTCTGGGGGTATCAAAAATGGAGAAAGATCTGGGGGTCTTAGTGGAAGATAGATTAGGCAATTGCATGCAATGTCAAGCTGCAGCTGCCAAAGCTGGCAGAATTTTGGCATGCATAAGGAAGGGGATGTATTCTGGAGATAAGACTATAATCCTACCACTTTATAAAACTCTGGTCCGACCACATCTGGAGTATTCTGTCCAGTTCTGGTCGCCAGTCCTCAGAAGGGATGTATTGGAGCTTGAGAGAGTACAAAGAAGGGCAACAAAACTTATTAGGGGATTAGATGACCTTAATTACGAAGAGCGCTTAGAAGCACTAGATTTATTCTCCCTGGAGAAGAGACGCCTGAGAGGGGACATGATAGCGATTTACAAATACCTCAACGGTGATCAGAGCATAGAAAAAAAAACGATTCAGTCGCAAGGAATGCATGAGGACACGAGGCCATACAATGCGTTTAGAGGAGAAGAGATTTAACCTCAGGCTACGCAGGGGGTTCTTTACAGTAAGGGCTACAAGACTGTGGAATTCCCTGCCCCAAATGGTAGTAACTGCAGGGAGTATGGCTACTTTTAAAAGACTCTTGGACGTACATCTCAAGGATCGAAACATTCAGGGGTATGAGAAATGAATAGGTCCACACACACCTACACAGGTTGAACTGGATGGACTATTGTCTTTATTCAACCTCACCTACTATGTAACTATGGTCACCCTCAAAGGACCAGTTCCATCTGTAGCCCCCCACCACTAAAAGTCAAGAGTCCCTCACCCTCCCATACATCGCAGCGACCCCCCCCCTTATCTTGTGGTACTGCCAAGAAGAAGCTGGGGGCAGAGATGGGAAGCGGATGGCTGGAGTCTGCTGAATACTGAGACCAGGGGGGGCGGAGATGAGGAAGGTGCAACAGCTGCAGGCGAGGGCTACATGAAATGTCTAAGGGGGCCGGATTCGGCCTTTGATTTGACACATGTGTCCTAAGGCATTAAAATAGTTCCTGGAATTAAAATAAACGGAACTGAACTGAAACTTCTTTTATAGCCCAGAAGGAGGAAAACATCAATGTATCAATGTATGACTTGTGAGAGTTAGAAAACAGTTTTATATTTTAATAAACTACATATACTTGATAAACTGGACTTACCTACAACGAAAACAGGATCCTCTTTACTGTCCTCTTATTTTTGCCGTCCTCTTTGTGACAGTGCACAGTTTGATCAAATTCTGTGATGTAAAAATAAATATAAATGACCATGGGATCACATTATCATATTAGTAATATGTACATTTGGTGTAACTTAGTGTTCTGTGTTTGACTTAAACTGAATCTAATAATTCTAATCTTATGACTAAAGCTGGATACACACTATACAATTTTCTTTAGATTTTTTTCCTTTAGATTTACTAAAACAAAATAATATGAGGTCAAACCTAAACACTTTCAATTTGTATGCAATCAGTCAGGCCCTTGCACTACATAGTTGAAGGTAAAACTAAAGGAAATCTACCAACAAAAGTTGTATAGTGTATCCAGCTTAAGACCTTATGGGCTGAAACGCGTCAACTGATCTTATCAGCAGTTGTGTTCTGTGGTTCCTGAATAAAGATGAAGTTCTTTTATAAGCAACTACTGGTGTGCGGATCATCTTTCTACAAACTGAATCTAAAGACTTTTTTTTGGATTGAACCCATGTCAAGTTTTTGCTATTGGTGTACCTACTGGGAAGATTCACCATCTCTATTATTTTTTTTTTGTGATTAATCTCGCCAGGACTGGAAATGAGTAAACACATGAAATCCTGAGTTGTCACCTATACAGGAAGAGGATAGAGGAGCTATTTGGAGAGATTTCTTCTCACTTCCTGTTCAATCTCTCCAATGGGAAACACAAGGTAGATAAAAAAAAAATCTGAAACAGAGTTTTAATCATTTCCTACTCTATCCAAAACAAAAAATAGTAAATCTAAAGCTCAAGTGTAATAAAAGTGGATCTTCACTGCATCTGAGCACCACAAACCAAAAACACAGTTTAATTCATTTTTAATATTCAAAGCAAACTCTCCCATCCATCCATGTCTCCATGTTTTTTTTTCCCGTTGAGAAATCACGTTGAAAACAGGAATACAGGCAGGAGAGTGTGTATAGCTGAGAAACCCCCCCCCCCTCCTGAAGACTCCTGGGATGTATGACATCATTTGCCTAGGCATGGAAACCAGGAAGTAACTGAAGAAATGTAAAACAAAAATTGAAAAGTAAATATGATATACCTTCCCATCTATTTTCTAATGCTAGCAGCATGAGGATTTCAAATAATTAGTGTTGATTGGGAGAGTGAAGTTCCCCTTTAAAAGCTCACAGTAGTTGAAATCTAAATAGTACACTTGAGTACACTCCTCAACCAGAATGTGGCCACATTTATTCAAGCTCACACATAATATACTAATGGGCCATACACACTATACGATTTTCTTTAGATTTTTTCCTTTAGATTTACCAAAACCATATAATATGAGGTCAAATCTAAACACTTTAAATTTGTATGCAGTCAGGCAGGCCCTTACACTACATAGTTGAATGTAAATCTAAAGGAAATCTAACAACAAAAGTTGTATAGTGTGTATCCAGCTTAAACTCTAAATCTGGGATTGCCAGATAAAAAAATAATGGAAACTGGGAGGTATCCCTTTTAGAAGAGAACTTATTCAGCCTGCGCCACCCTATTCTGTAGCCCGATTTATGGGTGTTCCTGTGGAGGGAAGTACAGCCAGCAGTGAGCCCCTGCCCTCTTTTCCTAGTTTGAAATGAACAATCAGCACAGCCCCTATAGTGCTGATTGTTCATTCATAATAGTGAAAGATTACTTGCTGCCGGCTGTAGATGAATCAAATTTCGGTCAGTTCAGTAACGATCGGCAGAGATTCCATCCATCTATGGGAAGGCTGGTTGTACTGAAGTTGATCCATCTGCTGACTTCAGTACAGCCAGCCTGTTGGATTTTTTTCATGCAATCACTGTCGGTGACTATAGTGATCATTGTTTGTCTGCCGGCAGGGAAGGCTCCCTGCCAGTAGAACGCAATAACGCTGCAGAACAGATTTCGTCATCAACACTGGGGGAATTAAGTGATTTTCTATCCTTCCACTCACGGTGGAAGGAAAGAAAATTTTTTTAGATTGTAAGCTCTAAAGAGCAGGGCCCGCCTATTCCTCCTGTATTGAATTGTATTGTACCTGTACTGTTTGCCCTAACTTTGTAAAGTGCTGCGCAAACTGTTAGCCCTATATCAATTCTGTATGATAATAAAAAAAAATCTATGGCCTGCTTAAGTTTACTATTTTATTTCCCATATGCATAGAGCTATGACACATTACATAGTACATTACTCCTTCCTTCTCCACTGAGGCTTACAGTCTACAACAGGCACACAAGTACACACATATCAGAGACAATATTGGCAAGAGCCTGGTTTTTTGACTGCGGCAGAACAACAACACCAGAAAAAATGCACACAGACACCAAGAGGACACAGAAATTTACAACATGGTGAAAGTGTTTACACTCTAGAGCCCTATGTGACCAACAGGTTTACAATACAATAAATAGTCCTTGACAAAAATAGAACGCAGGTGTGAAATTTCTGGCCTACTGCTCCTTCTTTGCTGGAGCTTACTGTAGGCTTGTAAAAAAAAAAAAAAAAAAAAAATATATATATATATATATATATATATAAACTATAATATATTGTCAATAGTATTGGGACACCTGTCTTTACACGCACATGAACTTTAATGGCATCCCAGTCTTAGTCCGTAGGGTTCAATATTGAGTTGGCCCACCCTTTGTAGCTATAACATCTTCAACTCTTCTGGGAAGGCTGTCCACAAGGTTTAGGAGTGCGTCTATGGGAATTTTTGACCATTCTTGCAGAAGCGCATTTGTGAGGTCAGGCACTGATGTGGACGAGAAGGCCTGGCTCGCAGTCTGCGCTTTAATTCATCCCAAAGGTGTTCTATCGGGTTGAGGTCAGAACTCTGTGCAGACCAGTCAAGTTCCTCCACCCCAAACTCTCTCATCCATCTCTTTATGGACTTTGCTTTGTGCACTGGTCCAAATCATTTGGTGGAAGGGGGATTATGGTGTGGGGTTATTTTTCAGGGGTTGGGCTTGGCCCCATAGTTCCAGTGAAGGGAACACATAAGGCGTTAGCATACCAAGACATTTTGGATAATTTCATGCTCCCAACTTTGTGGGAACAGTTTGAAGATGGCCCCTTCCTGTTCCAACATGACTGCACACCAGTGCACAAAACAAGGCCCATAAAGACATAGATTAACCAGTTTGGGGTGAAGGAACACGACTGGCCTGCACAGAGTCCTGACCTCAACCCAATAGAACACCTTTGCGATGAATTAGAGCAGAGACTGTGAGCCATACCTTCTTGTCCAACATCAATGCCTGACCTCACAAATGTGCTTATGGAAGAATGGTCAAACATTCACATAGACACACTCCTAAACCTTGTGGAAGACATTCCCAGAAGAGTTGAAACTGTAAAAGGTTGCAAAGGGTGGACCAACTCAATATTGAACCATACGGATTAAGACTGGGATGACATTAAAGCTCATGTGCGTGTAAAGGCACCAGTGGCGGCTGGTGCTCCATGGGCAGGGGGGGCGCAGACGGATCACACCATCCCCTCCCTGGACCACACCAGGCCGCCGCACACCATACCCCCCCACCCCAGACCATAGCGAGAGGGGAGACAGGACAGGAGAGACAGGAGACAGGACAGGACCCCCCTCACTCACCCTGCCTGGATGCAGCAGCAGGCGGCGGCGGCTTCGGCTTCGGCTTCTTCCCCCGTCTTCTGCACTGCTCTGCGCCCCGAGCCCACCCTTTTTTTAGCCTGTGAGAGCCTCTGGCTCTAATCACATGGTTATAAAAAAAAAGCCCCATTGAACTCCATGCTTCCGGCACCCCGCATGTAGATTAGGGGGTCGGACGCATGGATAGGGGAGGATAGCGCCCCTGAGCCCCTAATGCACCAGCCGCCACTGAAAGGCACTGAAATTCATGGGTTAAAGGGGTTAAACTCGAAATTAGATTTATATTTATTTATATCAAAGGTTTTTTTTTTTGTATGTATTTTGTAGCTGTACATTTCTTTATATATTCTATCTTTATTTTATATATATATATATATATATATATATATATAATCCTTATATGTGCTGCTCTCAAAATTTATAAAGTCAGATTCCTCCCACTTATATAACAATTAAAGTGTAACCACTTGAAACAGTGCTGAGTGCATATAGTGTAAACATCAAACGAATGTGATATGTATCATCGCATAATAGGAAACATAGATCTCCCAATGCATAAAAAGTATACTATTCCTGAATCTGAAGTCACCATTTTACCCTGTTTTCTACGGGACCTTTAACCACTTCCCGCCCGCCCTATAGGCAAATGACGGCGGGAATGTGGTTGAGTTATCCTGACCGGACGTCATATGACGGCGGCAGGATAACTCCGCTCTGGGCGCCCCCCGGGGGCGCGCAGAGCGGCGATCGGTGATGCGAGGTGTCAGTCTGACACCCTGCATCTCCGATCTCGGTAAAGAGCCTCTGACGGAGGCTCTTTACCATGTGATCAGCCGTGTCCAATCACGGCTGGTCACATAGTAAATAGGAACAGCCGTTGATCGGCTTTCCTTAGTTCGTGCCTGACAGGCACGAGTAAAGGAGCGCCGATCGGCGGCTCCCCTGACAGGGGGGGGGGTCGGCACTGGTAATCAGATCATTGATTACCAGTGCAGACCCTCGGGGGGGGGGGGATGCCACTAGATCCACCAGGGATGCCCACTATGACCCCAGGGATGCCCACTATGACCCCAGGGATGCCCACTATGGCCACCAGGGATGGCAATCAGGGCTCAGGGAGCCCCCCATTGCCCACCCCATCAGTGCTGCCCACCAGTGCCCTCCCTATCAGTGCTGCCCACAAGTGCCCATCATTGCCATCCTTAAGTGTCGCCCACCAGTGCCCATTATTGCCCACCGGTGCCGCCTATCAGTGCCCATTAGTGCCCATCAGTGCCGCCCGTCAGTGCCGATCAGTGCCGCCCATCAGTGCCCACCAGTGCCGCCTATCAGTGCCCATTAGTGCCCGTCAGTGCCACCTATCAGTGCCCGTCAGTGCCACCTATCAGTGCCCATCAATGCCGCCTATCAGTGCCCAGCAGTGCCGCCTATCAGTGCCCACCAATGCTGCATATCAGTGCTACCTATCAGTGCCACATATCAGTGCCTATCAGTGCCGCATATCAGTGCCGCCTATCAGTGCCACCCCATCAGTGCCACCCCATCAGTGCCTCCTCATCAGTGCCTGTCAGTGCAGTCTCATCAGTGCTCATCAGTGCAGGAAAAAAATTATTTATTTACAAAATTGTATAACATAAACAAAATTTTTTTTTTTTTTTTTTAAACTTTTCGGTCTTTTTTTATTTGTTTAGCAAAAAGTAAAAATCGCACAGATGATCAAATACCACCGAAAGAAAGCTCTATTTGTGGGGGGAAAATGACATAAATTTGGTGTAGGTACAGTGTTGCATGACCGCGCAATTGTCATTCAAAATGCAACAGCGCTAAAAGGGGAAAATTGGCCTGGGCGGGAAGGGAGGGAAGTGCCCTGTATTAAAGTGGTTAACCTATTGCTTGCATGACTCGGTGTCAAAGGCATAAAGAGTCCACATGTTACGGTAAGCTCTCCTGAGTTTATTGTGGTGGCAGCTACACTGGTGGAGATTTACCTGCTCTTTCGCCTGGAATTACACTTGTATTTGGTGGACTTGGTGGACATACACTAGGAGATCAACATTCCCACTCTTTGGACACTTTTTCTTCACTAAGTGGACTTTACAATTGTACCTTAATATAAGTTTTAATTTGTTTTGGTGGAATATCACATTTATACTTTTTTTTCTGAGCTGTCTCCAAATTGTGGAGGTGGTCAATACTCATTGAGAGGTACATTGACCACAGTTTATTTAGTGCCAGCTATCCATCTCTCTTTAGAAAGCTGGCTGACATGATCCCCTCTTGGTCTCACTTGACGCTATCTTGGTTTGGCAGAATTACTGCAGTTCACATGACTTACCTTCCAAAGCTATTATATTTTTTCCGTGTATTACCGGTCCCGATCCCTTCGCACATCTTGCGTATCCACCAACGTAAACTTCTGAAATTTATTTGGGGTAATTACCGACCTCGCATTAATAAGAGAATTATGTATACTCTCAGAATATCCGGAAGTTTTTTGGTCCCTAACTTACATGCTTACTACACTGCAGCGTCTATAGCCCCACTATGACATCTGCATGACACTTTTCAGATGCCACTATGGGCCATGATCTATTTAGTAGATTCCCATCTGGTCCCTCTTTCCTCCATACCTTGTCTCCCTCCAAAATACCGTCCAACGAACTTACAACCGTGCTTGACTCATTCCCTTCCTTTGTGGGACTCCGTCAAATTTTCGGCCAACCTTATTTCCCCCATCTGCCACTGCTACGCCTTATACCTTGCCCCATGTTTCAGCCTGGTTATGCAAACCCTCAGCAATTTTCTTGATGGACTGATCATGGTTTCGTGCATATCTATTCACTATTTACTCCTACTAAAATACTCCCCTTTGCATCTTTTAGATCCTCCCATGATATTCCTCTACATCAGGGATCCTCAAACTACGGCCCTCCAGCTGTTGTGGAACTACACATCCCATGAGGCATTGTAAAACTCTGACATTCACAGACATGACTAGGCATGATGGGAATTGTAGTTCCTAAACAACTGGAGGGCCATAGTTTGAAGACCCTTGCTCTACGTGAACACTACAGATATCTTCAACTCCAACATTTTCTCCAACAACTCATCAATTCCAAGCCTTTACCCTACACATTAACGCCCTTTGAGAGCCTTTGCAGGGCAAGACCTCACTCGCCGGGGCTTGTATCGCTTCTTTATGCCTCTATCATCTCTTGTGATAAACCTCCGCTTCTGACTTATCATTCGCAGTGGGAAAAAGACTTGGGGAGGCAGTTGGATGGGGAAGATTGGCAACATATGACAGCTGCTCTCTCGAAATGCTCTCGTAATGTACTGATTTTGGAGAATGCATATAAGGTATTCTACAGATGGTATTACACCCCAGCTAGGTTGGCCAGGTTTATACCAACATATTCCCCCTTATGCTTCCGGGGATGCTCCCAGGAGGGAACTATGGCTCATATTTGGTGGACATGTCCCAAGGTGTGCAGACTGTGGATTAGGGCTTACGTCCTGCTTCGCACTATTTTTCATATTAATCTAAAAAGAGACCCCAATGAAGCCCTTTTATGTAAGCCAACAATTGAACTGTCTCGTCAACAACGCCAATTGGCTCAGCATCTGTTTACTGCTACAAAATAGACTATTACTAATGCTTGGAAAACCCTGCTGCTCAGTTTTGAAGCAGTCAAAAATCGTATGAATGACATTCTGACGATAGAAAAACTGACTGCTATAGTTACCGACTCTCATGATAAATTTTTTAAAGTGTGGCACCCATGGACGACGTATATCACTCCGTCCAGATTCAATGCTACACTTCTCTCAATTTAGATGCTCCCCGGGCGCTCGCCCCGCAGAATCTACCCTTCCTCTTTCCCTTGCCCCCTTTTTCCACCCTCTCCTCTATTTGTTCACTCTTCCTTTTCTCTTCCCCTTTCCTCTTCCTTGTGTCCCACCTGTGTTGACACGCCTCTGTGTTCTATATCGAATAAATATGCCTAACTACAATATTCTCTCAATGGAACTTATTTCTGTATTTCTGTTTTTTTTTTTAATTATTCTTCAAACCCATAGAGAGTATTGTGCAGGTTTATGTTACTTGTGTATGGTAGACTGTCCATCTCTACCTTGATGGCTTTCTCTATAATTGCACACCTATCCATTGCAGCTTATGTACTGTTATATTTCCTTATTTGTTTTCCGTTGTGCTTCTTGTTCATATGTTCCATTTTCGCTGTAGTCATTCGTATGGACTTGCTGTGCACTTATGTTTGCTATACAATAAAAACTTTTGTAAAAGAGAGGTACAGTGACACCCACATTGGATAGGACATTGATACTCAGCTCCTTGATGACTTTGCACATTAATATTTTTTGCACAGTATGCACTAAGCACTTTTCTATTCTGTTTACTAACCTATCATCTTTAAATTTAAAAGGGTGACTTCAGATTCAGGAAAAGTATACATTTTTATGCATTGGGAGATCTATGTTTCCTATTATGCGATGATACATATCTCATTCCTTTGATGTTTACACTATATGCATTCTGCACTTTTTCAAGTGGTTACGCTTTAATTGTTATATAAGTGGGAGGAATCTGACTTTATAAATTTTGAGCGCGGCACATATAAGGATTATATAATTTAGTAACAATATTGTTGTATTGGAGTGCCTGCAGCCTCTTATCTTCTTCCTTAGTAAGCGCAGTAATCCATTCTGAATCTATTATGTATGTATGTATATATATATATATATATATATATATATATATATATTTATTTTTTTTTTGGATATATTTCCCAGATCATATTCCCTTGTGTATGTATATATATTTTTCTTTATATACATTTTTTTGCATATGTATTTGCTTTCTGCAACCTAGTGTTATGTGGGATTATGATGTTGGAATGGGAGGATATTATGAGGCAAATTATTTGTAATTGTTCACATATATATCATTATAAAGACATGTTCTTCTATTAATAGATTAATCATTGGATACTACTGACAATGTGTTGAGGAATGGACTCGCTATATGTAGCCACATCCTAGCCTTTTAAATAATGAATTGAAAAAAGTCTGTGTTGCCTTAATTGGTAATTGATGGCTGAATGGATTCCTAATTACTATTGAAACATTAAGGCCCCTTTCACACAGGCAGACCATTCAGAACCTGTCCGTTTTTTTGGCGGATCTGAACGGTCCCCCCATGCATCTCTATGGGGGATCGGATGTCAGCGGAGACATGTCCACTGACACCCGACTTGATCCGATCCGTCAAATCTGAACGGATGGAAACCCTATTTTCCATCCGTCCAGCGGATCGGATGGGATCGGATGAGAACGGACCGACGGTCCGATCCCATCCGATTTCCCCCATAGAGATGCATGGGGAACTGACAGCTGTGTCTCCACACACAGAGCGGAGACACAGTTGTCCTCCTGCTGCTCAGCGGGGGATCGGCGGCTTGATCCCCCGCTGAGAAAAACGGAATCCGTCCGACGGACGGATAGTGTGAAAGGGGCCATATAAGTGTGTGTGTATAGCTAACATGTGTTAGATGTATTTCTATCTGAAGAAGGGCGCTATCATACCAGCCCCAAATTGTTATGTGAAATACTTCTGAGATTTACTGAATTGTATTTTTTCCAATACATTTTATGTGCAGCAATCCCTGTGGACTTTTTTTTATATATGGCCAGTGGGACGGCCTGATTGCATTTGCACTGAAGCAAACACTGCCGCGCTGTTCACCACTTCTGAGATTGAATACATACATACACTGAACAAAATTATAAACGCAACACTTTTGTTTTTGCACCCATTTTTCATGAGCTGAACTCAAAGATTTAAGACTTTTTCTATGTATACAAAAGGCCTATTTCTCTCATATATTGTTCACAAATCTGTCTAACTCTGTGTTAGGCTAGCCATACATTATACAATTTTCTTACAAATTTTTGTACAATTTTCTTTAGATTTACCTTCATCTATGTAGTACAAAGGCCTGCCTTAGTGCCGGTTCACACTGCAGCGGCACGACTTCGGGGGCAACCTGTGAAGTCGCGTGCACCGCGACTTCGGCACGACTTGCACGGACTTCATAAAATGAATGTCTATGCAAGTCGCTCCAGGTCGCCCCGAAGTAGTACAGGACCCTTTTTCTATTAGAACGGTTCCTGTACCAGTCAATGGACCGCGACGGTGCGTGACTTGTCAGGCTGACCAAGTCGCCTGACAAGTCGTACTAGTGTGAATGGACACTTATAGGATACAATTTGAGTGGTGTTTCGTTTTGACCCCCATATTAACCACTTTACCACCGGAGGATTTTGCTGTCTTACGTCTGGGCCACTTTTTTCGATTCGGCGCAATTTAACTGACAGTTGCGCGGTCGTGCAACGCTGTACCCAAACTAAATTTACTTCCTTTTTTTCCCACAAACAGAGCTTTCTTTTGGTGGTATTTGATCACCTGTGCGATTTTTACTTTTTGCGCTATAAACAAAAAAATAGTTTATTTTGAAAAAATAACAATATTTTTAACATTTTTTTATATGAAATTCCCCCCCAAAAAAATTTAAAAATCAAAAATTTTTTAAATTTTTGGCCAATTTGTTTTCTGTTACCTATGTTTGGTAAAAAAAAAATTCACAATAAGCGTATTTTGATTGGTTTGCGCAAAAGTTATTGCGTTTACTAACTAAGGGAAAGATTTCTGTCATTTTTGGTGTTTTTTTTTTTAACGCGTAATGGCGGCGATCTGCGATTTTTTTTGCCGGACTTCGACATTGCGGCGGACAGATCGGACCCTTGACTGACATTTTTGACACTTTTGGGGGTACCAGTGACATTTCTGCAGTAATCAGTGCTATACATATGCACTGTTACTGTAAAAATGACACTGGCAGGGAAGGGGTTAATTTTATTGGAGAGGGAGGGGGTTAATGTATGCCTGGTGTTTACTAACGTGTGTGGGGGGGAGGTGACTGAGTGACACAGGGACAGATTGCATGTTCAGCTATGCAATCTGTCACTCCTTGTCACTTAGGAGATCCGCCCGCTCTGTTTACACAAGCGGGCGGATCTCCAGACTCGATTCCCCGACGATCGGGGAAGAGCAGCGGCGATCGCCGCTGCTCCTCCCCTGGCCCGACTCCCACAGCGGGAGCGCCGCCTACAGGGGGAGGAGTCCAGCGACGTAGGTCTATGTCGCTGGACGGAATCGAGCCACTTTGCCGCAGTACGGTCAACGTGACCGGTCGGCAAGTGGTTATATGGTTTATGGGAAATCAAACAGAAATTTGTACAAGGAAATTGAACATGTATGGCCAGCCTTAGACAGATTTGTAAACAATATTTGAGAGAAATAGGTCTTGTGTACATAGAAAAAGTCTTAGATCTTTGAGTTTAGCTCATGAAAAATGGGGGCAAAAACAAAAGTGTTGCGTTTATAATTTTGTTCAGTGTATATATATATATATATATATATATATATATATATATATATATATATATATTCAGCTTCTTTAAGTGGAAAAAGAGAAAGATGGACTGTACATTAATCATTGATTAAGTTTTCACCCTTCATGCAATTACCAGCTATTTATACAACAATTGGTGTTCCTTTGAAGGAAAACACACAGCCAAGGTTTGCTCTGCTCTCTATCAGGCAGTCAGCTGTGCGCTCTGACAGCTCTTATAACACTGTGCAGAGAGACATGCTGGCCAATGGGTTAGTGAGGATAGCATGCAATGATTCAGCCTTGGAAAAATCACTAGGACAGCATACAGGATGATGAAACTGCAGTGAAGGAAGGTAAATCATTAATCTTTCCATTGCCTGCAGTCTGACCACAGTAAGCTGGAACTAACTCTGAATTGCTTACTCATTCAGAAAACAGATTTAATCGAGCTTGCCTCTGGAGGAAGAAAGTTCGCTGATACATGTAAGACGAACAATAAAACAAGTATATAAAAGAGTTTATTCCTGGGAAAGGCCTTCAACCCCTATGCCTGGGGTTAACAGCAGCATATCAAGCCTTTAAGGCTGCAAGGAAAATTTCTCCCCAACCCCTCCGGTTATTATCAGCCTCCTTACTTCCAAATAATCTCTGCCTCTCCCTGTGGCCAGTTTTAACCTGTCTGATAAAGCAACCAATCAGCAATCACATTTGATTTATCAGATTGCTCTAAACTAACACATATTATCACAGCTTTTTAAGCACTGTTTTCCACATTAAAGCCTGGTTCACACCTATGTGTTTATTAGTGCTTTTTACCATGTTGTCCTATGGTATAAGAAAGGACAAGTTCCAAAGGGGGAATATAAATATCCAGGGATATGAGGGTAGAGGTATCCACGTCCCAAACTTCACAGAGGAAACATAAAAACGAAGAGGGGGCAAAGGGACTTTTAAACGGATACCGTCATTAGACCAATAATTCAAATAATAGGTATAAAAAACAATTTTATTAAAAACCAGACATACATATCCAGTAAATAATTACTGTATACAGAAACACAAAAATATATATGTTGCAAGTAGCAGGTAACAACAACGCTGATTGGCCCAACATGTTTCGCGAATAATCGCTTCTTCAGGGGCATTAACAAGGGTGTGAGGACCACACCAATGCTACTAGAAATTTAAAGAAACAAAAAGAGGTAAGTAATAATAATACAGTGCATTTGTAAACATATGAGTAGTGGTATAAAATGTAGGGGTCACAAGGAAGAGCGCAAAGTAAGAACAGGAACCCACCTGTAAGCAAACAATCCCAAACCCAGGAGGATGGATAGAAGATCGCAATTTGGATAGATACCCCTACGGCGGACATGGGAAAGGTCCTAAATGAAAAGGGGAGCCCGATTCAGGCAGTCCCGTGTTGGTCTACTCTATAAATGGGTAAAATATAGAGGAAATGTATTCAATATAAAAAAGGACATTCCTATGGCTCATATAATTAAAAATGGGGGTATTTATTTAGAAAAGGCTTACCAAAGGGTATATAT
Source organism: Pelophylax lessonae (assembly GCF_965119305.1). Classification (NCBI taxonomy): domain Eukaryota; kingdom Metazoa; phylum Chordata; class Amphibia; order Anura; family Ranidae; genus Pelophylax; species Pelophylax lessonae. The sequence continues at coordinate 58,782,731 of NC_138771.1, read as the reverse complement.
ATGTGTATCTCCTTATCCGTCCAAACAGCAGGGCTGGTGGGTGGCTGATGGGGAAGCCTATGCTGGTGGGTATAAAAAATGAGTGAATGCAAAAGTGAGGTCCAATATCCCTATGTTAATTGAGTGATGAAAGGGAATGTGCGTGTGGAATAGGTCATTCGGTAAATGAAGAAGAAAAGATACTGAAATTGTGATGGAAAAACCAAAATAATGTTTGTGGATAGAACATGCAAAAAAAAGAAAAAATTACCATTGTGAGTAAGACCAAGCATGTGAAGTGGTAAACAAGTGAAATGGAGAGTGAAAGCTAAAGGCCGTTAAGCCACCAAAGGAAAAACGAAAATTTCTTATTAACGTATTTTTAATAAAATTGTTTTTTATACCTATTATTTGAATTATTGGTCTACTGACGGTATCCATTTAAAAGTCCCCTTGCCCCCTCTTTGTTTTTATGTTTCCACTATGTTGTCCTATGGGACACGTTCACATCTATGCTTTTTTCAGCTGCTCAGCTGCTGCGTTTTTAGAAAGGGTCGGGAACTTTTTTTTTTTTTTAAACGCAAAACAATGTGTTTTTGGTTCAATAGACTTCAATAGAGAAGCTGCAGAAAAGCATGTAGTGTTTTTTTCAGCGAGTTTACTGTGATTTTTCTACAATTTGCGCGTTGCATTTTTTATTCTACCCAACATTTGGCTAAAAAAAACATTAAAAAAAGTGCGAAAATGCGTAAAAAATGCGTGTACAAGTGTGCAGAAATGGATCAAAACCAAACTGAATAGGTGTAAACCGAGCCTCAAGTAGCATTAAATCCAAAGAGTTTTTTTTTAGCCTAACACATTGAGCACAATAAAAAAAACATTTCCCAGTAAATTGTTTAATAAAATATTTAACGCAGTACTTGCAGTTTACAACCTTTTTGCTGCTAGTGCTGCTTCCCTGAACTTCTGGGTTTCCCATGAAAGAGTTAACAGTGGACAATGCAGCCTTGGAGTCAGAATGTTAGCTTGTAGAGGGGGGAGGGGGAGAAAGAGGGAGGATCGGGGGAGTGCCTTATCAACCTAAGCTACAGGACTGTGTGTTTCTATTGATGCGCACTGTGCAGGGAGATACAACTCTATAGGTGACTCCATAGGATACTGCGAAAGAAAGGAGCCACCCTGAAACAGGAAAAATGGGGCAGGCGACACGGCACCAGCTTAAACTGGAACCTAAGCAAGGAATAAAAAAAAAAAGGCTGCATACTCAAGTAAGGGATGACATCAGTTGCTGCAAGTGCCTAAAAACGGAAGGGTTTAATATCACTTTAAAACTAAAACGCTCCGAGAATGATCTGTATTGCCAACTTACATTAGTCTGTTACTCTGTGCGTCTATCTTCGACTACTATTACACAAACACAGCCCCGGCAGATGGATCGCACAGCAACGCAGCACTGTGTGATTTTGTACTTTTAGGAATGAATGACCAGTGATAGCTGACCAGTGACATGTGTATCACAGCCAGCCAGCACTGATTGGTAATTCATAAAAGTTAATGGTTACATAGCGCTGCGGTGCTGTGTGATCCATCTGCCAGGAGATACCTGGACAATGCATCAGTGTTGGCCCCCAGCTGAGAAACAATGTGTGTGTGCTGCTGGCATAGTCCAACACAAGAAGACTTCTAAGGATTTATAGTTTGGCACTTACTTAGACCTATTTGGGTTTCTCAGCTTAGGTGAATTTTCTTTTCAGGAAGGTCCTCGTCTTTGTAGTGAGCTGCCAAATACAAGCCAACTGTGCTTAAAGAGGAGCTCCAGGCCCCCCCCCCCCCCAAAAAAAATAAAATCAGCAGGCACAAATACTGTAGTTGTTGACTTTTAATAGAAGGACATTTACCTGCCTCTGGATCCAGCAATCAGAGCCAGCCCTACCATGGGTCCCGCTGGATCCATTGGACCCAGGAAGCACTTTGAGAAGGGCAGCAAATTGACACCAAAGATTTTTCTTCCAGCAGTTTTGTCGTCAGTTTGCGGCGCGTTACGGGAGGCATTTCCCCATCTCATACTGCTTTCCATAGTGCAAACTGATGAGTATGAGGAGACGGAGTGTCTCCTCTGGGGAACATCTCTCGTGTGATCGTGGTGTGCGCCATGATGTCAGACATCAGCGCACTCCATCTCATGTACGGCAGGCTGGATTTTCAGGAGTGGTGGCCGCAGCAGACACAGGAAAGACAGGGGGACTGAGGGCAGACAGTGGGTGTTTGGTGAACCGGTCCAGTGGTGAGTTATGGAAGAAAATAACAGTATATATAATATTTTCTAAATCTTATATTTATATAAAATAATGGATGTGTGGGCGTGATTTTTTTTTTTTTTTTTTTGAGGGGGTGGGGGCAGCATTTTATTCTTGGACCCAGGCAGCACAATGTCTTGGGCCAGCCCCGCCAGCAATGTCCTCAGCTGAGCTGATTTTTCAATCTTCACTAAGGCCCCTATTACACAGACGGACCGTTCAGATCCGCCTGTCAGTTTTTTTGGCGGATCCGAACGGTCCCCCCATGCATTCCTATGGGGCATCGGATGTCAGCGGAGACATGTCCGCTGACATCCGATCCGTCAAATCTGGACGGATGGAAACCCTATTTTCAGATGGGATCGGATGAGAAAGGACCGACAGTCCGTTCCCATCCGATTTCCCCCATAGAGATGCATGGGGAACTGACAGCTGTGTCTCCGCACACAGCGCAGAGACACAGCTGTCATCCTCCTGCTCAGCGGGGGATCGGCAGACCGATCCCCTGCTGAGGAAAACGGACTCCGTCCGACGGACGGAGTGTGTGAACGGAACCTTAGGGAAAACTTGCGGCTTCACGGCTTACAACTGTGCATGCCTGACCCACATTTTCTTAATGGCCCGCAGTCTTTTGGGACCTGTAATGTGTCCCAGAAGGCTGTGGGGGGTAGAAGAGGGGGTGGGGTAGGTACCTGCCCCCCCCCCCCCAAAAAAAAGTGCTAAATGTAAAGGAGGAGGGAGATCAGAACTATCCACATTTTAATAACCCCTGATAATCCGTGTCCAGCACCCCTCTACCATTACCTCTTGATCTTTGTGAATAGCAACGTTGGTTTTTCGAGAAGTCCCTGCCACCAGAGACCAAAGCTATTACTCACAAAGGACTGTATTTTAAAGAGTGTCTGGAAATACCATGGCATCAATGTTGGCCACCAGCTAATAAACAGCATGGGTGTACTTTGGCATAGTCCAATACGTGAAGGTGGTTGAGTTCCTCTGACATGGACAAAAATAAAAGGAAAAATTAAAATGAAATAAACCTAAAGTCAATACCCATTACATTTAGGATCTTGCCAGGACTTGGATAACTAGTTATCTATTGCTTTTGTGCTCTAGGTGATCTTGAGAAAAGCTTTGGTGACCTCAGCACTTGTCTAAGCTGAAATGAGTTCTTTGATACCTAAATACAGCTGCTAAAAATAATAAAGCATCAGAGTCTTTATTAAGAGAAAGATAAGATTCCACTGCAATGGTATATTTAGCAGTAGTTTATTTCACAGAAAAGCTGATTCCAGCAGAACACATTGTGTTACGTGTCACATCTCCTCAAAGGCATCAAAACAAAGGAGAAGGAAGGTTACTTATCAGAAAGCACCATGGTGAGGTTATTTATGTAATTACTGTGAGCTAATGTTATACTATTATATGCATTTAATATTGAGACATGGGATCTAAAAACTACATTACAAGATATTGTATAACTTAAAGCGGAGTTCGGGCCCCAAAATCTACATAGTCAATTTTGGGCCATCCGCTTGCTTATGGTCACCTGAAACAGAAATGGATAATTACGATTTTTTTTTTTTTTTTTTTACTTACCTTGTAATTGCAGAAAAATATACTCCCCTTTCTTCCACTTCCTCCCTCGGCCGCGCCGTCACTTCCGCTTTGCAAGGATTCCTGGGAGCTGAACGTCATCGCTCCCAGGAATCAATGCGCCTGCACCGGTCCCAACGTCAGTTCCGGTGCAGGCGCGTCATACCTTGGTTGCCTGACAAGTAGCGGACCGTGCTGTGCAATTGGAACCGTTCTAATAGGAGAGACTCAAGTCGCTCCGACTTAGAAAAAGGTTACTGCACCTTTTTTTTGCAAAGTCGGAGCGACTTGCATTGACTTCCATTATGTGAAGTCGTTGCAAGCGGTGCACGGGTGACACCCTAGTGTGAACTGACACTAATGGCGCTTTTCCACTGCATAGAACCGTACCGGCTCGGCACGCTTTTGTGCTTTTCCACTGCAGTACCGCATGGTATAGGGTCGGAACGGTTCGGTACGGTACGGTATAGGTTTGCTTTTCCACTGCATGGAACCGAACGGTACGGTATGGTATGGCTCTGAAAAAACAGTACCTACTCGATTGTGGTTCCAACAGGTACCAAACTGGTACCATATCCCACAATCCTTTGTATGCAGTCACTACTAGCCACTGATTGGTCAGAGAATCACACCCACCCCGTTGTTATCCCACCCACTTAACTTTAGTACTACTTTAGTGGAAAAGCAAACCTATACCGTACCGAACCGTTCCGACACTATACCATGCGGTACCTCAGTGGAAAAGCAAACCGGGCCAAGCAGGGCCGAGTAGAGCCGAGCCGGTACTAGCCGGTATTTGCAGTGGAAAAGTGCCATTAGGGACATATTTATAGAGCAGTTAATCTGACATTCACCAAACATTCACTGCAGGTGACTCTTCCTGGTGCGTTGTATTTGAAATTGGTTCTTCTCCAGGGAATGTCTAGTGAAAGTCACGTTCACTGCTTTTTAAAAATGGCCCATAAAGTAGACCTGAAATCAAGAAACAAAGATTTTCTATGTTATAGTAGGGTGACCAGATGTCCCCAGTTTCCAGGGACAGTTTCCACTGTCAGGAGGCTGTCCACCCAATAAAAAGTGTCTCGGATTGTGCCCATGGAAGAGTGCTCCAAGCCCCACTACACATGAGATGGAGGGAGGAAATTGTATTCTGAATTGTAGTCATGCTCACATATAGTCACACTGTTTTGACTTTTTATTTGTAAAAACAGGAAGATTATCCTTATAGGCAGGGCTTTTTTTCTCAGAGAATAAGTGCAGGAACTCCCCATTTCTGGGTCAATTCTTGTCTCTGCCCCTACCCTCCCCTGAGCACCGTTTCTTGATTCTACCCCCCTCCCCCCCCACACACCTCTTAGTTCCGCCCTCTTTTACAGAATACAGAGCAGGGTATAATTTTGTGGTGCTAAGTAATTTGTATGGAATTTGATAATAATAGCAAGAAAAGCAGTAAAATAGATCCCCTGCATCCACCAGCAATAGACCCTCCCCAGCAACTACAGATCGCCCAGCAGCCAGCATCAACAGACCCCCTTCTTCAACAGCAAGTCCTATCCAGCAGCAATTGACTCCCCAGCATCATAAGCCCCCCTCCAGCAAACCAGCAACAATTGACCTCCCCAGAAACAATAAACAACCATGCAAAAATAGATCCCCTCCAGCAACAAGAGATTCCCCCAGCAGCCATTATCAATAGACCCTCCAGCACACCCAAGTACCCCTTGTCGTTAAATACAGTACCATTCAGTACTGAAGGTGCCGGAACTGCATTCCCCCGCGTTCCCGCTGAAAAAAAGCCCCGCTTATAGGTATTGCTACCTTTAACTATTCATTAAAATTAGTGCGTGATTTTGTGGTTGTGGCTAAAAGCAGGCGTGCTGGGTATTGTGTCCCCAGATTTCATTTGAAAACCTGGTCACCCTATGCTATAAGTAACACCTAGAAATGTTATTAGTGCCTAATTAGTATCCTAAAAAAATAAAATCAACTTTTTTATTTCATGTGCCTAGGCACTCCTTTACCTTGAGCCTCATAGTTGTATATGTTCAGTGTGAGATCATCTAAGGCACTGCCACCCTTACTGGTAGTCTCGGGAGAATTGGTGACTACTGTGCTGCTCACTGTTCTTCTTGTTGAAGTGGAAGCTATACTGAAGTACCTACAATGCAAAGGTCTCACTGGTTCTGTGCCATTAAGGCCTCATGCATGCTGTGTTTAGCCCTGGAGCATGGGCCTCTGGTGTGTAGGCACCGCTGTATCTTAACCTAGGCCGACAAGGCCCAGGCCTAGGGCAGCACTTTGCAGGGGAGCTGCAAAAAAGTCCCCCCCGCCCGTATGAAAAAAAAAGCCGCCTCCCGCACAAAGAGTCCCTGCTGTCTTGTGCTAGACTTTTAGTGTAGTGCCAGTCTTATGGGGTGGACTGTGCTGGGGGGCAGAGTCCAGGAGGAAAATCGGTCTGGCGCCCCATAAAGTGGCCGCACTACTGCCGGTATGATAATACCGGCCAGTAACTGGCCTGACGTTCAGACAGACTGGCGGCTGCCAATACTAGTAAGTGTGGCACTGGCAGCTTCACCTACCCTACTGCAGGGCATCCTTGGGAGGAAGTTACGATATGTAATGTAACTTCCTCCTAGAGCTCTCTGTGTCAATAGCATGGAGAAGAGAGGAGGGAAGCCACCAGGTATGGCAGCAGAGGGTTTTTTTCATTCTCATTGACAACTCTGAAGAGGGCATTTAGGTGGTTTCCTTCCTGCTTGATAACTTTGAAGAGATATATAAATTATGGGATTATTCGCTTGTGAGTCATACTTTGAGCGCTAATGAATCTTACCTGTTGTCCTGGAATTGATAGGGTTAAATCTTGGGCTCTCCGGTGTTATGGTGTAATGAAAATACCGGACTTTTGAAGTCTTCTGGATGAGAAGTAAAGCCGGTCTGTATACTTTTTTTGCTCATGGTTTTTGCAACCTGCTTATTTGTCTTAGGTTTTTCTCTATACTAGGAACATTTTTATCCCATTTAATCCTGTTTTATTTAGCAAAATTTATTTTTATTAATTATACACCGGTTAAAGTGGAGTTCCACCCTAAAATGTGACTTCGGTCCATCTTCATGCCCAGAGTCACCTGAAAAACAAATGGATAATAGCAATTTTTTTTTTTTTACTTGCCTTGTTTAGAAGATAGTATACTTACCTTACTTCCTCTTCCTCCCCTCGGTGGCCATGGCCCGTCGTCACTTCCTGGCTTGCAATGATTCCTGGGAGATGAACGTCATCGCTCCCAGGAATCAATGCGCCTGCACCGGCCCTGACTTCAGTTCCGGTGCAGGCGCCGTCATACCTTGCTAAACAGCTTCTGGGCATGCCCAGAAGCTGTGCAGGGATGACGCTGAGGCACCGGAAGTGACGGCTGGGCAGGTGCAGTGCATCGTGGGACCGAAGAAGACGGAAGGGGACGCAGAAGAGGACGCGCTGGCTTCAAGCTGCCCACACCTGAGATGGCAGCGCTGGACAATACATTTTCAAGGTAAGTATTTCTTCCTGCAGGTAAGTGCAACCCGGGACAGTTCAGAGGCTATCCATTGTGGAATGTACTAGCCCTGACTGTCCCGGGGGTATTTTTATGTATTTTTTTTTTAGGTGGAACTCCGCTTTAAAGATCTTTCAGTCTGTGTGTTGATATATTTTGGGCTCATTTTTGGCCTGATTGAGTCCTAAATCTTTGACTATGAAACTGGTTTTTGATTGTCACATGACCACCATCAAATGGAACAATAGTTTGGCAGGTCCCCATCCCAAGCGTTCCTCCTAGGATAAGTGGCACTGACAGCCAAGAGTGGTACCTGTGTGGTCAGATCAGCATTGTATGTCCAATAATCCACAAATATGGATTTAGCCCAACCCTATCTGCTGGCCCAATGTGATGCCATTTAGGGGTATTTTAGCAGGTGAATATGAGCACTTCCACCACTGGAAATGCCTTTGTTATGACTTAGCACTGGCATTTTTACTGACATCAGTTTGAGATGTTTCAGTGATCATTCAGAATTCATTAACAGGTGCATTTGATCTCCTTCTGACTTGCATTTCCCTGTGCTTCATGCAGATTTTGCATTGCAATAGACTTGCATAGGTATTAAAAACCTTCTTGAAGCAAGCAAAAGCCTCTCAACATAGGAGCTTAGGGTCCATTCACAACAGCCACTGTGTGGCAACATGTGTGGTGTGGTGAGGTCCAGCAGGACCAGCGCAGTGTTAATGCACTGATACCACTGCTGTGCACTTTTCATTTTTTTTTCTTTTTTTTCATTTGCAAACAAACTTTATTGAATTGTCACATTTAGGCCCCTTTCACACATGCTGTCTGTTTGTCCATTTTTCATCCACCTGTTGACGGATGAAAAACGGACATCAATGCATCTCTATGTAAAAACGGATGACAACACATGATCATCAGTTAACATCCGTTTTCATCCGCTTCCGTCAATGTCTGTTTTTTTGAATGGATGAATGCCCTATTTTTCATCCGTCAAAAAAATCTCCCATTTAAAAGTTTCTTCGTTAAGAAGGCTGCCTGAATTCTCACAGGAACTTGGCATCAAATCAGATTCTTATCTTCCCTAGAGAGGACTAACGGAGTCCCTAAGGGGACAATTTTTAGAAGTAGGTGGTGCAGTATTGGTTCGATGCTGCATCTGTCCCTGCCGGCTATAAGGCTGTGTTTGATCGCTCGGTTCTCAGAGTTCCCTGGGCAGAGAGCTGGTGACTGTCAGTCACTGCACCAGTGAAATATACAAAGTGGGGATCTGGCACTCCAAATGGTGTCTCTAAACAAGTCAGACTGCTAAAATGGAGACAAAAGGAGTCTGCTGTCCAGGAAGATAAGTAAAAGAACTCTAAAAAGAGGCAGCCATCCTCAGAGTGTGTTTAGGGACTCTGTAAAACATGTGGAAAGCAGAGAGGCCAGTAGAATGAGCTGTGAGCTCCAAGTGCATAGCCTCTATGGCTGACAACCCTTGATCCTGACTTCCGACCTGAACCGGTGACGTCATTTCCGCATCCACGTACCAACGCTGGTTTGCGTGGAGTCCCCTGGCCATCCCTGGATGGATAGGTATTGCATCCAGCTCTCCTCCTCCCCAGCCTGGACCATTTGTGGAGCCTGTAGGACAACAAGGATCGCTAGGACTGTACAATACTAGGACGGGCTTGAATTTCCTTCACTTCTTGTAAATCTTTTTATTCTTGTGCAAATAAATGATTACTTTTTAATACTACACTTAGTTGGCGCCTCCCCTCTCTGCTTGTCATTCACTACTCCAAAAAGAAAATTGTGATGCTGAGCACCCTGCTCCTGCGCTTAGAACCAGGTCCTCAGGCTGCCTCTATCCCGGAACTCTCACTTGGCATCCACTATGGCTAAGCTTTGCTGCCCTCTTTGACCGGGGTGGTCAACAAAACACTGCAAATAAAAACAAAGAAAAGGGCGCACCAGCCTAGCGCATTATCCTCAGTGGGCTTTTAATGAAAAAAGTTTTAAAATCAGCTACTCACAAACATGCGAAATAATCTAGCATATCAATTCCATAGAGCAACATCCTTATTACAAGTCCAATGTCTCGTGAAGACGAAGGGCTGACGCGTTACGAGGCCGTGCCTCTTCCTCAGAGGCTAAAAACAGGTCACAGAAGTGAAGAAGGAACTGCACTCCTGTGATCCATTCATCCAATGAGCTTTGGCTGTACTTCTCCTTTAACAGGCTCCCCTTCCCCTGTAGCATCGGTGCACTGCCATATACAAATGGGAAGAATACCTGCTCCTGCCTACAAATGTACCATTGTGTGAGTTCTGTGTAATATGGGAGCTGCAGCTTCTGGTCATATGACAATGTGAAGGGAGGATTTTTTTTTTTACTTTCTCTCTATCAATACATAGGACAAAAAATATTTCACATTGCGAAGGAATCAGAATCCCTAGTCTAAATATTCATGTGGTTCCAAAACGAGTCTTCCCCGATAGCTAGATTACTAGGCACATGGTGCCAGTGCTGTATATTGGCCTAGGCCAACAAGGCCCAGGCCTAGGACGGCACTTTGCAGGGGGGCAGCAAAAAAAAGCCGCCCCCTCCACCTGAGACTCTATTGGCCACTGGTTGCTCTCTCACCCCCTCTCTCTTACCCCCTCACACCCCCCTTCTCTCTTTCAACCCCCCTCTCTCTCTCTCATCCCCTCTCACCCCCCTTATCTCTCTCACCCCCCTCTCTCTCTCTCTCTCTCATTCCCCCCCTCTCTCTCTCATTCCCCCCCTCTCTCTCTCTCATCCCCCCTTCTCTCCCCCCTCTCTCTCATCCCCCCTCTCTCTCTCTCTTTCTCTCTCTCACCCCCCTCTCATCCCCCCTCTCTCTCACCCCCCTCTCTCTCTCCCTCCCTCACCCACCCCTCTCTCTCTCTCTCTCTCTCTCTCTCACCCCCTCTCATCCCCCCTCTCTCTCTCTCCCTCCCTCATCCACCCCGCTCTCTCTCTCTCATCCCCCTCTCTTTCTCCCTCCCTCCCTCACCCACTCCCCCTCATGAGATCTCAGGGGTTCATGCTGGAAGTTGTAGTCCTTCAATTTTTGAGGGAGTTACATCCGTTAAAAAGGAAGGAGTCGGGCAAATTTACATAGGACAGGGAGGGGGGGCGCTCAATTTTAGTCTTGCCTAGGGCAGCACAAAATCAACATACACCACTGCATGGTGCGTGTAGGTAGAGGGTGGACTGCTGCACTACAACGTATGATTAGATCTAAATACAGAAGCTTTCCATGATGAATAAAAACTGTAGTCTTTATACTTCTAGAGACAAAGGAGCTTCTACCACATTACACAGCAGACATCTAATTACAGGCAAGCCAATATCAGTAGTGTTCCGTTATGCTGTTACCACTTTAACATCAATGCAGCAGAGACTTTCCAATTGTGGTAATAGAGAAACCTGAATTAAATGAGCTTGGTATATACTTGGCTGCCAGCACATGGAAATTTAAATACCCTCGGGCAGATAGGGCTGAACTCTCCAATATGTGTAATATTCCTTTGTCTCCCCCATACTATAAATATCAGTGTGATTTTCCTCCTCTGTGTGCATTATTATAATCTAGCTGTTTGTCTGGTTTAAAAATAGACCCACTATCAGAGGAATACTGGTGGGAAAGAGACGTGCGAAGAGAACTCCGCACATCAGTAACCCATTGTGTATAGTACACATGATCCCGTGATCACACATATAATGTAACATCTAGTTAGATATCATTTGCTTCACATGGTCATTTGGCACAGCACTTCTATATGAATAGACAGGGTTTTCTTTGTCCAGAATAAAGGCACCAGTACACTTAAAGCTGAAATCTGGGCACAAAAACTTTCATTAAAAAATATTACATATTAAAATAAAATTTTCCGTATTCCATATTAAAAATTAATATTAAAACGTAATATTCCGTATTCCATATTAACCACTTATAGTGATTGTAAAGTCTAGTTTTTAAGGAAAAAGAAAAAATACCAAACATGTTATACTTACCTCCTCTGTGTAGTTGGTTTTGCACAGAGCAGCCCAGATCCTCCTCTTTTAGGGTCCCTCATTGCTGCTCCTGGCCCCTCCCTCCTGTCGAGTGCCCCCGCAGCAAGCAGCTTGCTATGGAGGCACCCAAGCCGAGCCACAGCTCCCTGTGTCCCTGCTGTTAGGCCCCGCTCCTTCTCTACTGATTGGCTAACTGACTTTGATTGACAGCCACGGGAGCCCATGGCGCCGTGGCTGTGTCTCAGCCAATAAGGAGGCAGAGTCCTGGACAACGAAGGCACTCATGGACATTACTGGATAGAGATGGGGCTCAGGTAAGTATTAGGGGGTGCTGGGGAGGCTGCTACACACAGAAGGGTTTTTTTTTGCAATTACTTTGCAATACTTTCACCGTCACACCGTATTTGCGCAGCGGTCTTATAAACTAATTTTTTTGGGAAAAAATGTACTTTTTTGAATAAAAAAATAGAAAAACAGTAAAGTTTGCCCAATTTTTGTATAATGTGAAAGAGGATGTCACGCTGAGTAAATTGATACCTAACATGGCATGCTTTAAAACTGTGAACGCTCATGGAATGGCGACAAACGACTGTACTTAAAAATCTCTATAGGTGAGGCTTTAAATATTGCTACAGGTTAACTGTTTGAGTTAAGGAGCTAGAATTATTGCTCTCTCTAACAATCGCAGTGATACCTCACATGTGTGGTTTAAACACTGTTTACATATGTGGGTGAGACTTGCATATGCTTTCACTTTTGCGCCCGAGCTCAGAGGGGTGGGGCGCTTTAAATTTTTTTTTTCTTATTTATTTTCCTTTTTATACTGTCCCTTTTTTAAAAAAAAAAAAAATGTTTTGATCACTTTTATTCCTATTACAAGGAATGTAAGCATCCCTTGTAATAGAAATAAACGTTATAGGTTGTCTTTAATGAGAGATCTGGGGTCAAAAATACCTCACATCTCTCATTTAGCCTTTAAAGAAAAAAAAAAAAATGTAATTTAACTTTTGCTAGTAAAAAAAAAATGGGCCCTTTAAGACCATTGGGCAGAAGTGACGTTTGACATCTCACCGGTCCTCCAGGGGCATAGATGGCCATCCGTGCACAGGATTTGGTCGTTTTTGCCGCTAACGATGGCTCTGGTAAGCGGGGTGAACGACTGAGAAGCGGCGTAATGTGGCACCTTTCCTGCTGCCCATGAAAGTGATCACATAGTGAATCCGCCATTGGGACCACTTTTATCAGATTTTGGATCACCAGCTCTGTAAAAAAATACCGGGGTCTGCTATCTGCTGCCATAACCCCGGTATTTAACGTCACAGTAAATACACGGTTGGTGGTCCGGAAGTGATTAGAAATGGCCACTAATAAGATAAATACACTTTATATGCGCCAAATGCCATTGAGAACTCAGTTATTACCTTATAAATATAGTGGTAACACCATAACACTGCTACATGTAGCTTGTGCAGAGAGCAGAGCTGTGGGTGGGGCTCAGCAGACTGCCTGCAGAAAACTACAGGAGGGGACGGAGACAAGACCTGTCACCCTGCACAAGAAGAGGGAGCAGCAGTGACCGGTCTTTATTACAGTTAGTTCCCTACATACGAACCTTCGTGTTGCAAACCTTCAAAGTTACGAACAAACATTTGCATGTCCAATCACGTGAGTTAAAAAGGAGAGGGTATGGGACTTTAAATGAGGCATATAGTATATATAACTAAACGCCTTCATACCTGTGCATATTTGAAAAAAGAGAGGATCTTGGGACTTTGAATAAGGTGCATAATCTACAGTAAGTAATTGGTAGATATTTATAGGTACAATATTAATTCATATGTATATACAATTAGAGGAACGTGATACAATAATAAACAGTAATGTTGGAAAAACAGTCTCATCAGCAATTATGTGTCCTTGATTACAATAATTAATTCAAGTAATAAACCTATTTATCATTATTCAGCTAGATCATAACACACTAAAATAATAGAGATGGAATGGGGAGCTGATCGTGTTAAAAAATCTCAATCTACGTTTGTATCATTGGTCTATAATAAGCAACATTTAGTATAGGTGATCAAACAGTAAAACACATGATTCTACTAAAGGAATTGCATCCATGTGGCTCTACGCGTTTCATGGAGTATACTATAGCATTTAGTTATGTATACTATATGCCTCATTTAAAGTCCCAAACTCTCTCCTTTTTAACTCAAACAGTGTACAGTGGGGTAGTGATCAGCACTTTCGCCTAGCAATAAAAGGGTCGCTGGTTTGAATGCTAACCACGACACTACCTGCCTGGAGTTTGCATGTTCTCCCTGTGCCTGCGTGGGTTTCCTCCAGGTACTCTGGTTTCCTCCCACACTCCAAAGACATGCTGGAAGGTTAATTGGATCTGGTCTAAATTGGCCGTGGTATGTGTTTATGAATGTGAGTTAGGGACCTTCGATTGTAAGCTCTTGAGGGCAGGGACTGATGTGAATATACAATGTATATGTAAAGCGCTGCGTAAATTGACAGTACTAAATAAATACTTTGAATAAAATATTCCACTTCCTCAGGAGCAGATGCAAATCTATAAAAGTGCCCTCGATATATAGGCTTTGCCGATAATCAATCTCAAGTACCTAGGCTAGCTATGTTGGACTTACAAGCAAATTGGACTTACGTACGTGTTCTTGGAAGAGAACTCAGTCGTATGTAGGGGACTTACTGTACAAGAAGCTCCTGCACAGAGGCAAAGTTTCATACTGGATTACTGCACAGATCTGGATGAACTACACGTGTCTTGTATATATAGCAATATACAGTATCTCACAATAGTGAGTACACCCCTCACATTTTTGTAAATATTTTATTATATATTTTCCTGTGACAACACTGAAGAAATTACACTTTGCTACAATGTTAAGTAGTGAGTGTACAGCTTGTATAACAGTGTAAATTTGCTGTCCCCTCAAAATAACTCAACACACAGCCATTAATGTCTAAACCTCTGGCAACAAAAGTGAATACACCCCTAAATTAACCACTTTGCCGCTGCTCACTAGAGCTCTACTGCGGCAAAGTGGCTCTTGTAGGTCTGACAACGTAGACCTATGTCGCCAGACACTCCCCCTTCTCGGCGGCGCGTGCGCGCCACCGGAGGCTCGCTCCCGCTGTATTCAGTCACAGCGGGAGTCGGGCCAGGGGAGGAGCAGCGGCGATCGCCGCTGCTCTTCCCCGATCGTCGGGGAATCGAGCCTGGAGATCCGCCGCTTGTGTAAACAAAGCGGGCGGATCTCCTAAGTCAGTGGTCATCAACCCTGGCCTACAGGGCCCACTAACAGGCCAGGTTTGCAAGATAACTGAAATACATCCCAGGTGATATAATTTGCTGCTCAGTGATTGCATTACTCTAGTCTGCATCTCCCCAAGGTAATACTTAAAATCTGGCCTGTTAGTGGGCCCTGAGGACCGGAGTTGAGGACCACTGTCCTAAGTGACAGGCAGGGTCAGATTGCAGGCTTCAGCATAGCTGAACCTGCGATCTGTCCCTGTGTCACTCAGTCACCTCCCCCCCACATGTCAGTAAGCACCAGGCATACATTAACCCCTCCCTCTCCAATAAAATTAACCCCTTCCCTGCCAGTGTCATTTTTACAGTAACAGTGCATATTTATAGCACTGATTACTGTAGTAATGTCACTGGTAACCCCAAAAGTGTCAAAAATGTCAGTCAAGGGTCCGATTTGTCCGCCGCAATGTCGCAGTCCCGCAAAAAAAAAATCGCAGATCGTCGCCATTACCCGTTAAAAAAAAAAACACCAAAAACGACAGAAATCTTTCCCTTAGTTAGTAAACGCAATAACTTTCGCGCAAACCAATCAAAATATGCTTATTGGGATTTTTTTTTTTTACCAAAAATATGTAGCAGAAAACAAATTGGCCTAAAATTATAAAAAAAATTTGATTTTTACATTTTTTGGGGGGGGGGGATTTCATATAAAAAAATGTGAAAAATATTGTTATTTTTTCAAAATTGTCGCTCTTGTCGCGCAAAAAGTAAAAATCACACAGGTCATCAAGTACCACCAAAAGAAAGCTCTGTTTGTGGGGAAAAAAAAGGACGTAAATTTAGTTTGGGTACGGCGTTGCATGACCGCGCAATTGTCAGTTAAATTCGCACAGTGCCGAATCGCAAAAAAGTGGCCCAGACGTAAGACAGCAAAATCCTCCGGTGGTAAAGTGGTTAAAATGTTCAAACTGGGCCAGATTAGCCATTTTCCCTCCCCGGTCTCATGTGACTGGTTAGTGTTACAAGTTCTCAGGTGTGAATGGGCATGTGTGTTAAATTTGATGTTATTGCTCTCACTCTCTCATATTGGTCACTGGAAGTTCAACATGGCACCTCATGGCAAAGAGCTCTCTGAGGATCTGAAAAAAAGAATTGTTGCTCTACATAAAGATGGTCTAGGCTATAAGAAGATTGCCAAGACCCTGAAACTGAGATGTAGCACCAAGACCATACAGCAGTTAAACAGGACAGGTTCCTCTCAGAACAGGCTTTGCCATGGTCAACCAAAAAAAATTGAGTGCACGTGTTCAGTGTCCTATTCAGAGGTTGTCTTTGAAAACTAGAGGTATGAATGTTGCCAGCATTGCTGCAAAGCTTGAAGAGGTGGGGGGTCACCATGTCAGTGCTCAGACCGTACGCCGTACAATGAATCAAATTGGTCTGCATGGCTGTCGTCCTAGAAGAAAGTCTCTTTTAAAGATGATGCACAAGAAAGCCTGAAAACAGTTTGCTGAAGACAAGACTAAGGACATGGATTACTGCAGAGGCGTAACTAGAACCTATAAGGCCCCGGTGCAAGAAACCATGAAGGGCCCCCCGGACCCCTGGCTGGCGCCCTTCCCTTCAAGCCTGGGGCTCTTCCCACTGATCCTGGGGCCCTTTACTCTCGTTGAGGGGCCCATTATTAAAGTGGAGTTCCACCCTAAAATAATACTTACCTCCATCTTCTCGCTCCGGGTCACCTGAAAAACAAATGGATAATCGCATTTTTTTTTTTTTTTTTACTTACCTCGTAGAGAAGAAAATATACTTACCTTACTTCCTTCTTCCTCCCCTCGGCGGCCACGGCCCGTCGTCACTTCCTGGCTCTGCAATGATTCCTGGGAGCTGAACGTCATCGCTCCCAGGAATCATTGCACCTGCACCGGCCCCGACGTCAGTTCCGGGGCGGGCGCGTCATTCCCTTCTAAACAGCTTCTGGGCATGCCCAGAAGCTGTGGAGGGATGACGCGCGCGCACCGGAAGTGACGGCGGGGCCGGTGTAGTGCATCGTGGGACCGAAGAAGACGGAAGAGGACACAGAAGAGGATCGCGCTGGCTTCAAGCTGCCCACCCCTGAGATGGCAGCGCTGGACAATACTTTTTCAAGCTAAGTATTTGTCCTAAAAGGTAAGTGCAACCCGGGACAGATCAGAGGCTAGCCATTGTGGAATGTACTAGCCCTGACTGTCCTGGGGGTATTTTTATTAAAAAAAAGTATTACCAGGGTGGAACTCCGCTTTAAGGTCCTGCAGCGGGATCTTTTCACAAGTTCTGCAGTGGGTCCCCTTCCTGCATCTTGGGACCTCCCCATGGTGGTGGAATGACAAGTTCTGCAGTGGGCCCCCTTCCTGCCATCTTGGGGCCTCGGTGGTGGTGGAATGCAGCTACAGGAGGAAAAAGGAGGACATTGATTCTCTACATGCTTCCCCCACCACCTCTTCTATCAAGGTGTACAGGGGAGCCATACAGGCCCCCTGGAGCATGGGGCCCAGTTGCAATTGCAACCCCTGCAACCCCTGTAGTTACGCCCCTGGATTACTGAAACCATGTCCTGTGGTCTAATGAGACCAAGATAAACTTATTTTGTTCAGAAGTGTCAAGCGTGTGTGATGGCAACCAGGTGAGGAGTACAAAGACAAGTGTGTCCTGCCTACAGTCAAGCATGGTGGTGGGAGTGTCATGGTCTGGGGCTGCATGAGTGCTACTGGCACTGGGGAGCTACAGTTCATTGAGGGAACCATGAATGTTAACATGTACTGTGACAAACTGAAGCAGAGCATGATCCCCTCCCTTCGGAGACTGGGCCACAGGGCATTATTCCAACATAACAACCCCAAACACACCTCCAAGACCACCACTGCCCTGCTGAGGGTAAAGGTGATGGACTGGCCAAGCATGTCTTCAGAACTAAACCCTATTGAGCATCTGTGGGGCATCTTCAAACGGAAAGGTGGAGAAACGCAAGGTCTCGAAAATCCACCAGCTCCACGATGTCATCATGGAGGAGTGGAAGAGGACTCCAGTGGCAACCTTTGAAGCTCTGATGAACTCCATCCCCAAGAGGGTTAAGGCAGTGCTGAAAAATAATGGTGGCTACGCAAAATATTGACACTTTGGCCTAATTTGGACATTTTACCTTAGGGGTGTACTCACTTTTGTTGCCAACGGTTTAGACATTAATGGCTGTGTGTTGAGTTATTTTGAGGGGGCAGCAAATTTACACTGTTATACAAGCTGTGCACTCACTACTTTACATTGTAGCAAAGTGTCATTTCTTCAGTGTTGTCACATGAAAAGTTATAATAAAATTTTTACAAAAATGTGAGGGGTGTACTCACTTTTGTGAGATACTGTATTTGTTTTCCTCAGATATCAGCGTTAAGCTATCTAACCTAAATTTGTCACTTCAATAGCTTCAGACAAGAGCCTTTCTGTAAATGAGGGATATTCCCTGCAAACATACTGGGCTGCTGCTGTCATTGGAAATGTAGGAAAGCTGGAAAATGATTGCCATTCAGTCAGAAGCCAATTGAATATGATTGTGTACTTATCTAATTTAAATAAACTGGAATTTGTTTGGCTGCTATTGCTGTATTTTGTTCAGCATTGCTGCTCATTGTATTAAAATAATAAATAGTCTGTATTGTGCAACCTGTGCTTGTATAACTAGGATCTGCTTTCATAATATGAGGAATTGTTTGAGAAATCCTTAGTAAAAATGAGAGAGAACTATATAGGCTGGAAATGCTAAGTTCTAAATGGCCTCTAAAATACTAGCTGCCTGGCTGTTATTCTGATCCACTGACTTTAATATTTTTGAACCACTATGTGGATGATTTACTCAAAGGAAATAGACTGTTCACTGTCCAAGAGATTTTCCCTTAGCTTAGTGTAACGCTCGGCTGACTTCCATCATCCAATAATATGCAAGTATATGTACTGTTTTATTATTTTCCTTGCATGTGATTGGGTATTCTTTGTAAAGTGAATTTGCACTGCATTTACTAAGCTCCCTTGAAAATTGAACATACTTGTTGCCTTTAAAAGAGAAGTATGGCTTTGGAAACAAGCATTTATAATCACCTAGGTGGATGCAGCATTGGTGCTGCATCTGTCGCCCACCGGCTCTGTAGTGAGGACTGAGCCATCAAACACCACTGATCGTTCAGTTCTCCCCTCTGCTTTGAGCAGAGAACTGTGACTGTCAGTCTCCAGCTCTCTGCTCTGCCCCTCCATTGCTCGCTGGAGTGCTGGGCTGTGGAGGGGATGGGAGGGGCTGGCTCAGGCTCCCAGCAGCGAGGCTGATTCAGTTGCTGGCCAAGGCTTTGGGGTCCTGGACTGGCCCTGTGACATCAGCCAACAGTGGGCTGAAGCCCGCTGAAAACGGATCACATGAGTGCAAAGTAAACTGCACTTCTGTGATCCACAGAAGAAGTATAGCCAAAAAAGCTTTGCCTATACTCCTCCTTTAATAAATCAACTCCAATGACTTGAGAGTCAATTATGTAGACAAGGAAAACCAGAATTCCTTATCTACATACAACTACTTTTTCTGAGTCAGTGACTCATAACGCTGAAACCAATGAGCTTCTGTGTTTCTATTATGACAGGTTTCCATTACGGTGCACATGCACAGGTCCATTAGTGACACAGATTATACGGTTTCATACCTTGTGACATGGTTTTTATAGCTGATTTTTAACTGTCTGACTAACTAACCTGTTGGCAGGTGCCTAGAATATTAATTGTCCACATGGGGTTATGTCCAGTAATTAATGATCAAAGGTGTTGTGGTGCGTCTGCCTTTTTGGTCTGTGGTGCTTCCCGTGTAGGGGATATATATAGGCGATCGGAGGTTGAGCTTGGGTTGTTGCTGGTCGTGTGAGCTATACAGAGACCCTAAACATGGAGATGTAGACATTGTACCGAGAATGGAATTACCCCATAGGGGGATCCTGAAACTGGACTAAGTTTAGAGCATAATACTAGTTGTTGGGAACTAACACAACTTAAATTTATGAGCACCACAGCACACCCCAAGGACAGTGCAGTAGCAGAATAGCATTATAAAAAAGGGAGAACGTGTATTGTCCTGATTCCTGATATGTTGCCTCGCCCATGTAACAACTAAAGAATGATTTAGTGAAGATGCAATGGAACTATTTGTAGCACCCTCATAGTCAGGTGCTAGGTAGAGAGTATAGTTTTGTCTGTCTGCCTAGCAGAGGAGCAGCAGGCAAAATCTATATTGTTCTCTGCCTAACTGTAAGATTCTGGTACCTCTGGTACCCTTATTTTCCACTTTTCTTTCAAATATGCGTCCCATCTTTCTAATTAGGGGGTACGCATACACCTTTAAGACGGATGACGTCATCGCCGAGCGCCGCAGAGCGGCTATTTCAACCACTGGCGTTCTCTCTCACATCGTTCGTTCTAACCGCATGGTTAGTTCATTCAAGCCGTCTGCAGAACAGTCATACTTGATGTCACTCGTTCCTGTATCTCGCTACCTGAACTTGTTTCACTCACTGATCTTGTATCTCGCTACCCGATCATTCTTGGCTTACTGCTTTCACTCTCAAACTACCTGCTGTGTGTCCACATGCTTACAAGCTTACCTTGCTACCGGAACCTCCAGCTATTCCCTTCTACTTGGAAACAGACCGGAACCTCGCTACCGATCCCTGTATCTCGCTACTGGATCACTCCCTTACTACTGGACCCTGCTACTACTAACTTTACTAGTGATAAGTACCCCACAGGGGAATCCTCCATAACCTTACTTACACTATCTACCTCTGCACATAAGGACTGTTACTATCTATGTATACTAATTCTATCATCTGCACTGTTATATAGATTGCTAGCTCTTGAGTCTACTACCATTTATCCTTGCACTGGGTTAGTCTATCCTGTATTTGTCATCTGCTGTCCTTACCACCTGTTACCATACTCGATTACTAACCTATCTGCATTTTACCTAATACCATCTAATACTCTCCTGAACATTTCTATCAAGTGCTTGCCATCTCTGTCACTGTTCACACCTGTCCCTTCAGCACATCATCTTCATACTGTTATATACATCCTATCACTCCAGGAACATCTTATTGAGTGTGTATATCTGTATGCTGAAGCTGACAAGCCCACAGTGATGAGTCTGGAGAGTTGGATCTGGTTATTCAACACATCTAGCATGACTACTGAGTGGAGATTCTGCAGCTGCAAATCCAGCCTACTACAAAAACGCAGGAGCGTTACAGATTGAACGAACCTTAAAAATGGATTCAGCAGAATTACCCACTCAAGTGACACAATTAACACAACAAGTAAATGCATTAATACTTGCTCTTACTGAAGTAAAAGAAGAAAATCAGACTCTGATACAGCAGGTAACCCGTCTTTCACGGCTCACTGCTGCTCAACCCCCTGAACCTAAAATAAACCCTCCTCTAGTGTTTTCAGGTGATCGGAAAAAATTTCGTGAATTCAAAAACGCATGTCAATTATTTTTTTTGTTAAAACCTCGTACATACCCTACTGATCAAATTAAAGTCTGTACCGTTATCTCATACTTAACGGGTGACCCACGGGCCTGGGCAGACTCTCTCTTTGAGAAAAATGATCAGCTTCTGAACTCCTATTCTTTATTCCTAGCGGAACTCGCTAGTTTATATGATGACCCCAACAGGCAGAGTACTGCTGATATTCAATTGAGGGCTTTAAAACAAGGAAGGAGACCTGTAGAAGACTTTGTAGCTGAGTTCAAAAGATGGACCCTTGATTCAGGGTGGAATGATACATCTCTGCGAACTCAATTCAGACTCGGCTTGTCAGAAGCTGTTAAAGACGAGCTCGCCCGAGCGGATTTACCTGGCACCTTGGATGCCTTAATACAACTCAGTATCAACATCGACAGGCGACTGCGTGAAAGAAGGGCTGAGAAAATGGGAATGCCATTGCCTAGTCCTTCTCGGATTTCGGCCGTTGACCCTACTCCCATGGAGGTAGGAACCATACGCCCACCTTTATCAACTACTGAACGAGCCAGAAGAAGATCCAGAAACCTCTGCATGTACTGCGCATCCCCAGATCATTTGATAAGCGTCTGTCCCCTTGTCCGCAAAAAAGAGGGTGAGTGTTCACATGTTTTGCTAGGAGGATTAACGACTTCCTTTTCTAACCCCTATCTCTTTGTTCATTTGACATTACAGTGGGACCAGACTAGGATTACCACCAAGGCTATGATCGACACCGGATCTTGTGGAAACTATATTGATACATGTTTTGTTACCTTAAATAAAATACCTATTATTTCAAAACCTAAACCTGTTTCTGTTAGTTTCATTAACGGTATCCCACTATCTTCTGGTCCAATCACCAACCAGACACAAGCACTCCTCGTCACTACTAACGAGTCTCATATGGAGACCACCACTTTTGATATACTATCTTCACCCCATTTTTCTATTATTTTGGGACTCCCCTGGTTACACACACATCAACCAATCATAGATTGGAAAAAACGGACTTTGTCTTTCCCTTCTCACTATTGTGAGATTACGTGTAACCTCCCATCTTATGGAAAGATCCTGTCTGTGGTGTCAGATGAGATTGCACCACTATGCTATCAGGATCTGTCCGAAGTATCCCTTGAAAAAAAGGCCCAAATGTTGCCTCCCCATAGGGATTATGATTGCACTATCGATCTACTCCCTAACAGCAAATTGCCTTACGGTCATGTTTATCCTCTTTCACAGGATGAACTTTCTCATCTCAAGGAATACTTGGATGAGAATTTGACAAAAGGGTTCATCAGACCCTCTACTTCTTCCACAGCTGCAGGACTTTTTTTTGTCCGCAATAAGGATTCAAGTCTTAGGCCTATTATCGATTATAGGCAATTAAATACGATTACAATAAAGGATCGCTATCCTTTACCGCTCATCCCTGAACTCATTGAACAAGAGCGTGGGGCTACTTACTTCTCTAAATTAGACCTGAAAGGGGCATACAACCTAATCCGAATCTGTGACGGAGATGAGTGGAAAACAGCATTCAGAACCAGATACGGATTATTCGAATATCTTGTGATGCCATTCGGGATGTGTAATGCTCCAGCAGCCTTCCAAAGGTTCATAAACGACATCTTTAGAGACTTACTTGATGTCTGTGTTGTAGTATATCTGGACGATATACTTATCTATTCTCGATCTCTCTCTGAACATATAAAACATGTAAGACTTGTGTTATCCAGATTACTCGCACACAATCTATACGTGAAATTAAAAAAATGCCTATTTCATAAAGAAGAAATATTATTCCTGGGATACATCATATCCAAAACCGGAATTAAGATGGATATGAGCAAGATATTGTGTATTCTGGACTGGCCTTTACCAACAACTCGTAAGGCATTACAGCGATTCCTTGGATTTTCAAACTTCTATAGGAAGTTCATCAAGAACTTTTCTGCCATTGTGAGACCTCTCACACAATTGACAAGTATAAAGAAACCATTCAAATGGCCAGAAGAAGCAAATCGAGCTTTCTGCTTGTTAAAATCAAGCTTTACTTCTGCTCCCATACTACGCCATCCAGACCCATCCCTCCAATATATTCTGGAGGTAGATGCGTCAAATATGGCAGTAGGAGCAGTTCTCTCCCAACGACCAACAAATACTTCACCACTCCACCCAGTTGCTTTCTTTTCAAAATCATTAAGCAGCCCAGAGGTGAATTACCCAGTGGGTGAAAAGGAGTTGCTTGCCATAAAACTGGCACTGGAGAATTGGCGACATCTACTTGAGGGTACCCGGTTACCAATACTAATAGATACAGATCACAAAAACCTTCAATACCTCCAGACTAACAAAACTCTCTCCCACCGGCAGGTACGATGGTCATTACTTTTCCTAAGATTCAACTTCTTAGTGACCTACATGCCTGCAGACAAAAATAAAAAAGCGGATGCGCTATCACGATTAACCGAAGATAACTGCGCTGAAATCCCTTCTATTCCTATAATACCCTATGAACGTATTATTGGGGTTGTTCGTTCCCTGAAGGAAGAGATTTTGCATAGTATAAGATTGGATTCACCTCCACCACAACTAAGTACTGATGCAGAAGGCTTCCTCTACTACAACGACAAACTCTACATACCCCCTACTACAGGGCTCAAAATTTAAAGTCCTGAGCTACTAGCCAGGCCTTAAGGGTTACTCGCCACCAGTTGCCCCACCCAACCCCTACCATGCCCCGCCCCTAATCCCGCCCCTAAACACGCCCTCATAAATTATCTCAAAATTACACTGTTAAATGTTTTTGAATTAATGCAGAAGTTACAAAAATAGATTTTAATAACAACGTTTTCAGTGCCCATCAGTGCAGCCTCATCAGTGCCCATCAAGGGTCTGGAGGGTGGGGGGCTGAAGAGCACTGGGGGGGGGCTGAAGAGCACTAAGGGGCTGGAGGGGGGCTGAAGAGCGCTGGGGGGGCTGAGAGCACTAAGGGGCTGGAGGAGTGGGCTGAAGAGCACTGGGGGGCTGAGAGCACTAAGGGGCTGGAGGAGTGGGCTGAAGAGCACTGGGGGGGAGCTGGAGGGGTGGACTGAAGATCACTGGGGGGGACTGAAGATCACTGGGGGGACTGGAGGGGTGGACTGAAGAGCACTAAGGGGCTGGAGGGGTGGGCTGAAGAGCACTGGGGGGGCTGGAGGGGTGGGCTGAAGAGCACTGGGGGGGCTGGAGGGGTGGGCTGAAGAGCACTAAGGGGCTTGAGGGGTGGGCTGAAGAGCACTGGGGGGGCTGGAGGGATGGGCTGAAGAGCACTGGGGGGGCTGGAGGGATGGGCTGAAGAGCACTGGGGGGGCTGGAGGGATGGGCTTGAGGGGTGGTCTGAAAAGCACTGGGGGGCTGGAGAGGTGGGCTGAAAAGCACTGGGGGGGCTGGAGGGGTGGACTGAAGATCACTGGGGGGACTGGAGGGGTGGACTGAAGATCACTGGGCGGACTGGAGGGGTGGACTGAAGAGCACTAAGGGGCTGGAGGGGTGGGCTGAAGAGCACTGGGAGGCTGGAGGGGTGGGCTGAAGAGCACTAAGGGGCTGGAGGGGTGGGCTGAAGAGCACTGGGGGGGGGGCTGGAGGGGTGGACTGAAGAGCACTGGGGGGGGGCTGGAGGGGTGGGCTGAAGAGCACTGGGGGGGCTGGAGGGGTGGACTGAAGAGCACTGGGGGGGCTGGAGGGGTGGACTGAAGATCACTGGGGGGACTGGAGGGGTGGACTGAAGATCACTGGAGGGACTGGAGGGGTGGACTGAAGAGCACTAAGGGGCTGGAGGGGTGGGCTGAAGAGCACTGGGGGGGCTGGAGGGGTGGGCTGAAGAGCACTAAGGAGCTGGAGGGGTGGGCTGAAGAGCACTGGGGGGGGCTGGAGGGGTGGACTGAAGAGCACTGGGGGGGCTGGAGGGGTGGACTGAAGAGCACTGGGGGGGCTGGAGGGGTGGGCTGAAGAGCACTGGGGGGCTGGAGGGGTGGGCTGAAGAGCACTGGGGGGCTGGAGGGGTGGGCTGAAGAGCACTGGGGGGGCTGGAGGGGTGGGCTGAAGAGCACTGGGGGGCTGGAGGGGTGGGCTGAAGAGCACTGGGGGGGCTGGAGGGGTGGACTGAAGAGCATTGGGGGGGCTGGAGGGGTGGACTGAAGAGCATTGGGGGGGCTGGAGGGGTGGACTGAAGAGCACTGGGGGGGCTGGAGGGGTGGACTGAAGAGCACTGGGGGGGCTGGAGGGGTGGACTGAAGAGCATTGGGGGGGCTGGAGGGGTGGGCTGAAGAGCACTGGGGGGGCTGGAGGGGTGGACTGAAGAGCACTGGGGGGCTGAAGAGGGAGGGGCTGTACAGCACTGGGAGGGCTGAAGAGGGAGGGGCTGTACAGCACTGGGGGGCCAGCAAAAGAAAAAAAGAAGTTGGATAGGAGGAGCGGTGGGGCGGCTGCATATAGAGGAATTGATCTTTGCATATTCCTCCTGCAGCTGCTCAATGCCTGCAGAGAGGAGAATCAGGCATCCAGCTGGAAAGATCAATTCCTCTATATGCAGCCGCCCCACCGCTCCTCCTATCCAGTCACACAGGGAGGCTGCTAAATCCTTGGACACTCACCTGCTTCCAGCACCCGTGAGCAGCGCAGCACAGACCGAGGGAGCAGCTGCCTTCACAGGAGATGATCGGCGCGAGTACCGGTGTAGCTCTGGGAGATCGATTTTCACGCCGGCTTGACACCCCCCATCGGTATGCGGCCGGATAAGGTCAGAGCGGCGGATCATCCCGCTGTAATAGCTTCAATTGTAATTGCCGGGCGCTCGGTGACATACACAGTCCCGCCTCCTAGCCCGGCTCCTTTGATAGACGTCACACGTCCTGGTTGGCCAGGTGTTCTGTCTATCAAAGAAGCCGGGCTAGGAGGCGGGACTGTGTGTGTCAGCGAACGCCCCGCAATTACAATTGAAGCTATTACAGCGGGATGATCCGCCGCTCTGACATTAGCTCTGGCTTTCCTCTCCTCTCTTCCCCAGAGCTCGCCCAACAGAATTTTCCACTCGCAAAATGCGACCAGGCGAGTGGAAAATTTGAGGGCTGCCCTACTATGCGTACCAAGATCTTGGAGTTATCACATGATGTGCCCATGGCAGGACATATGGGTATGACGAAAACCCTTAATTTGCTTACTAGGCAGTTTTGGTGGCCTGATATGAAGACGTCTGTACAAAAATTTGTATCTTCATGTGACATCTGTGCAAGGTCCAAAATTGACACTACAAAACCATCTGGTCTACTCTGCAGTCTACCAATACCCCAGGTTCCATGGGAGGTTGTATCCTTAGACTTTATAGTAGAACTACCACCTTCTAAAGGATTTAATACCATTCTAGTGTCAGTGGACCACCTGACAAAGATGGCACATTTCATCGCTATCCGTAGACTACCTTCATCCAAACAAACAGCGGAACTACTGATGAAACATGTGTTCAAGTTACACGGAATACCAAAGACTCTTTTATCCGACCGTGGTTCACAGTTCATCTCCAAATTTTGGCAAGCTCTTTGTCAAATATTACAGATTGAGCTAAAGCTCACTTCTCCCTACCACCCTCAGACCAACGGACAGACTGAAAGAGTCAACCAGTGTATAGAACAATATCTGCGTTGCTACACATCATACCTACAGGATGATTGGGTGGACCTTCTCCCTCTGGCGGAATTTGCTTATAACAACGCAACCCACAGTACTACTAAGCAAAGTCCGTTCTACTTGAACTATGGGTTTCATCCCACACTTCTTCCACCACGCATCCTACCATCAAGTAACCCAGTAGCCTCAGACTATCTTACCCAAATAAAGGACTCTCTGGGTTTACTTAATACCACTATCTCACACGCCCATAGCCAACAAAAGAAGTACTACGACCTACGTAGAAGACCTTCTCCTCAGTATGCTATTGGGGACCTCGTTTGGCTATCGACAAGAAATTTAAGATTAAAGATCCCTAGCAAAAAGCTTGGACCTTTATTTCTGGGACCCTTCCCAATTAAGAAACTTATTGGAAAAGCTGCAGTACAGCTCACCTTACCAGCAGATCTCAAGATCCATCCCATCTTCCATGTATCGCTACTGAAACCCCATGTTCCTAATAAGGCCTACCATCTTGCCTCCACCTCCAGTACAAGTTGAAGGCGGAGAAGAATATGAGATTAAGGAGATTTTGGATTCTCGTATCCACAGAGGAAGACTCCAGTATCTCATAAGATGGAAGAACTATGGACCCCAAGACGACACCTGATTGGATACCACTGATGTTCACGCACCTAGGCTTATACGAAGATTTCACTCGAAATACCCGGAGAAACCAGTGCTATAGGCCTTCCGGAGCCGGCCTTAAGGGGGGGTACTGTAAGATTCTGGTACCTCTGGTACCCTTATTTTCCACTTTTCTTTCAAATATGCGTCCCACCTTTCTAATTAGGTGGTACGCATACACCTTTAAGACGGATGACGTCATCGCCGAGCGCCGCAGAGCGGCTATTTCAACCGCCGGCGTTCTCTCTCACATCGTTCGTTCTAACCGCATGGTTAGTTCGTTCAAGCCGTCTGCAGAACAGTCATACTTGATGTCACTCGTTCCTGTATCTCGCTACCTGAACTTGTTTCACTCACTGATCTTGTATCTCGCTACCCGATCACTCTTGGCTTACTGCTTTCACTCTCAAACTACCTGCCGTGTGTCCACATGCTTACAAGCTTACCTTGCTACCGGAACCTCCAGCTATTCCCTTCTACTTGGAAACAGACCTGAACCTCGCTACCGATCCCTGTATCTCGCTACTGGATCACTCCCTTACTACTGGACCCTGCTACTACTAACTTTACTAGTGATAAGTACCCCACAGGGGAATCCTCCATAACCTTACTTACACTATCTACCTCTGCACATATGGACTGTTACTATCTATGTATACTAATTCTATCATCTGCACTGTTACATAGATTGCTAGCTCTTGAGTCTACTACCATCTATCCTTGCACTGGGTTAGTCTATCCTGTATTTGTCATCTGCTGTCCTTACCACCTGTTACCATACTCGATTACTAACCTATCTGCATTCTACCTAATACCATCTAATACTCTCCTGAACATTTCTATCAAGTGCTTGCCATCTCTGTCACTGTTCACACCTGTCCCTTCAGCACATCATCTTCATACTGTTATATACATCCTATCACTCCAGGAACATCTTATTGAGTGTGTATATCTGTATGCTGAAGCTGACAAGCCCACAGTGATGAGTCTGGAGAGTTGGATCTGGTTATTCAACACATCTCTACATGACTACTGAGTGGAGATTCTGCAGCTGCAAATCCAGCCTACTACAAAAACGCAGGAGCGTTACACTAACAGAGAGCAGGATCTGCGAGTCAGGTCTTCTTATTGTGTCCAGTGTGTGAATCATCTGGTCTTAGGGAGTGTCCCCAGCTGATCCAATGGGGAGGCACATTGGATGCTGGAGGAAACCTAGCCAATGACACACAGGCTTTTGGTACTGCCCCAGGGATTGGCACAGACAGTTGGTCCTGGTGCATTATGGGGCAGGGTATAAAAAGCCACGGGCACATGAGGTAGAGGTCTTTTGGCGGGAAGCAATGTCCCAGAAGGAAGGTGGCGGCTGCCTCCTCTTCTACTGCAGCTGGTGATGGTCACAGGCAGTCGGCCTGGTGAGCCATTGGTGTGAGGCTCAACCCAGAGGTCCAGGAGAGCTGACTACAGGAGTTGGGGCATTGGAAAAACAGTATTGTGAGTACAGAGGATCTTTCCCAGGGGTCTGCCCAGGAAGGAGACCACTCTGGAGTGTAAAGTCAAGTGCCATGGGTGTCAGCTAGCACAGAGAAGGTGGTACTGGGGGAGTACCCTGAAGAGAAACACAAAAAGGGAACACTTACCTTATTTTCATTCGAGTGTCAGGACGAAGTAGCGGCCTTGCCACATTCTCAAGTTTGAAGTCCTCTGAAATGTGAGTAGTTAACATTTGGAGTATCCCACTCATACCTTCTCCTATCCCAATATAAACAACAACCCCTAGACTGATCATTGACTGAGCCAAGAACTTAAAGTATTAAGATTTCCGCAAGCAGTTGCTATGGGTAACCCAGGGGAATCCAAAGTGTCATTCTTCAGCAGTCCTCTAGGGGGCAGTGCTACATATTGATCAATCCTAATGGCTTTAATTCAAGTAAAGTAAGTTCTGATGTAGTAACGATTGGTCTGATTTGCTTGTGAAGAGAGTTAGAGTTTATTGAGTGTAAACCTTCATTAACCTTCTGGGTGTAGAAAAGTAAGAAGTAAAGTGAAGGAGGAGCAGCCAGCTCAGAAGAGAAGGTGGTGGTGGATGGGAGACTGAGGTTCTATAAGAAGGGTAGACTGGAGGCTGTATGGTTTGCCTTTCTGAGCAACAAGGTTTCAATACCAGAACCCTTCTAGGGACCTGGCCTGGACTACAGTGTGTGAGGCATGGTGAAGTATATAGCAGCTTTCCTCCATGCCTTCAGGCTGAAGTGAGTAAAGTGTAGGGGGCGCTAACTCACGCATGAATGCAATACCACAATACTAAGGGTCCTTTCACATGGCGACGGAGTCTGTTCTGCTCAGCCGATCCCTGCTGAGCAGACGGATGACAGCTCCGTCTCCACTCTGTGTGCGGAGACGGAGCTGTCAGATCCTCGCTGTCCTCTATGGGGAGATTGGATGAGAACGGACCGTCTGTCCATTTTCATCCGATCCCATCTGATCCGATCCACCGGACGGATGGAAAATAGAGTTTCCATCCGTCCGGATTTCACAGACAGGATCGGAATCGGATAGCAGCGGGTGTCTCCACTGACATCTGCTGCCCCATAGGGATGCATGGAGCATCCGATCAGGTCCTCCTGAAAAACTGACAGGCGCATCGGATCGGATCGCCCGTGTGAAAGGGGCCTAACACTTGGAAAAAGTAGTCAGATAAATTGACAGCATGCAATTCCCACATGCTAACAAACCACCATCATTAGCGGAAGGTATGGTGAAAAAGTGGCAACCACCATTGTATAATGATGCTATATGCATGCTTTTGATATTGATGGGATCGTTATCTTTAGGGTGTGATATTACCAGTAGGAAAGCATATTAGCACCAAAAAGCAATGCTTCTTGAGCTGCCTCCAGACAAACTGAATTTAGGAGCTCAAGTTAAAATAGAAGATAATTACCTTATTCTGTGAACACAACATTCTCCAAGGACCAGTGAATAAGCACAGTGGCAGTCCTGGAAGAAATATCATGCATAAGAGTTTTCCATTATGTGCGACTAATTAGTGAAGCCTAAAGGACAGGAGGTGAGCACGTAAGACAATACCATGGTAACCCCACATTATATTAATAGTCAGTTACTCTTTATAGCTGCATGGTCAACAGTGCAAGCATTACTTTCTGATTATTCATTTTAAAGGAGAGTCTCCCACCATTCTCATGGACATGAAATTGTTCAACGCCAACCCATGTATACACCTCATTTGTTCTGAATGCTATTATACTTATTCAAAATGCCCATCAAGAAGCTTTAAATGAAATAATAATAATAATAAAAAATAAATAATAATAGCTGTTGTCCAATTAGGGTAATTGGTATATTTGGGGGGGGGGGGGGGGTCTAATTCTTTGGTTTAAGTTATTGTTTCAATTCAATAATTGTAGCAAATTGGGGCATTGGTGCGTGAATCAATCATGCTTGACTATATGTGTGTATGTATGTTTACAATGGTTGTTTGGCAGTTGGATTGTATTAGTGTTCAATCACCATCAATTGCCTTCATGAAGTGTTTTCCCCTTCTTTCCAGAAGAAAACTTAAAATTAACTTAACCACTTAAGCCCCGGAAGATTTTACCCCCTTCCTGACCAGGGGGTATTTTGCGATTTGGCACAGCTTAACTTTAACGGACAATTGCGCGGCCATGCGATGCTGTACCTAAATTAATTTGACGTCCTTTTTTTCCCACAAACAGAGCTTTCTTTTGGTGGTATTTGATCACCTGTGCAATTTTTTGATCATGCGCTATAAACAAAAAAAGAGCGACAATTTTGCAAAAATAACAATATTTTTCATATGTTTTTATATGAAATCCCCCCCCCCCCCCAAAAAAAAAATATTTAAAAATCAATTTTTTTTAACATTTTAGGCCAATTTGTTTTCTTCTACATATGTTTGGTAAAAAAAAATTGCAAAAAGCGTATTTTGATTGGTTTGCACAAAAGTTATTGTGTTTACTAACTAAGGGAAAGATTTTTGTCATTTTTATTTTATTTTTTTTTTAACGCGTAATGGCGGCGATCTGCGATTTTTTTTTTGCGGGACTGCTACATTGCAGCGGACAGATCGGACCCTTGACTGACATTTTTGACACTTTTGGGGGTACCAGTGACATTACTACAGTAATCAGTGCTATACATATGCACTGTTACTGTAAAAATGACACTGGGAGGGAAGGGGTTAACTTTATTGGAGAGGGAGGGGTTAAGTGTGTCCCTAGGGGCGTGTTTCTTACTGTCATTGGATGTGGCTGTGTGTGTAACAGCACAGATCAACTGTCCTACATAGCAGGACCGAGTGATCTGTGCTTTTACACAGGGAAGAGTGACAGGCGGCTTTGTTTACATTAGCCGCCTGCCTTTCTCCCTCTCTACCCGATTGGGTACGCCGGTCACACGCGCCGGCTTCTTCGGGTACGAGCAGGGGCGGGAGCGCACCTCCGGCGGCGTGCGCTCGCCCCCTATTCGCTCCCAGGCTAGTGATGTACCGGTACGTCACTTTGCCTGGGAGGGGCTGACCCTCGCCGTATATAGTCGAGCGGCGGTCGGCAAGTGGTTAAAAGTTCTTCTAATTTTCCACATTAAGGTTTATTGTACAAAAATACACACATTAAACCACTGTGCGTGAAACAAACTGCACCCCCATAGTTCTTCAAGGTTAATAAAATCAAATTGATGGAGGAACTCATGGTGGTTGTCAACCACACAGAAGAACAGTTCTGCAAAACTTGGTATTATTGGGGAAATTTTACATTCTCAAACTATTTTTGGTTATTCTTGAGGGATTTCGAGACGTATAGTATGAGAGATCTTCCATGAACTAAGCCCTCATATGCAAACTTCGCCTGGCAATGGTTACATCTAGGACTCCTACCATCCCACCCTTTCTACCTCTTTTTCCCTACCCTGCCCTTCCCTCTTTTTTGTGGCACCTTCTTGGCTTACACTATATTACCAAAAGTATTAAGGCGCCTGCCTTTACACGCACATGAACTTTAATGGCATCCCAGTCTTAGTCTGTAGGGTTCAATATTGAGTTGGCCCACCCTTTGCAGCTATAACAGCTTCAACTCTTCTGGGAAGGCTGTCCACAAGGTTTAGGAGTGTGTCTATGGGCATGTTTGACCATTCTTCCAGAAGCACATTTGTGAGGTCAGGCACTAATGATGGACAAGAAGGCCTGGCTTGCAGTCTCTGCTCTAATTCATCCCAAAGGTGTTTTATTGAGCTGAGGTCAGGACTCTGTGCAGGCCAGCCAAGTTCCTCCACCCCAAACTCGCTCATCCATGTCTTTATGGACCTTGCTTTGTGCACTGGTGTGCAGTCATGTTGGAACAGGAAGGGGCCATCCCCAAACTGTTCCCACAAAGTTGGGAGCATGAAATTGTCCAAAATGTCTTGGTATGCTGACGCCTTAAGAGTTCCCTTCACTGGAACTAAGGGGCCAAGTCCAACCGCTGAAAAACAACCCCACACCATAATCCTTCCTCCATCAAGCGATTTGGACGTGTGCACAAAGCAAGGTCTATAAAGACATGGATGTGCCTGTTTGGGGTGGAGGAAATTGACTTGCCTGCACCTGACCCCAACCCAATAGAACACCTTTGGGATGAATTAGAGCAGAGACTGCGAGCCAGGCCTTCTCTCCAACATCAGTGCCTGATCTCACAAATGCGCTTCTGTAAAAATGGTAAAACATTTCTATAGACACTCCTAAACCTTGTGGACAACCTTCCCAGAAGAGTTGAAGCTGTTATACCTACAGATTAAGACTAGGATGCCATTAAAGTTCATGTGCGTGTAAAGGCAGGTGTCCCAATATTTTTTGGTGATATAGTGTGTTTTCCTCTCAATGATAATTTTGTCTTTGCTTGCTTTCACCTCTTGAGACCTGATATGTATATTTTTGGGCCAAGGGGTCAATCATTTTTCTATCACTTCTTTCTTAACAGTAATAAAGACACCCCTCATTATATCTCTACAGTAGCGGATAAAAGGACTATTTAATGGTGTAGGAGAAATGTCTACAAGACTGGAATTTTTCAGACTCTATTACCATTATTTCTTCAAGGTCAATATGTCATAACATTATGCTTGGTAAGTATTTAGTGGATTAAAAATGCTGCTTTTTTGTACATTTGCAACTCCTAATGACTGTGTGTCTGTAACAATTCAAAATAAGAAATTCTAAAAAATAAAAAAAAAAAACGCACACGTTAAATACCATGGTAATGTTCATAGCAGACTACAGTCATTGCTCATTGAGCACTATTAGAGACCCCCACCAGTCCCATTAGGAACAATGTCCTTTATAGTAATCCTTCAGTGTAAAAAAAAATCTATGGGGGTAATTTATAGGGGTGTAATACTCAGTGGACACACTTCTGCCATAGTGGCCCTACTTAAGGGTAGGATAGGACCACTTCGGAGCAGTTTGCAGCATAGTCCTATTGACTTTAACCACTTTACCACCGGAGGATTTTGCTGTCTTACGTCCAGGCCACTTTTTGCAATTCGGCACTGTGCGGCTTTAACTGACAATTGCGCGGTCGTGCGACGCCATACCCAAATGAAATTTACGTCCTTTTTTCCCCACAAACAGAGCTTTCTTTTGGTAGTATTTGATCACCTGTGCAATTTTTACTTTTTGCGCTATAAACAAAAAAAGAGCGTAAATTTTGAAAAAATAGCAATATTTTTAACATTTTTTTATATGAAATTCCCCCCCCCCAAAAAAATGTAAAAATCAAAAATGTTTTACATTTTTGGCCAATTTGTTTTCTGCTACCTATGTTTGGTAAAAAAAAATCACAATAAGCGTATTTTGATTGGTTTGCGCAAAAGTTATTGCGTTTACTAACTAAGGGAAAGATTTCTGTCATTTGGTGTTTTTTTGTTTAACGAGTAATGGCGGCGATCTGCGAGTTTTTTTGCGGGACTGCGACATTGCGGCGGACAGATCGGACCCTTGACTGACATTTTTGACACTTTTGGGGGTACCAGGGACATTACTACAGTAATCAGTGCTATAAATATGCACTGTTACTGTAAAAATGACACTGGCAGGGAAGGGGTTAATTTTATTGGAGAGGGAGGGGTTAATGTATGCCTGGTGCTTACTAACGTGTGTGGGGGGAGGGGACTGAGTGACACAGGCACAGATCGCATGTTCAGCTATGCTGAACCCTGCAATCTGTCACTGTCTGTCACTTAGGAGATCCGCCCGCTTTGTTTACACACGCGGGCGGATCTCCAAACTTGATTCCCCCGACGATCGGGGAAGAGCAGCGACTCCCACTGTGACTGAATACAGCGGGAGCAAGCCTCCAGCGGCGCGCGAGCGCCGCTCACAAGGGGAGGAGTCCAGCGACATAGGTCTACGTCACTGGACGGGAACGAGGCACAGTGAGCGGGGTTAAAGTGGTTAATGGGCAAACTTATTTTGGCATAACAAAATGCTTTTAATGATTATTTAAAAGACCAAATGAAAGCAAATAATCAAAACCCATTGTTAGGGCTTAAATGCACTCCAAATATGGAATGAGCCTTCAATCATATTTCCTTTACAGTGATAGCAAGAATCATCCTGTGCAGTTACCAGTATAAACATTTGCCTTACTAAAGCTTATCCAAACCCATGAACAGCTTATTAGCCTGGTGGTCCTCCGATGTGGTGGCTGCTTTTAGTTTCTTCTTCGTTTTCTACAAACCCCAGTCCAAGAAAGTTGTGACACTGTACAAATTGTGAATAAAAACAGAATGCAATGATGTGGAAGTTTCAAATTTCAATATTTTATTCAGAATATAACATAGTTGACATATCAAATGTTTAAACTGAGAAATTGTATCATTTTAAGGGAAAAAATAAATTGATTTTAAATTTCATGGCATCAACACATCTCAAAAAAGTTGGGACAAGGCCATGTTTACCACTGTGTGGCATCCCCTCTTCTTTTTAGAACAGTCTGCAAACGTCTGGGGACTGAGGAGACAAGTTGCTCAAGTTTAGGAATAGGAATGTTGTCCCAGTCTAATACAGGCTTCTAGTTGCTCAACTGTCTTAGGTCCTCTTTGTCGCATCTTCCTCTTTATGATGCCCCAAATATTTTCTATGGGTGAAAGATCTGGACTGCAGGCTGGCCATTTCAGTACCCGGATCCTTCTTCTACACAGCCATGATGTTGTAATTGATGCAGTATGTGGTCTGGCATTGTCATGTTGGAAAATGCAAGGTCTTCCCTGAAAGAGACGACGTCTGGATGGGAGCATATGTTGTTCTTGGATATACCTTTCAGCATTGATGGTGCCTTTCCAGATGTGTAAGCTGCCCTTGCCACACGCACTCATGCAACCCCATACCATCAGAGATGCAGGCTTCTGAACTGAGCGCTGATAACAACTTGGGTTGTCCTTGTCCTCTTTAGTTCGGATGACATGGGGTCCCAGTTTTCCAAAAGAACTTCACATTTTGATTTGTCTGACCACAGAACAGTTTTCCACTTTGCCACAGTCCATTTTAAATGAGCCTTGGCCCAGAGAAAACGCCTGCGCTTCTGGATCATGTTTAGATATGGCTTCTTTTTTGGCCTATAGAATTTTAGCCGGCAATGGTGAATGGCACGGTGGATTGTGTTCAACGACAATGTTTTCTGGAAGTATTCCTGAGCCCATGTTGTGATTTCCATTACAGTAGCATTCCTGTATGTGATGCAGGGCCGTCTAAGGGCCCGAAGATCACCGCCATCCAGTATGGTTTTTCAGCCTTGACCCTTACTTATGCACAGAGATTGTTCCACATTCTCTGAATCTTTGGATGATATTATGCACTGTAGATGATGATAACCTCAAACTCTTTGCAATTTTTCTCTGAGAAACTCCTTTCTGATATTGCTCCATTATTTTTCACCGCAGCATTGGGGGAATTGGTGATCCTCTGCCCATCTTAACTTCTGAGAGTGACTGCCACTCTGAGAGGCTCTTTTTATACCCAATCTTGTTACCAATTGACCTAATAAGTTGCAAATTGGTCCTCCAGCTGTTCCTTATATGTACTTTTAACTTTTACGGCCCCTTATTGCTACCTGTAACAACCTTTTTGGAATGTGTAGCTCTCATGAAATCCAAAATGAGCCAATATTTGGCATGACATTTCAAAATGTCTCACTTTCAACATTTGATATGTTATCTATATTATATTGTGAATAAAATAGAAGTTTATGAGATTTGTAAATTAGTCCATTCCTTTTTTACTCACAATTTGTACAGTGTCCCAACTTTGTTGGAATCGGGTTTGTACTTTTTTCCTTTATTTTAACTTAGTAATCCTGCTCTTCTCCAAAACAGGGGAGGTGTTTTGTATTTCACCGAGATAGCAGGAAACCATGATGACTGATAGCAGTCCAAAGTCAGAGTACAGGAAATTATCAGTGCACAAGGTTTCTGGCTGGATGAAACGCTATTTTATTTTTTTTACATTTTTCACTCCTGTTGAACAGATATAATACAATGCTTTTAATGATCTACTTAACAGATGAGTGTTTCCCAACTTTTTTTTAGACATGGCACCTTTGCAAAATATTGAGGCACCCAGGTCTAAAATGGGGTCCCCTGTCACATCAGAGTCCTCAGCCCCCCTTTTCACATACGAGTCCTCATTCCCTCCTTTTAAAAAAGAGTCTTCAGTCCCCACCTTTTATAAAACATCAGAGTCGGCCTAGGCCAAAATACAGCACTGGTGACAACTCCAGATAGCACTCAATTTGAGAAACAGAGATTTGATTAACCAAAGGGGAGCAAATAGGATAAATCTACTGTTTACATGCACTTTAAGGGCATTTAAGGACAGCTTTGAGAAGCGCAAAGCTAGAAAATGCACATTCTCATTCAAAAACACAAAAACGGATTTATCCGGAAAGCATTCTGTAAGAAGCTGAGATGAGATTAAAAACCAAATTCCTTGTTCTCAGCTGTGAAAATCTGTCTGATCTTTCCTAATTGGAGTAATATAAAGTGGTTCTAATATCCTAGAATGCAGACTGAATTATACCGCTCGGAACGAATGGTCACACTTTTTCTAGGACATATACTGTATGTGACAGAACTGGTAAAACATTGATACGTATCACAGTCTTAAACATTTACAAGTATCATAGTCAGCAGCAATTAAACGCCATAGAATGGAAAGTATATGAAATAATAATTGTGTTACACATAGCAGTCTGTTGGGTTCTTCCTTTCCTTTTTAACCGCTTCTATGTGCTTAAAGTGGAACTAAACTCTCTCAATCAATATTCATTTTTAATCCTGATGCTGCTAGTATTAGTAAATAGATAGGAAGATATATTATATCTACTTGTTTTAATCTTTTTTTTTTTTTTAATTTCTTCAGTTGCTTCCTGGTTTCTGGCCTAGGCCAAAATTATGTCATACATCCCATGAGTCTTCATGGGCATTTTCTTTTCTTTCATCTGGAGAAGAGGCTTTCTTAGCCAAGCACATCTTTCTGACTGTATGCATGAGCTAAGGGCAGATGGATTCAAGAAAATGAATGCTACATGAGCCATCTGCCTTTTCTCAAGCTGGCTGCAACTAGAAATGCTAGGGGGCATGGGCATCCGCATAACTTTTTCCGGGGGGGGGGGGGGGGGGTAAAATTTTAAGGTCGCCATGCTCCCCCCCTTTTCAACAATGTCATGAAGGGGAGGGGCTTAGTCATTATCACATAAAGCGCAGGCATTCAAAAGTTTGAGAAACCTGACCCTCTCTATTTTGGGTTCGTGCTGGCGGCGCATGCATGCACATGACATCAGTACGTGCTGTGACGTCTTGTGCCGTGCCTCTGTGCACAGGGCTACAAATCTCCTCAGTTTCCTTGTCCTGGGCTCACCCTCTCCTGGAATGATAGCTCCGGGGCCTGGGGCTGAGGACAGTGGTCTGCGCGGTTGCTGATGTCAGTCACCGTGCAAGCTGCGACTCGCAACTATTTATTTTCAAAGGGGAAAAATAAGCCGCTCTTTACCGGTTTTTAGAGCGCTGATCGCCGATCACGTGACCCGTCGCCTCTTTCCTCCTCTTGGCCTCTCCTCCTCCCCTCCAACTGATGTCAGAGGGGAATCCTCGGCCCTGCCCGCTGCAGGCAGCTGTCAGACAGGGAGAGGAGAGAGCTGGAGGGTCAGGTGAGCGGCGATCGGCGCTCTAAAAACTGATAAAGAACAGCTTATTTTTTTGAAAACGCAGACACACAGACACAGGGGCATGGGCACACAGGATTATTAAACAGACCAGACCAGATAGTATAAAGTGGCTTAAAAACCTCTTTAACCTCCCTGGCGGTATGATTATGTCAGGAATTACATACCAAAAGCGGTACAATTCTTTTCATGGAAATTTGGCGTTATGTATTATAGGCCTACAATTCTTAGTAATTACTGACTTAAACCTGACCAAAACAAGAGTCTAGTAGACATCCCAGATGTGATAAATTTGAAACACAAACACGTGAATTATAATCGAATCAATAATATTATTTTATTATTTAATATATAATATATATAATAAAATTATATTATTGATTAGATTATAATTCATGCATTATATATTATATATAGATATATGTGTGTGTGCATATATATATATATATATATATATATATACATATATATATATATATGCATATATATATATACCGGTGTATATATATATATATATATATATATATATATATATATATATATATATATATGCGCATATATATATATATATATATATATATATATATATATATATATATATCTATATATATGCATATATATATATATATATGCATATATATATATATATATATATATGTATATATATATATATATATATATATATATATATATATATATATATATGCATATATATATATATATATATATACATACGTATATATATATATATATATATATATATATATATATATATATTATAAAATGTGTTTTGTGTAACGTTTTTTTTTTTTTTTTTTGAATTTCCCTCCCTAGTTCCGCTCCCATGCAGCATTGCTGCTGCAGGGAACGGAACTAGGAAGTGATCAGAGCGACGGAGACCGACGGAGACCGACGGAGAGCGGCGGGACTCTCGGCTGGCGGTCACAGCAATGAGAGATCATCGCTGGATCGCCAGGATAAGGTAAGAGAACACCGCTGCGCTCTCTGCAATCCACCCCGAGCGTGACTCGGGGTTACCGCTCCTGATATGAAAAACCAACCCCGAGTCACGCTCGGGATCACCGCTAAGGAGGTTAAAGGGGAAGTTGAGATTCCTTCCAGCGGGGGGGGCACTTGCGGACGCCCATGCTAGGGGCTGTATTTCAAAGTGGTTTCTTAACAAAGTAAAGCATGCAGATATAGATAGATAGGTGAGTTTGCTTTGAATACTAAAAATGAGTTAAACAGCGTTTTCGGTTTGTGGCACTCAGATACAGTTCAGTTCCGCTTTAGGTTCTGAAAGCTGCTTCCCATCCACCCACATTGGAAATGTGTACATCAGCTGGGGAGCCTCATTCTGTTATTATAGATGCACCCCAGTGAGAACGATGTTGAGTGCAGAATTTATATACCATCCAGGGTCTTTGCTGATGTAGAAAGTATCAAGGACCAGCAGCCTATGTCATTCACAATTATCTAATTTTTTTTCCCAATATTTATTGAGTGTTTTAGTTTCAGATATGATCTTGTAAGACTCTGCTATCATTTTCCTTAGTATTTAAGTGAAATAATAAAGGTGGTGGCACACCGAGTGTTTTTCAGCCAGTTCTTTTGTTGTTCACAATTGGCCTTCAAAAAAATGATCTGTTGAAGTGATTATCTGCTGAGCCTAAACTGCTCCAAGATTTTATGGGATCCGCGTAATGGCATAGCAGAGTATACATTATTACAGATGTTATGGAGACCGAGAGCGGTTTTCCTCAAGACAAAACTGATGCTGAGAGCAACTAATCAGCAACTCAAGAGCTTTTGTCACCAGTCTGCCACCCCCACTGCATATTCACCGTGTGCACCAGGCTAAAGTGTTTGGCTTATCAGCAGCACATAAAGCTCTAGCTGAAAAATAGCTTGTGTTCTGTGATAACTGGGTGGTTTAGGTGATAACTGCTTAGTGTAAAGACAGCCATACATTAGTAGAATTTTGTTCCCAATTTTTCATTTTAGGAACCTTTGTTCGATTTTCTAATCATCAGTTGGGTCATTCATTTTCAACCAGAGTGACAAGAAAAATTGGAAGTAGCAGGATGAAATTTCTTTCTTGAACACACATATTTCTA
The DNA here is from genome assembly GCF_965119305.1 of Pelophylax lessonae. Taxonomy (NCBI): domain Eukaryota; kingdom Metazoa; phylum Chordata; class Amphibia; order Anura; family Ranidae; genus Pelophylax; species Pelophylax lessonae. The sequence goes on along the minus strand of NC_138771.1, from coordinate 58,741,773 downwards.
ACGGTGAATGTGGTTTGCTTTCAGGAAATTAATATTTTTCCAAACTCGAATGTTAAAAACAAATTAAATTTTTAAGTACTTTTGACTGACATTTATTTAGTCATCGAATGTACAAAGAATTTTATATACAAATGCTCATTCAGAAATCTACTAGTATAAAGTCGGCCTAAAGCTGGCCATTTAACCACTTGCCGACTGCCTAACGACTTATTACGTGGGCAGTCAGCCCCTCACAGGCAAAGTGACGTAGATCTACGTCGCTAGCCTGTGAGACTCTAAGGAGCGAGCGAGCGCAGCTGGAGGCGCGCTCCCGCTCGCTCACGGCCCCCCCGCGCGTGTGACTGGTGGACCCAATGTCCGCCGCTCACTCGTGATCGCCGGTTACACCGGGAGAAAGGCAGGCAGCAAAGCCGCCTGTCATTCTCCCCTGTGTAACAGCACAGATCATACGGTCCTGCTATGTAGGACTGTAGATCTCTGCTGTTACACACAGCCACATCCAATCACAGTTAGAATCACGCCCCTAGGGACACACTTAACCCCTCCTTCTCAAATAAAGTTAGCCACTTCACTGCCCGTGTCATTTTTACAGTAACAGTGCATATGTATAGCACTGCTTACTGTAGAAATGTCACTGGTAACCCCAAAAGTGTAAAAAATGTCGCAATGTCGCAGTCCCGCAAAAAAAATCGCAGATCGCCGCCATTACTCATTAAAAAAAATAAATAAATAAAAATGACAAAAATCTTTCCCTTAGTTTATAAAAAAATAACTTTTGCGCAAACCAATCAAAATACACTTTTTGCGATTTTTTTTTTTTACCAAACATATGGTAAAAAAAAATTGGCCTAAAATGTTAAAAAATTTTGATTTTTACATATTTTTTTGGGGAATTTCATTTAAAAAATTTGAAAAATATTGTTATTTTTGCAAAATTGTCACACTTTTTTTGTTAATAACGCATGATAAAAAAATCGCACAGGTGATCAAATACCACCAAAAGAAATCTCTGTTTGTGGGAAAAAAAGGACATCAATTTCATTTGGGTACAGTGTCGCACAACCACGCAATTGTCCGTTAAAGTCACGCAGTGCCAAATCGCAAAATAGGCCCTGGTCCGGAAGGGGGTAAAATCTTCTGGGGCTTAACAGTAGAATTTTGTTCAGAAAAAATTGTGTTTTCAGAACATTTGTTAGTTAGTGGGGTCAAATGGACAATCTTTTGCAACCAATAAGATTGAAGGAGATGGGAGGAAAAATGTTCTCAAATGAACCCAATTCTAACTGTGAATGTGGTTTTTGTTCTGCAAAAAATCATACTTATGTGTATCCTGAAATCAAATGTAGAATTGGCAATGCAACAAAACTACATTTTTCAGGGTTTCCATTCAGGGAGCATTCAGGGAATGCTTTGATGAACAATTGTTTGGAATTTTCATATGAATATTCAAATAAAATTTTAAGCATACACAAATCAGTGATAAAGAGTATTTATAGATGAGAAATACCCTTTAAAATGGATCATGATTTCATTGTGCATGGTCAGTGTAAAATCATTTATAAGTATTAGGCTGGTCATGTGCTACGGGAATTTCATCTGAATCCTGCTAAATCAGCCAAGGGTGGCCCTGTCAATGTCACCTGGCATGCAGTGGCAGCTGGTGCATTGGGGGCGCAGGGGCGCCACCCCCCATTCATGCATCTGGCCCCCTAATCTATATGCAGGAGCGCTGGACGCATGGAGTTCAATGGGGCTTTTTTTTTTTTAACCATGTGATTAAAGCCAGAGGCTCTAATAGGCTAAAAAAAAGGGTGGGCTTGGGGTGCAGAGCACTGCACCTTGAGCCCACCCAGTTGTGTGACAATAGCGAATGCAAATTCGCTATTGTCACATGGATCCTCCTCCTGGCTAATCAGGAAGCGGGTCCTGAAACCCGTTTCCCGTTTGGCCAAAAGCCAAAGCTATGCCATTGGGCATGGAGGAGGAGGGAGGAGAAGCAGAAGAGCAAGAGGGAAGAAGCAGAAGCCGCCGCAGCTGCACATATCCAGGCAGGGTAAGAGAGCTGGGGGGGGGGTCCTAATGAGGTTGGTCTTGGGGGGGTATGGTGCGGGTCCTGCTGTGGTCCAGGGGTGGGTTAGGTGCGCGGCCTGTGGTCCGGGGGGAGGGGGTGTATGGTGTGGTCCGTCTGCCGCCCCCCCGGCCCATGGAGCACCAGCCGCCACTGCTGGCATTACAAAAATAGATTTTTCAATTGACTTTCATCAAAGGAACCTAGTGCAAAACTGTTGGCAAAACAGTGACTAAATCCAGATGCATCGGATGCAATGAATGTTTGGGTATTCAGCAGCTGTGGGTCCCACCAACTGTTGAATACAATAGCTGGCAGGGGGGATTCCTTCATCTACACTGTTTAGCATGCCTGGAGAAATCTATTAGATTTCTTTTGTTCAGTCTGCGGGCTGAAGTAGAGAAATCTTTACGGGTATTTACTGAGTTGTCTCTCAGCTGAAGACCCCATGAACATGTACTTTTGGCTAGGCTGGGTGTTCATGTTAATGCTATGAAGTAGGAAGGAGGTGGGCTTCAGCCAGGCATCATTGTGTTGTCTTCCCATCGAAAGAGAGAGTTTGACATAAGGAACAATTTCTATATTCTGAGAGATGTCCTGACTAGGGTGACCCCCACTGTCCCTAGACATGAGATCTGGTGACTGCTGTAGGTACCTTTTACCTTATTTTTGGAACTAGAAAGTTACTTGCAATTTCGCTAGAAGCTGGGAACCTCTGTGCCTACTACTGTACTTAGAGTGTATGCAAGTTTAGGCTTGCTCCTTTGCCTGCATAATGTTACACTAGTGAAGTTGAAAAAGTTAAAACTAGTTCTGATACTGAATTTATACACAAGTATTTTGAGTTTCTCAGGAAAGAAACATTGAAAATTGGACCACAAATGGTGAAACTCACATCTTGGCACTCCCCTCTCTTCCCCTGCTTCATGAAGCATAAACCTTCATAGGAAATATGGATGTTTTTAGCTTCCAGTGAATATAGAGGGGTTGAAATTAATCAAATTGCCATTAGGTATACTTATTTAAGTGACTGCAGCAAGATCACTTTTTACTTTTGTTTTGGTAAAAATCAATGATTGTCATCTCCCCCGTGAAATATTATATAGAAGATTGCAAAGAAATCCATAAGTCTGTTGAAGTTACCCAAATGTTTATGAGTGCCCCATCTGACAAAAGCCCAGTGTCCTTTTATTGCCGCATGAATTGCTGTGTGAACGGTACCGGTTATTTGAGCAAGCACACCATCAATCACAACCTGACAACTTTACAGTGAAAACCAAATCAGTTATTCATTTCATACTCCCATGCAACGTAGGCAGATGCACATTTATCACGGAGACCCAGGAAAGGCTGCAAAGGGAAGAGTCTTGCTGACAGAGCTGAAATGTATTGGAGACATTGCTCTTTCTATGATGCAAAAAAGGGACTGCAGAGATTCAGATCCTCATTTTAATTCCTGCTGCGCAAGAGTTCCAGTTGTAAAAGACAGATGAGGCAATACCTGTATAGAATTTAGGATATGTCTTGTGAAATGAACTTGAAGGTTCCCTGGGATATCTTTTAATATTGCTAGATTAAGAAATCTGGAAGATACAGTGAATATTACCTCTGCTTTAAGATGGATATACACATATATATATTGGGATGAAAGCAGCAGATTGGTCAATCACTTATAGACTTGGCCATATAAAAGTCATTTTAAATATTTTACATGCCGCTGCAGGCAAGATTAGGCTTCACAAACACATCTGAGGTGCTGGTTAGGCTGGTTAGGCAGCTGTGGACCCTGCTGTGGTCCTGATGAAGCCAGCATCCTAGACTGCAGGAACATGGGGGAAAATAAATTGCAGGGAACAGCCTAGCTGCAAGGGGAAAGGGGGGGGGGGGAGTGGAAGGGAGGGGGACACTCTGGTGTAGTGAGTTCCAAAAAGCTTTAAATACAAAGAAGTTAAAAACGAATACTCAGAAAAGTATAAAAAACACATACACACACACATATATATATATATATATATATATATATATATATATGGGGGTCCACGGAGGAGCGTGAGCCTGTAGTGGAGGTACAGTTCTAAAGGGGTGCAGCTGGATGGATGGATATTGAGCTGCCACAGGCACAAAGGCACAAAATCCGGATCTCTGTGCCACTGGCTGGTAATAGGGAAATGGCTCTGACAGCCCAGTAAGTATGTGTATTGCCGTGGCTTCCTCATTCCCGTTGTCAATGGACAATGGATGGTAATGTCGACCGGGAGTCCTGAGTCACAGGATGCGTTTCGAGGGACCTCTTCTTCAGCTCTCCCTCGGGGGGGAAGTGGATTATCGGGCAGGTAAATCTTCGTTTTCCTATACCAGGGGTCTCCAAACTTTCTCAACAAAGGGCCAGTTTACTGTCCTTCAAACTTTAGGGGGGCCGGACTTTGGCCAGTGGGAGTAGAAAATGTCCTGGTGTCAGTGGGAGTAAACAGTGTCTCCTCTTTGATTTTAGGGGGAGGAATAGTGCCCCACCGCTGGTGTCAGTGCGAGGAATTCTATCCCATCTTTGGTGTCACTGCAAGGAATAGTGCTCCATCATTACTGTCAGTGGGACAAACAGTGCCTCATCATTGGTCTCAGTGGGAAGAATGGTGCCCCATTATTAGTGTCAGTGGAATGAATAGTACACCATAATTGGTGTCAGTGGGAAGAATGGTGCCCCATCCTTACTGTCAGTGGGACAAATAGTGCCTCATCATTGGTGTCAGTGGGAAGAATGGTGCCCCATCATTAGTGTCAGTGCGAGGAATAGTGCCACATCACTGGCATCAGTAGGAGGAATAGTGCCCCATCATTAATGTCAGTGGGAGGAATAGTGCCACATTATTGGTGTCAGTGGGAGTAATAGTGCCCCATCATTGGTGTCAGTGCGAGGAATAGTGCCACATCACTGGCATCAGTAGGAGGAATAGTGCCCCATCATTAATGTCAGTGGGAGGAATAGTGCCCCATTATTGGTGTCAGTGGGAGTAATAGTGCCCCATCATTGGTGTCAGTGGTAAGAATAGTGACCCATCATTGGTATCAGTGGAAAGAATGGTGCCCCATCATTGGTGTAAGTGGGAGCAATTATACCCCATCATTGGTGCCAGTTGGAAGAATAGTGCCCCATCATTGGTGTCAGTGGGAGGAATTGTACCCCATCATTGGAGATAGTTGGAAGAATAGTGCCCCATCATTGATGCCAGTCGGAAGAATAGTGCCCCATCATTGATGCCAGTCAGAAGAAAAGTGCCCCATCATTGGAGCCAGTGGAGGCAATAGTGCCCCACTGTTACTGAAATGGGGGGTAATAATGCCCCAAGGGCTGGATAAAAGCAAGCAAGGGTCGCATCTGGCCCCCAGGCTACCCTTTGGAGATCACTGCCCTAGACCAAAATGACCAATTAACCCTTGCACTGCAGGCACAATCCCACTCACTGGAGTTGGCTAGAGATGAACTTTAAAAAAAAATGTATATTTCAGAATCCAGGCCATAAAAAATGCAGAACCACTATACAATCTCTTTAAGTCATGGCGTTTTCCTCTTTTTTCATGCTTTGTATGGTTTTCCAGTACAATCCTTTAATGTTTTTACACATTTTCCAAAGCTGAGTCTTAGAGCTAAGCCCCACGGTCTGGTGTCATTTATTTTCAGGATATAACAAACCACTGCCGTCCAACGCTAGCATCGTTGTTGTCACATCACTCGTCTGTGATAAACAATCCGGCGGCAGAAGGCACATTACATTATGTAAGGAAAGAAAGAAAGCCTTCTGAACAGAATTTTCACAAAAGCCTCACGCTATATCATAATGAAAAACGAACTCCCGTCCCTCCGACTCCTGCTCCAGCATCTTTCTCTTGTGCTACATCGCTCTTTCTGACTCAAATCATGATGAATTTGTACGTCTGAGGATATATGAACCTGCAGTGCAGATAACATAGAATGAAGATGGGACGATGGAGTTATTTTTTTCTCCTCCGTCACCACAATATTAACTGACACACACTTTTAGTACACAGCTACCCATGTACAAGGGCTTGTAATCACTTCAGAACAGGATCTTGGGCTTATTGTTTTCTTCTTTCTCTCAACCTATTATTGCCACAATCAATATTATCTTTTTCAATATGGTGCTCCAAGTTGGGGGTTTTAAAGCTGAACTAAGTTGTATCTGAGCACCACAAACTGAACATGCTGTGTAATTCATTTTTAATATTCAAAGCAAACTCATCAATCCATTCATGTCTCCGTGCATTATTTTTTTGAGAAATAATGTTGAACCAACCTCTCCATTGCAGCATTTCTAGCCGCAGCCATCCTATTTAAGGGCACATAATTCATGTAGCAGTTAATTTCTGGAATCCATCTGCCCTTAGCTCCTTAGCTTATCTGTCCTTTGCCTTAGCTTAGCATGCAGGCAGGAGAGTGCCTCGGACAACGTCATTTGGTGACGATACGTGTAGGGCGGGGCCATGTGCTGACGTGTTCTTGCTGGCCAGTGAGATTTATAATAAGGCGTTTTTACCACTGTATTGATGTAAGTGCAATCTTACCTTTTAATAAACATTTACCTTAAGATTTTACAGTATGTGGAACCTTTTATATTTTTCGGGATGAAACTATGGAAGAAATAACTGTATGAACTGTACCTTTTGGCCCTGAGGAGATTAGAGCGGCATTTAAAGACCCTGGCTGGGTGTGTAGCCACAAACGTTGTTGACCTTTGGTCATAGAGGGTCCCATATAGCTGGTACCATATACAGGTGGTGGTGCTCCATTCAAGATTTCACATTGGGTGATGGATGGTGATTACACACAATTATTTCAACATCCTGGTTACATATGAGGAGGACTTCATTTTTATTAATTTTTTTTTCTTGATTTTATTATTTTATTTTTTGACTCACAGTTTTCATTTTTTTCTATCTTCACTAGATTATATCTTTTCACTACATTTTTTACTGGCATTTCTTTTTTTTCGCATTCAGTGGTGCATTACATTAAATGTTGATATGTTTTATCTATATTGATTTATGTATAGCGAAAAGGAAGATGTACTCCTTCCCTCTTCCAAATGAAAGGAAAACAAATGACATGAAGACTCCTGGGACGTATGATATCATTTTGGCCTAGGCCAGAAACCAGGCAGAAACAGAAGAAATGTAAAACAAGAAAGGTTATACTTTCCTATCTATTTACTAATGCTAGCAGCATAAGGATTAAACATAATTAATGCTGATTGAAAGAGTTTAGTTACGCTTTAAGCAGGCCATTACATTTTCTTGTCTACCTTTTCACAGAATGGGGGATTTTAAAGCAAATCTGCACTACACCCATGCATTCAAAAGCAACAGGTTTGACCCAATACTTCCTGACTAGCAGTATAGATAAACCTTTTTTTCTCTCCCCTGCCAATCTGTTTAGCTGCAGCCAGTAAAGAAAACTAGCAGTGCAAGCAGGGCTGCTGTTAGAAATCACGGGGCCCCATACAGCCTACCTGACAGGACCCCCCTTTCCCCATCCAAAAGTGACTGAGGACATATATTTATCAGTCCCTTTCTCTGTAGCCTCGGCTGCACAGATGAATGAATAGGAAGCGCTCTGAGGCTTCCTGCCCGTTCACAAACTGAAGCATAGTAAACAAAGTTTACTATGCTCCACAGATGAAGGACACATGAGTAATTGGTACTGATCACTCACAGTGTTTATTCAGGAAAGTAAGGGACCAGTAAATTACATATTTACTGGCCCCTTCCCCCACTCTCCATCTTGAAACATCCCCCTGTGTGCCTGCAGCAGCTGCCGCTGGGAGAGGAGATGAGGGAAGCTGGCAGCGTGGTCAGGGAAAGGGGCACACAGGGGGGCCTGGACAGCAGATGGAATGGGCACATGTGCTTAAACCTGCAGTGTAGCCAGAGGGGGAAACAAGAGGTAAAACTGGCAGAGCTGCAGGGGAGTTTTCAAAAAGACAGTCCAACCGGACCTCCTGCTCAACAGGTGCCCGGGCTACCCTTTTGAACTAATGGGGCCCGGGCCCAGTACAGGAGGGCTGGCTGTATTGCCTTATCAGCAGCCCTACTTGCAAGTATGGGGGAGCATGTGACTCACTCCATGTTACAGCTCTAGGCAAATCATCAAGCTCCGGCACTGTTACATAGGGAGATTACACAGAGTTGCTCTTGTACTCGGCAACTGAACAGAGCAGCAGGGGATTAAGGGAAACATAAATTATTATCTTAATAGGAAATATTAACAGATTGTAAAATAAGTGATTGTCAGCTTCCAAAGTAGCCTCTCAGGTATGAGATATAGTACATATTTACATTGTGGCAAGTAGGATCAATCTAACTCTGCAATAGAAATCTTACCTAGACTTTATCTTTAAGGGCTTGTTCACACCAGGTGTGGAACATGTTCTTGCACCACACAAAACGCACTGCCTTTTGCAGGCGCATGCAGGTGCCATTCATTTTTATTGGCTCCCCCATGCACCCAGCAAACAGGCTCACCTTCACGTCTGTCAAAATTCCATGGTACTGCAGTATCACGCATTTTGGTGTTGCACAATGTTAAAACTGTGCTGGTTTCTTTTTTGCGCATTTCACATGCATAGGGTAGCCCATTGAAATGAATGGCCTGCTCTAAAATGCAATGCACGGATGAGTGGTAAAATTCAACATTTTTATTGTTTATTGCCAGTACCCGGCTGCCTTCTATTTGGAAGTGACTGATACAACCTAAATGGAATCTCTTGGTATACCCTAGTTCATATACTGTTAAGGTATGTTTTACTATTGTCATAAGTGTGTAGCACCCTCCTAGGTAGGTGCTAGGAAAACCATAAGGGAGACCCTGTCTGCTTATCAGGGGGGCCTAATTGTACAGCTAGGCTATCATGTGTTTTCCAGGTGTGCCTGTTGAGCTTGGGCAGTCTCCCCACTATGTCCAATCAGGGCTCTAATTGGACAGTGGAGGAAACCTAAACCAATAGCACACCAGGGCTTGTATCTATCACAGAGGGCAGAATCTGCCGCAATGCATCCTGTGAGGGGGTATAAGTCTGAGGGTCTTTGGCGGGAAGCAGAGTCCCAGGAGGAGGGTGACGGTTGGCTCTCCTCCTGTCCGCATGAGGAAAGTGTCCTGGGTAGTCGGTCTAGAGGACGGAAGGTTGAGCTGAGCTGCAGAGAGGGATCCAATGTGCTGTGGACCAAGTGGAGCTGCTGGGCAGAGGTTTCCAGGAAAGCATTGTATTGAGTACTGTAAACTGCCCAGGGGTCTGCCTAGGATAGGGGACCACTCAAGAAGGTCAGAGGGATCCGGTAGCCAGCTAACCAGTAGAGAAGGCTTAGTGTGCGTGAAAGAGGGTGCCGGTGTGGGCCCTGAAGTTTACAAGTGTTCAGCAGTGCAGCAATAATGAAGTAGCTACCTTAGCAAAGAGTGCCAAAGGGAGCTTCAAAAGGACTTTGAGTCACAAAGAGGTGATCAGAAGTCAGTTCAGTGTTAACAGGCAGCAGGCCAGTGTTACCCAGCGTTAACCAGCGCTAACCGGCGTTGACCGGCATCAAGTCAGCATCAAGTCAGCACCAACGGGCATTTTTCAGTTGTTCCCAGCAAATTGTGCATAGTTGAGCCAGATGAGTATCCCACTCATTCCTTCTCCCATCCAGGTTCTGAATAAATATAAAAAAAACCAAAGATACTGGACTGGTCATTGTCTCAGTGCACACACTTGGAGAACATGCTTAAATGTGCTGTTGCTGCTAGCGGTAACCCAGGCAGACCCACATCCAGCACAATGGCTGGGAATGCTGCTACAAGTGCATTCTGAAACTAAACAACTAAAGGAATAATTTTCAGTGCAGAAATGAATACTGTCTGGCTGCAGACGTATGTTATTTGTACCTGTGTTTTGATGATAAATGGTCATGATTATTCTGTGGCTTCATTGTAATTCTTCTGGAGAATCGCCTGCATTGTGTGCAACACCTAATGTGACATTCACTCCTTTTCAATGAATTGCTTGAAACTCATTTATTGTGTATACTGGAAGGTGCCCTTCATGTTTATGATGGATGATGAGGCCACTTTAGAACTGATTATCCAATAAAGTCCATTACTGGTTAGAAAACTAGTACCAATAGCTTGCAAAAGCTCCATCTTCATTAATGAGATACTGAAGAACAAACATAATTACCAGCAGTCATCTAATGCATAGATCCTCCCTATATGAATGACTACTTCTGTTCTGGCCTGCACTACCCTGAATTTCAATTTATGCACTTGGTAGACTAACATTTTTAATATGGCCAGAATTATTTTTTTTCCGGTTTTTATATATTTTTTTTTTTAGTAATTTAAACATTATTTTAACTCTAATTTTTTTTTTCTCTACAGCTTTAGTTATATTTCTTACCTGTAATGAAGTATCAGGCTGCTGGATTCTGTAGGATTCTTCACTGCAAGGTTGCCCAGTACTCTTTTTTTCTGAACTTCTAGTGCTCCATTGGTTTCCAGCCTTAGATCTCTGGGCTCAGCTGCCCTAAAGATGATCCCACAGTGACACGGCCTCTCCTCTTCTATAAAGAAAAGCTCTTCCAATGATTACGCTGCCTGTAACATGAACTGTGAATGGGGAGAGAATCATATTACTGATCAGACTCTCCTTATTTACAGATCATATTATAGGCACTGTAATCAGTAAAATAACTTTTTATCAATGGAGGAGAGGTCAAGAGGAGGCGAGTCCCTGTTGTATCATTTTTAGTGCAGCTGAGCCTGGAGAACCCAAGCTTTTCACCCCCACAGTGCTAGAGGTTAAGTAGAAGGAAGCTGACAGGGTAGCCTTGCAGTGGAGATTTCTTCAGATTCCAACAGTCTGCACATCACTGGACATACTATATTTCAGGTAAGTATAAGTATTGTTACATAGTTACATAGTTAGCGAGGTTGAAAAAAGACACCAGTCCATCCAGTTCAACCTATGATGTGTGTGTGTGTTTGCTGTTAACCATACATTGTATACCCCTGTATGTTGTGGTCTTTAAGGTGCCCATCTAAACCTTTTTTGAAACTATCAATGCTCCCTGCTGACACCACTGCTTGTGGAAGAGAATTCCACATCCTTACAGCTCTTAAAGTAAAAAACCCTTTAGGCAGTTTAAGGTTAAACCGCTTTTCTTCTAGTTTTAGTGAGTGGCCCCATTCTGAAAAGTTTATTCCCTATGCTAAGGTCACCGGTACATTATTTGTACATTGATATCATATCCCCCCTCAAGCGTCTCTTCTCCATAGAGAATAGGTTCAATGCTTGTAGTCTTTCCTCATAACTAATGTCCTCCATTCCCCTAATTATCTTTGTTGCCATTCTCTGGACTCTCTCTAGTTCCAGTTCCTAGTTCCCAGTTCTAGTTCTAGTTCCGTTCTGAGGCCAGAGCCCAGAACTGGATGACATACTCAAGATGTGGCCAGACGAGAGTCTTGTAGAGTGGGAGAATAATAATTTTTATCTCTGGAGTGAATCCCGTTTTTAATACATGCCAGTATTCTGTTGGCTTTGCTTGCAGCAGCTTGGCATTGCATGCCATTGCTAAGCCTGTTGTCTACTAAGACCCCCAGGTCCTTTTCCATCTTAGATTCACCTAGAGGTTCTCCCCCTAGCAAGTAACTTGCGTTCTAACTAACATTCTAAGTGCATTACCATACATTTTTCAACATTAAACCTCATTTGCCATGTAGTTGCCCACCCCATTATTTTGTTCAGGTCTGCTTGTAGGATTATTGGCCTGCTTAGGCTTAGTATTGCCCACAAATACAAAGATTGTGCTGGTTATCCCATCCTCTAGGTCGTTTATGAATAAATTAAACAGGATTGGTCCCAGGACCGATCCTTGGGGGACCCCACTTTCCACACCCAACCAATCTGAGTACTTCCCATTTATCACCACCCTCTGGACTCGCCCCTGGAGCCAGTTTTTAATCCAGGTACTCACCCTATGGTCCATACCTACGTACCTTAGTTTGTACAGTAAGTGTTTGTGGGGAACTGTATCAGATGCCTTTGCAAAGTCCAGATACACCACATCCACAGACCTTCCTTTATCTAGATGGCAGCTCACTTCTTCATAGAAGGTTAATAGATTGGTCTGGCAAGAACGATTGTTCATGAATCCATGCTGATTACTACTAATGATACTGTTTTCATTACTTAAGTCTCCAATATCTTGCAGACTACTGATGTTAGGCTAACCGGCCAATAATTCCCCGGGATATATCTCAGCCCTTTTTTAAATATTGTTACCACATTGGCTTTTTTCCAAACAGCTGGCACCATTACCGTCAGTAGACTATCCAGAAAAATTAGGAACAATGGTCTGGCTATCACCTGGCTCAGTTCTATAAGGACCTTTGGTTGTAAGCCATCTGGTCCCGGTGACTTATTTATGTTAAGTTTTTCAATTCTGTTATGTAACTAAAGCTGTAGGAAAAATAATGATTTTAGCTAATCTTCAGCTTTACCATTTTTTACCATCACAGGAGGAGAATTACCAAGGCCCCTATACCTCCAGTATATTGAGCCTGTGAACCCTAAAGTGTGCTTCTGGGTTCACTGCTCGTGTGAGCGTTAGTTTGTTTTCAGTCTTTAACTACCCACCCATACTAGTTGTGGTGGTGGCTAAATCAGCCTATTGAGAATAATTATGATTTTTTGATAGGGCTTCCTGCACTCTGTGCACTTCTTTTCTTTTTTCTAGATGAGCCTAGGCTGGGCTCAGATCTATGCACTGTGGTAATGCACACACATTGATGTGTACTTTTGCGCATGTTAACTTTCGATAAGGCATCAAATTCATTTGAATGGGCTGCTTACCACAACAAAACTGCACCAAAGAAGTGCATGAGACAAATGGGGGGAGTACCGCGCTTCAAGGGTGATGGGTAATATAAAGTGGCTCAGTAATAAATGATAATAAATGAATAAATTGATAAATAATTCCACTGTTTTCTAATGTGTTAATTAAATATAGTAAAATAAATCATATAATCATAAAATAAAGTGCTGATATTGGTGAATGTGTGAAATCATATATAAATCTGAATCATAAAAACCATATACAATATTTTCTATCGATAATAAACAAATGCATAACCAAATATCAACAAAAGTGCTTATGGTGATTCCGCATATGAGTAAAATTCTATAAAGTTGATAATCATGTGCCAATAAAGTGCTCTGTGCAAATTAGTGACTTCTTCAAATTATATTTCTCAATGTGTAACAAATGTGATTAGATGCCTGTATGCATCAAAAAGTGCTCAAATGTCCCAAACAATATTAATAACGTAAATCTTCATCTTCTGTGTATAAAAATAACTTCTTAAACATAGAAACATAGAATGTGTCGGCAGATAAGAACCATTTGGCCCATCTAGTCTGCCCAATATATCTGAATCCTATGAATAGTCCCTGGCCCTATCTTATATGAAGGATAGCCTTATGCCTATCCCATGCATGCTTAAACTCCTTCACTGTATTTGCAGCTACCACTTCTGCAGGAAGGTTATTCCATGCATCCACTACTCTCTCAGTAAAGTAATACTTCCTCATATTACTTTTAAACCTTTGCCCCTCTAATTTAAAACTGTGTCCTCTTGTGGTAGTTTTTCTTCTTTTAAATATGCTCTCCTCCTTTACCGAGTTGATTCCCTTTATGTATTTAAAAGTTTCTATCATATCCCCTCTGTCTCTTCTTTCTTCCAAGCTATACATGTTAAGGTCCTTTAACCTTTCCTGGTAAGTTTTTTCCTGCAATCCATGTACTAGTTTAGTAGCTCTTCTCTGAACTCTCTCTAGAGTATCTATATCCTTCTGGAGATATGGCCTCCAGTACTGTGCACAATACTCCAAGTGAGGTCTCACCAGTGTTCTGTACAGCGGCATAAGCACTTCTCTCTTTCTACTGCTTATACCTCTCCCTATACATCCAAGCATTCTGCTGGCATTTCGTGCTGCTCTATTACATTGTCTTCCCACCTTTAAGTCTTCTGAAATAATTACTCCTAAATCCCTTTCCTCAGATACTGAGGTCAGGACTGTGTCAAATATTCTATATTCTGCCCTTGGGTTTTACGCCCCAGGTGCATTATCTTGCACTTATCCACATTAAATTACAGTTGCCAGAGTTCTGACCATTCTTCTAGTTTTCCTAAATCCTTTTCCATTTGGCGTTTCCCTCCAGGAACATCAACCCTGTTACATATCTTTGTGTCATCAGCAAAAAGACAAACCTTACCATCGAGGCCTTTTGCAATATCACTTATGAAGATATTAAACAAAATTGGTCCCAGTACAGATCCCTGAGGTACCCCACTGGTAACATGACCTTGTTCTGAATGTTCTCCATTGACTACAACCCTCTGTTGTCTGTCACTCAGCCACTGCCTAATCCACTCAACAATATGGGAGTCCATGCTTCCACTTCTATATTTTGTGCATAAAGGTGCTCTTCGTTGCTCATCACCTCTAGGTGTGCTAAATGCTTACCTCCATGCCTCAGGTAATGTGCCTTTAAGATCTATTAAGGGATCCACTCCTTTCTCCTCTTCTCCTCTGAATATATGGAATAGGTAAAGGGGATGGCGGTGTGCTCCTCCTTGCAGGGATCCAATTATGGGTTCACTGGTAGTACCATGGATCTCGAAATAAGGGGGCCAATATAGTGTAGTATTGCCAAACAATTTTATTCAAAAAAATGTAGCCACACATATAAAACCGCTACTGTGCGTCTATCTGCCGCGGGACTAATCCTTCCAGTGCTCCGCAAAGTCACTTTCGGTGCTCTGCCCCTATCACCTGGCTCAGTTCTATAAGGACCTTTGGTTGTAAGCCATCTGGTCCCAGTGACTTATTTATGGTTAGTTTTTCAATTCTGTAATGTAACTAAAGCTGAAAAATAATGATTTTAGCTAATCTTGAGCTTTACCATTTTTACCATCACAGGAGGAGAATTACCAAGGCCCCTATACCTCCAGTATATTAAGCCTGTGAACCCTAAAGTGTGCTTCTGGGTTCACTGCTCGTGTGAGCGTTAGTTTGTTTTCAGTCTTTAACTACCCACCCATACTAGTTGTGGTGGTGGCTAAATCAGCCTATTGAGAATAATTATGATTTGTTGATAGGGCAACTTTATGCACTTCTTTTCTTTTTTCTAGATGAGCCTAGGCTGGGTTCAGATCTTTGCACTGTGGTAATGCACACACATTGATGTGTACTTTTGCACATGTTCACTTTCGATAAGGCATCAAATTCATTTGAATGGGCTGCTTACCACAACAAAACTGCACCAAAAAAGTGCATGCACCTTTTTTCATAATTCAGCACTCCACACCGTGTGGAAATAAGTCACCATGTCTTGTGGTGCACTGCAATGCATGAGCATTGGCAAGGTGCACTGGGCTGTTTATAAAAATGAATGGCACCACAGTGCACCAACAAGAAAAATACACTGTGTTCACTACACCTAAAGGCAGCAAAAAAAGTTTCTTTGTACATGTTTCATACAGAAATTCCCATAGGTTCATAGGACATTTGCTGTCTCTGCCTGTAGCCCTCCTTTGTTTCATGTACTTGATAATAAAGCTAGGGTGATTTGGGGCCCATATATATTATCAGAAGGTGTCAAGATATATTACATTAGAAGCTATGATACAAAGAAGTCAAAGGAAAGAAAACAGTTTCTCGCTCTCATTTGGTATCCAGGGACAGCTGAAATGTATTGGAAATTATCCAAACTCCATGCTGTTTTTATCCCATGCGGAAGCCTAAGTCTGTGGGATTTACAAGCAAAGCTAATATTTCTTTTTCTGTTGTTACCACTGATCTGTAGTGACTTTTCCCAAGCAGCATGGTACTGAGATCTGGTTACCACCCTGTCAACATACACAAACCAGGAGGATGTGGCATTTTTGGGACTGATGTCTGTCACTGTCATGTTAACTAGGCTATGTTCTGCTAACTGGGGAGATGACACTTCATTATACCAAGGATACTATTGCAAGCTAATTACTCTGAGAAATGGTTGTATAGAATAACACTGCACTGATTCAGATGTCAGTTAAAGATTACTGTTTGCTAGTGGATTACATTACCACGACTTGGGAAGCTTCGGAAAGTGGGTATTAAAAGTATTAATTTCATTGCCTTTAAACACCCCTTTTGAGTACCTTCAATAAAGTGCTTCAATGTGCATTTTAGGTGCCAGACTATCCTCATACATCCAATTACTGCAAAGCAGTATTAATCCTGAGCACTGAAGTGGCCTATTTAATTTATCACCCAGTTATTAAATACTTTTGAAATTAAATGGTGTAGATTGAACAATTCAATTTTTTACTAACATCCCCAGGCCATTACTTCAGTTGGCCCTGACATCCCCAAGTCCCTACTTCAGTTGGGCTAGACATCCCCAGGCCACTACTTTAGTTGAGTCAGACATCCCCTGGCCACTATCTTAGTGGGCCAAGACATCCCCAGGCAACTACATCAGATGGCCCAGACATCCCCAGGCCACTACTTCAGATGACCCAGACATCCACAGGCCACTACTTTAGTTGGACCAGACATCACCAGGCCCCTACTTCAGTTGGGTCAGACATCCCCAGGCCACTACTTCAGTTGGGTCAGACATCCCCAGGCCACTACTTCAGTTGGGCCAGACATTCCCAGGCCACTACTCCAGTTGGCCCAGACATCACCAGGCCCCTACTTCAGTTGGGTCAGACATCCCCAGGCCACGTCTTCAGTTGAGCCAGACATCCCCAGGCTCCTACTTCAGTTGGGCCAGACATCCCCAGGCCCCTATTTCACTTGGGACAGACATCCCCAGGCCCCTACTTCAGCTGACCTAGACATCCCTAGGCCACTACGTCAGTTGGCCCAGACATTCCAGGCCACTACTTTAGTTAGCCCAGACTGGCTCTGGAGACTGGAGAGTCTGGAGATCACCTGAAGTTTGAAAGCTACTGCCCTGTCAACTGCTGGCTGACATGCCTTAACTTCCACATTAATTATTTATTGAGTCAATTCTCTTAATTGTCACCTTCCCTAGCGGCCATCGTTTTTACTCCACCCCTAGTCCGTTCAGCTGTTGGAGTGAAGAAAGGAAGCCCTTGGTGCTCACACAGGCCTAAGGATGCTTCCTAAATCCAAGTGACAATGCTGTGTGGCCGAGCAACCACTCATCAAGCACCAGCACTGTCACATGGAAGGAAAGGGAGTGAGTCACATGCTCTACATACTCAGAATTACTTGGAATTTTTGATTGTTCTTGGAAGCTGAATGGAGCAGCAGTGGGGCAAAAGAATTAAGAGCATTTAAGACTGGGAAAGGCGGCAGCTAAGTTGCTCTTCAAAGAAAATGCCCAGATTACCTTAGTTTGACTGGCAGAATATGTCATTTCAAACCTCAAATGCCGTCACGCCTGACCAGTGGTTGCTTGGCTGTTTAAGGGATACAATGGAAAGTCCAGTTATAAGATGGCCATATCTACTCATACATGTTGCAGTTGTGAAATACCTTTAGTTATTTCAGAGTAAATCTAAACATTCGAGTTAATTACTGACAATCGACATCATGCAGATTTGTCTAAATGTGTGTTTTCCCACATCTGTTAAAAATTGGACCAGTGGATTCCGGTACAGAAGTTGGACTGCCTGGAGTATCAGTGTGTGGCCGGCTTTAAAAACACAGTTATCCCTCTGTAGACATTTTGTAGAGAATTACTGCACAAAATAATAAACACTGCTTGCCAAACTGAGGTCTATGAGTCAGTATAAACCAGGTATTTCATTATAATAGAAGCCAAACAGCAACGGAAGTCTTTTCCAAGTCAGCAGCTGTGCTAGAAAATGGTGACAGTCTATCCGGATACATAAGGGTGTACACTTTCTGGAAAAACAGCTACAAGTTCCAGTAAAGTTATGTCTGTATGAATGCTGTCTAAACTGTCCTTGCATGCTTTATATTTTATAGCTGTCAGTGCGAATAGCAAATGTTTTGTGGGAAAATGACTCCCTAGGTCAGTTGGGTTAATTCATTGGCTATGTTCAAAACAGTTCATAGAGAGAACTAGAGGTTTTCTTTTACAGTTTTGCACGAAGTTCTTCAATTTTTCTAGTTAGTAAGACATGCTTTGCCCTGAAATTGCATGTTGTTATTATCGAGTGATAGTGACTAGGGAAGATGTCAGCTAAATTAATTTCACCCTAAAATTAATGGTTTTGATGTTGGTAAATTTTTTTGCTGAAATGCAAACTCTTATTTTTTTCAATAATCTCAAAAAAAAAACTTTTTTATTTATAGATCTTTGGCACAAAAACATGCCGAGGATAGAAATAAAGTTGAATTCCAGACTTTACCTAACTAGTTTAAAAATTGCTCCCTTCCCCTCCTCACACCTATGCTGACTAACCTGTTTAAGAAAGATGTCTATACTTACCTATTTTCAGTCTGCTCTAGTCCGGTCATATGCTCCAGCTCCCCTGTGTCATCCAGTGGCAACTGCATGGAAGAGGAGGGAGCACTGATAACAAATGGGCCATAGGAGCTGATGGGTGATGTCACCACTCCCAGGAATAACCAGCCATTGTTGAGTGCTTTCTCCTCTCCCCTGCAGCCGACACTGGCTGATACAGGGCCGATCATGTGAACTGACTAGAGCAGCCTGAAAATAGGTAAGCATAGACATCTTTTTTAGACAGGTTAGTTATAACAGATGTTAATATTATTACAGTTACTTATATAGTGCCATCAATTTACACAGTGCTTTACATACACTATATTACCAAAAGTATTGGGACGCCTGCCTTTACACGTACATGATGTTTAATAACATCCCAGTCTTAGTTTGTTGGTTTAATATTGAGATGGTCCACCCTTTACAGCTATAACAGCTTCAACTCTTCTGGGAAGGCTGTCCACAAGGTTTAGGAGTGTCTATTGGAATGTTTGACCATTCTTCCAGAAGCTTTGTGCACTGGTGGAGTCATGATGTAACAGGAAGGGGCCATCCCCAAACTGTTCCCACAAAGTTGGGAGCATGACATTCTCCATAATGTCTTGGTTTGCTGACGCTTTAAGTGTTCCCTTCACTGGAACTAAGGGCCAAGCCCCACTCCTGAAAAACAACCGCACACCCTAATCCCCCCTCCACCAAATGATTTGGACCAGTACACAAATCAAGGTCCATAATGACATTGATGAGTGAGTTTAGGGTGGAGGAACTTGACTGACGTCAACCTGATAGAGCATCTTTGGGATGAATTAGAGCGGAGACTGCGAGCCAGGCCTTCTAGTCCAACATCGGTGCCTGACCTCATAAATGCGTTTCTTGAAGAATGGTCAAACATTCCCATAGAGACACTCCTAAACCTTGTGGACAGCCTTCCCAGAAGAGTTGAAGCTGTTATAGATGCAAAGGGTGAGCCAATTCAATATTAAACCCTACGGACTCAGACTGGGATGCCATTAAAGTTCATGTGCATGTAAAGGCAGGCGTCCCAATACTTTTGATAATGTAGTGTATATAATGTACATTCACATCAGTCCCTGGCCTCAAGGAGCTTACAATCTAAGGTCCCTAACTCACATTTATACATACACATACTAGGGCCAATTTAGAAAGGAGCCAATTAACCTACAAGCATGTCTTTGGAGTGTGGGGAAACCCATGCAGGCACAGGGAGAACATGCAAACTCCAGGCTGGTAGTGCCCTCCCAATGGTGCCAGGTGGAAGTGCTAACCACTTAGCCACTGTGCTGACCATATTACCACTTGTTTAAGTTGTATGTAATTCGTTCCCCATCTCTGCACCCCACACTATACCCCTCATTATAACATTCAACAGGAAGGGGATTGAGCATTTTCAAGACTAGCTAGGTAAAGCCTGAAATTCTACTTTAAGGAGCTTCTGTAAAGTCTAGTATACAAGATCAGAAAACCGGACATAAAATGCTGCATTCAAAGTGCTTGTACAATAATCTGATTGTGAATACACAGATTTTGGGAGCTGATCATGACAGTTCATCCGAAATTATCCGAAGGGACAAAGGAACATTTTTTGTGTATGATAGCAGATTGTACGATTTTTTGTTAAATTAATACAGTTTTCATCCGAAAGAGACTACGCATGATTAGAAAAGAAAGAATCCATTACCATATGTAGCACTACTCCCTTGGGAGCTGCTGGTGATGGGTTCCCCTGGGTTACCCACAGCAACAGTACAATAGTTTAGAAACTTTACAGTGCTTGGCTCAGTCAAGAAACAGTCCTGGGGTTTGGTTTTTTTGTTGTTTTATTGAGAACTTGGATAGGAGAAGGGAATGAGTGGGATACTCCAACTTGAATACACTATGCACAATTTGCTGGGACCTTTAACTGCACTTGAATGCGGCAAGGCCGCTGCTTCACCTTGTCAATAGCGATGAAGTAGTGATAAATGAACCGATTTAGATAAGCTGCACTGTACTGCAGAACACTCTTCAGGGCCCTTCCTGGCACCCCCTTTTGTTCCTATTCTTCAGGCCTTCCCTACTCTCACTGACTTAACATAAAATATGTCAAAATCAAGTACAGGTAGAAGGAGAACTGTCAACATAGTGCACTAATAGGAACCAGTGCTGTTAATAGACATAAAGGAAGAGGGGCAATCAGTGGAGGTAATTTAATTTAACCGTTTAATTTCACCTACCCACTCTATCCTTAGTAGCTCACCAGTCTTTTTCTCCATCTCAGATCAAAGGGCCTCTTACCCCTTCAACCACCACAGAAAGCAACTGCTGAATGCGGTGATCCAGGAATCAGTACAAAAACAAAACACAACAAAAACCACCACAAGAGTTGTAGCAGCCATAATAATGACTATCATAATATTTTTTATTATAACATAATTGTTGGTACTATTGCCCACAATTACTCTATAAATTTAATACAAACTTCTATAAACTATAAAAAGTTGTTTGCACAACAACAAATAGCTGCCAGTTTTTAACTTAGGAGACACTTTTTACAGCCTCAGGAAAGACAGTGCTAAGCATACAGCGTTCATTTCATTGCTGGCTGTGATGACCAGAAACTTTGGGGGAAATAAATGTACAGTACTAAGACAGCTAAACAAATTATCCATACCATACAACCTGCAAAGAGGATCTGTGACTTTCAACAATTCTGAAGTCTCCTATACATGTGATGTCAGCTCTTCTAGATTGGAAATGTCACAGACAGTACAGGGATGTCACAGACAGTACAGGGTAAGTGTCAACAGCAACATTTGCAATTGTTATGATACAGTACTGGATTTGTATTACCTTCACATACACACAGATATTCTATGTTTAAATAGCCGCAACAGACACCCCCTGCACCTCCAGGCCCCATAGCAGCAATATGGGATGCTAGGGCTATGGTTATGCTACTGTAAGAAGCCATTTAAAGACTATTGCACCTTTAAATGTCACTCTATTTCACCTTCCCTATTGACTCCAATGCATTTTGCCAAATTGCAAAATGTAGGTAAAATCTTCCAGTTTGCTCCTAAATTTCCAAGAAACGATTACTCTTAAACTCTCTTATACCTAAGAATGACCAGGCCGGCTACAGCTTTGGCCAGGTCAGCCATTAAGAATGAGTACTCCTCTAACCCTTTACACAGTAAGGACCTGGTTTAATGCACAGTAAAGTAACTGAAGTAAAATAATTTGAACTGGATTTACTAAAGTGTAGAGAAAGGTAAAGTGAAGCTGTATTCACATCAATCTATAGATAGATAGGACATATTAAAGTTAACATACATTGATGTCTGTAGTCAGGCTCACATATCCTTCTCACTTTATCAAGGCCTAGGTGTGTTCAGGAAGACCTTAGAACCACTCACCAGTATACAGTATCTCACAAAAGTGAGTGCACCCCTCACATTTTTGTAATTATTTTATTATATCTTTTCATGTGACAACACTGAAGAAACAAATCTTTTCTACAATGTAAAGTAGTGAGTGTACAGCTTGTATAACAGTGTAAATTTGCTGTCCCCTCAAAATAACTCAGCACACAGCCAATAATGTCTAAACCGCTGGCAACAAAAGTGAGTACACTCCAAGTCAAAATGTCCAAATTGGGCCCAATTAGCCATTTTCCTTCCCAGTGTCAGGTGACTCGGTAGTGTTACAAGGTCTCAGGTGTAAATGGGGAGCAGGTGTGTTTAATTTGGTGTTATCACTCTCACTCTCTCATACTGGTCACTGGAAGTTCAACATGGCACTTCATGGCAAAGAACTCTCAGAGCATCTGGAAAAAAGAATTGTTTCTCTACATAAAGATGGCCTAGGTTATAAAAAGATTGCCAAGACCCTGAAACTGAACTGCAGCATGGTGGCCAAGACCATATAGCAGTTTAACAGGCCAGGTTCCACTCAGAACAGGCCTCACCATGGTCAACCAAAGAAATGAATGCACGTGCTTAGCGTCATATCCAGAGATTGTCTTTGGGAAATAGACGTATGAGTGCTGCCAGCAATACTGCAAAGGTTGAAGGGGTGGGGGGTCAGCCTGTCAGTGCTCAGACCATACGCCGCACACTGCATCAAATTGGTCTGCATGGCTGTGGTCCCAGAAGGAAGCCTCTTCTAGAGATGATGCACAAGAAAGCCCGCAAACAGTTTGCTGAAGACAAGCAGACTAAGGACATAGATTACTGGAACCATGTCCTGTGGTCTGATGAGACCAACATAAACGTATTTGGTTCAGATGGTGTCAAGCGTGTCTCACGGCAACCAGGTGAGGAGTACAAAGACAAGTGCGTCTTGCCTATAGTCAAGTATGGTGGTGGGAGTCATGGTCTGGAGCTGCAAGAGTGTTGCCAGCACTGGGGAGCTACAGTTCATTGAGGGAACCATAAATGCCAACATTTACTGTGACATGGGTCGTAGGGCAGTATTCCAACATGATAACTACTCCAAACACACCTCCAAGATGACCACTGCCTTGCTAAAGAAGCTGAGGGTAAAGGTGATGGACTGGTCAAGCATGTCTCCAGATCTAAACCCTATTGAGCATCTGTGGGGCATCCTCAAATGGAAGGTGGAGAAGTGCAAGGTCTCTAACAATCACCAGCTCCATGATGTCGTCATGGAGGAGTGGAAGAGGTCTCCGGTGGCAACCTGTGAAGCTCTGGTGAACTCCATGCCCAATAGAGTTAAGGCAGTGCTGGAAAATAATGGTGGCCACACAAATTATTGATACTTTGGGCCCAATTTGGATATTTTGACTTAGGGGTGTTCTCACTTTTGTTGCCAGCTGTTTAGACATTAATGGTGGTGTGTTGAGTTATTTTGAGGGGAAAGCAAATTTACACTGTAATACAAGCTGTACACTCACTACTTTACTTTTTAGCAAAGTGTCATTTCTTCAGTGTTGTCACATGAAAAGATATAATAAAATATTTACAATAAGGGGTGTACTCACTTTTGTGAGATACTGTAAATGATGAGTCCCTGCACTCCGCAAATAAGCCAAAGGCACTGACTTGCCAGGAAGGATTACATAATTGTATAATATGGTCTGATGTCACCATGGGTATTGTTAATCGAATTGTTTTTAAAATGTCAGTAAGAACGTTGGCTAATTTTGTAAGCATTTCCTGATAGAAAAAAAAAACACCTCTTTGTTATCCATCAGTTCACATTTCCTAGCAGCCAGTAAAGAACCTACAAATGTCTCAATGAAGACAGTAAAATGACATTCTGTGATTTACATTTCCCTTTCAAACATTTTTTGTAATCAGTCACCCACTAATAATCATTCCTGTTTAGTATTGAAAAACTGAAAATTGATATTGTTTTTTTCAGGTTCTTTTATAATACAGTAATGTAGATATCACTAAATATAAACCAGTTTGCATTTTTACCTGATTTTGTATGCAGCCAACTAAGTACCATATATTTATGCATCCCCACCTCTGTCATACACTGGGGTTCATTTCTTAAAACTGTAGAGTGCATGATCTTGTGTATTCTGCAAAGAAACCAATCAGCTTCCAGTTTTTTAAGTACTTCTGTTAAGTAAGTACTTAATTTAGTCCTCCCCCTTCATTAAAAAAAATTAGATATTTACATTGTTATTTTCCACCTCCGCAAAATTCCTCTTCTGTGGGATCCAGGACTGCTCTTTCAGCTTTTCTTGACTAGGCAAGAATGATGTATCTCCCCTTTCTAAAGCCTCCTGGGATACTTACATCGTGCATCCAGAGTAGTGGCTGAAACAGCATTGCATCATCGGGGGGCTGGGTTCAAGAACCCAGCAGAGACAACCGCCCTCTGATGACATCATTATAGAAGATGGCGGGGTGGGACCTGAATTGCGGCAGAGCAGCAAGTTTCACCAGACAACACTGGATTCACTGGGAATGTAAGTATTTTTTTGAGGACAACCAGCCATATAGGTAAGAGGGGAAAAAAATAAAAGTAGAGAGTGAAATTCCTCTTTAAAGTGATTGCAAAGTGTCGGAAAAAACAAAAAAAACTAAAATGTTATACTTACCTAGGGGGGGCTGAGGGGGCCTGCTACACACAGAAGGCTTTTTTTCCTAATGCATAGAATTCATTAACCACTTCCATACCGAGTCATGTAAAATGACGTCAGCAAAGTGGTTGTCTAGATCCGGGCCGCCGTCATATGACGTCGGCCCGTTCTAGCTGCTACTGCCCGCCCCCGGCGGCGCGCAGCGGCGAGATCAGGGATGAGGCTCGTCCCTCGGACATAGCCCATCCCTGATCAAGGTAAACAGCCAATAGAAATTGGCTGTTTACCACGTGATCGGCTGTGTCAATCACAGCCGATCACATGAGCGGCTCCAGCACGAGCCGCTCGTTCTCTCTGCAATGCGCGCCCCCGGGGGCGCGCAGAGCAGCGATCGGCGACGAGGCTCCTCCCTCGGACAGAGTCGATCCCTGATCTAGGTAAAGAGCCAATGAAATTGGCTCTTTACCACGTGACCGGCTGTGTCCAATCACAGCCGGTCACAAATGTCAACAGAGAACACGGTAACTAGCTGTTACCGTGTTCTCCTCCTCACACACTGATCCTGTGTGAGGAGGAGATTGTGGTAACAGCTAGTTACCAAGTACAGTGCACCCCAAACACACTGATTGCCCCCCCCCAATAAAGAGCACCTGTCACTAGCCCATCAAAGTACCCGAGTACCTGTCACCAGCCCATCAGGTACTCAGATGACAGGTACTTGGGTACTCTGATGGGCTGGTGACAGGTATTCAGGTACTCTGATGACAGGTACTCGGGTACTCTGATGACAGGTACTCTGATGACAGGTACTCGGGTACTCTGATGACAGGTACTCGGGTACTCTGACGGGTACTCGGGTACTCTGATGACAGGTACTCGGGTACTCTGATGACAGGTACTCGGGTACTCTGATGACAGGTACTCAGGTACTCTGATGACAGGTACTCGGGTACTCTGATGACAGGTACTCGGGTACTCTGATGACAGGTACTCGGGTACTCTGATGACAGGTACTCGGGTACTCTGATGACGGGTACTCGAGTACTCTGATGACGGGTACTCGGGTACTCTGATGACAGGTACTCGGGTACTCTGATGACAGGTACTCGGGTACTCTGATGACAGGTACTCGGGTACTCTGATGACGGGTACTCGGGTACTCTGATGACGGGTACTCGGGTACTCTGATGACAGGTACTCGGGTACTTTGAGTACCTGTCAACGGAGTACCCGTCATCAGAGTACCTGAGTACCTGTCACCTACCCATCAGAGTACCCGAGTACCTTCCACCTGCTCATCAGAGTACCTGACGCCTGAAGTACCCAAGTACTTGCCGCCTGCTCATCAGTACCCATCACTACTCATCAGTACTCATCAGTACCTATCACGTATCAGTACTGATCATCAGTACCCATCAGTACAGTATCACCTATCACCTATCAGTCAGTGAGTACTACTCATCAGTACCTATCACCTGCCTGTCACCTGCCCATCAGAGTACCCGAGTACCTGTCACCTGCCTATCGGAGTACCCGAGTACCTGCCACCTGCTCATCAGTACCAGAGTACCTGTCACCTGCCCAACAAAGTACCCGAGTACCTGTCACCCTTCATACAGCCACCATGTCCAAGTCCAAAAAGGTTTATATACGTCCTCCGTTTAAACCTAAATACCGGTGTTATGGCAGCAGATAGCTGCCATAACCCTGGTATTTTTTTAAACGGTGGACGGTTGGCTTTCCGATAAGGGTGGTCCCAGCGGCGGATTCGCCGTGGGATCACCCTTCCGGGATGGCGGAAGAGGCGCCCCCCCCCCCTCCCGACGCGTTCCGGTCCTTTTCCCCGCTTACCGGACCCGCCGGCAGCGGGGAAAACGATCCGGTCCCGAATCCTCACAGACAGGATGTCGAGTGAGGGCAAGCTTGCCCTCACTTGACTCTATGGTCTTGGAGGACCGGAGCTACGGAAAATGTTGTTGCAACCGGTTTAAAGGTCCTTTTTTTTTTTTTTTCCATTTTATATTATAATTATTTTTTTTTTTTCTATCTTTTAGTGTACTTGTGAGATCTGAGGACTTTTTGACCCCAGATCTCACAAAAAAGAGGTCCTGTCGTGCCTATTTCTATTACGAGGAATATTTACATTTCTTTTAATAGAAATAAAAATGATCAATTTTTTTTTTTTAAACAGTGTAAAAATAAAAAATAATAAATAAAATAAATAGTAAAAAAAAAAAAAAAATTAAAGCGCCCTGTCCCCGTTAGCTCGCGCGCAGAAGCGAATGCATACAGAAACCCCGCCCACATATGTAAACGGTGTTCAAACCACAAATGTGAGGTATCGTCGCGATTGTTAGAGCAAGGGGAATAATTTGAGCCCTAGACCTCCTCTGTAACTCAAAGATGGCAACCTGTAGAAATTTTTAAATTGTCGCCTATGGGGATTTTTAAGTACCAAAGTTTGTCACCATTCCGTGAGCGTGCGCAATTTTGAAACATGGCATGTTGGGTATCTATTTACTCGGCGTAACATTATCTTTCACATTATGGAAAAAAATTGGGCTAACTTTACTGGTTTCTTATTTTTTAATTAAAAAAAGTGAATTTTTTCCAAAAAAATTGCGTTTGGAAGACCGCTACGCAAATACGGTGTGATAAAAAATATTGCAATAATCTCCATTTTATTCTCTAGGGTCTCTGCTAAAAAAAAATATATAATGTTTGGGGGTTCTAAGCAGTTTTCTAGCAAAACAACTGATTTTAGCTTGTAAACACCAAATGTCAAAAATAGGCCTAGGCAAGTGGCTAGAATGCATGATGATGCTCCTTGGATGTTAGGCCCCTCTATATGGATAGGCTGTGAAAAAGTCTCACACATGTGGTATTGCCATACTCAGGAGGAGTGGCAGAATGTATTTTGGGGTGTCATTTTTGCTGTGTACATGCTATGTGTTAGGAATATCCTATAAATTGACAACTTTGTGTAAAAAAAAAAAGTTTTCATTTTTTTCCCACATTTTCCAAAAACCTGTGGAAAAAAATGATATGTTCAAACGACCCATAATGCCTCATAGAATATACGTTGGAGTGTTTGCTTTCCAAAATGGGGTCATTTTGTGGACTTTTCCATTGTATTGGTGCTCTAGGGCCTTGAAAAGTGTGATAGGTAGTAAGAAAGTTTTATGTGTATTTATGCTCCTAGAACGCCTGAATGTGCTTCTTGGACGTGGAGTCTCTTTATGTGGCCAGGCTGTGTAAAAGTCTCACACATGTGGTATCACCATACTCGGAAGGAGTAGCAGAATGTATTTTTGGGTGTAATTTTTGCTGTGTACATGCTATGTGTTAGAAATAGCTTATAAATTGACAACTTTGTGGGAAAAAAAAGAAAAAAAATTTTTTTTCTTCATTTTCCCAAGAATTGTGGGAAAAAATTACAACTTCAAAAAACTCACCATGCCTCTTACTAAATACCTTGGACTGTCTACTTTACAAAAAGGGGTCATTTGGTCAGTATTTGTACTGTCCTGACATTTCAGGGCCTCAAGAAAGGAGATAGGCAGTCAGTACATCTGGTGTGATCAATTTTCAGTAATTGGTACCATAGCTTCTAGACTCAATAACTTTCACACAGACTAAATAATATACACTAATTTGGGTTAATTTTACCAGAGACATGTAGCAGTATACATTTTGGCCCAAATGTATAAAGAAAAATTTATTTTTTGCAAAATTTCATAATTGAAACTAAAAAAAAGGGTTTTTTTTTCAAAATTTTTGCTCTTTTTTTGCATATATCACGAAAAAAAAAACCCCAGTTGTGATCAAATACCACCAAAAGAAAGCTCTATTTGTGTGAAAAAAATGATAAAAATTTTGTTTGGTTACAGTGTAGCATGACTGAGCAATTGTCATTCAAAGTGTGAGAGTGCTGAAAGCTGAAAATTGGTCTGGGCAGGAAGGGTGTCAAACTGCTCTGTATGGAAGCGGTTAAGATAAAAAACCTTCCTGACTTTACAAGCCCTTTAAGTATTTCAGTCACAAACCCGGAACAAACATGCTGTAAAGGAGTGTCAGAAGATGGTCCGAACTCCTTATTTCCCTACTTTTCCAGGTCAGTGAAAGAGACGGCTCTGAAGTCAAAGCATCAGAATAAGGCCCCGTTCACACCTAGGCGTTTGCGACTGCAGGCAAAATCATGGCAATCCCAAAACACTCTGCAAAACTGACCAATCACACCATGCTTGTTCAGGTGCCATTTGTTTTCAATAACAACTAAATGCAGGTGTGATTCTGCAGTGATTGATGCGCAATACATTTCGCTGCAATCTTGGCAAACCGCAATCACGCAAAGCTTTTTGCTCCAAATGGAGTAAATGGGGCCTGACAACCAAAAACCTAACAAAGAAAAGCCAAACTGGGGCACAAGAAAAGAACTACCCTTGCAGCGGGGTCTTGCATTTTTGCTTAGTTAGAGGGATCAGGTTTAATCCTCACTCCAGCAGGATCCCTCCAGCTGTGTGAATGGTCCTGTTAAGGTGTGACCGGTCCTGTGAGGCCTACTCTCTGAGGTGCTCCTGGCGGGAGTCATACTCTTGCCTCCTACACTTGCAGTTTAATAGCCCTTCATTGCAGATGATGACAATGAAGGAGCACCCACTGGCCAGATCGCTTAAGCCAGACAGAGCAGGGGTTGGTAAAGCCGGCCATAGATTGATTGAATCTCAGCCAGTTTAGCAGAGACCGGCCTGAGATTCGATCCATCTATGTGTAGCCTAGTTGTACCTGAATTAATTAATCTATTGACTTGGGTGCAACCAGCCTGTCAGATTTTTTACATGTGACTACTGTCGGAAGCTAAAGCCACTAGCAGCAATTGTTGTGTTCTTCCCGGTCAGGACACAATAGCGCTGCGGGAGCTCCTTCCAAGAAAATCACATCATCTATGGGCTGTTTTAATAATGCAGCCTCCTAATCTCGTCTAGAAGTCATAAGTATTTAACCATTGCCGTTGGGGGGAGGAGGGCTAAATGCAAGGTTTTCTTTTTTCTTCACGCCCTTAGTTGGGCTTTAAAGTCTGGCTCAAGTGACCACATTATGAATCATTCCTCTCAGACCATGGCTGGGTAAATAGTTGTCGGTTGGGTCATAAAATGTAGTTATTCACTGTCTTTTGCAGTGTTTTTACTTTAAATTGAATTTACTGTTGAAAAATATGAATGCTAGGCATAAATACTAAATAATAGTTGTACGTAACTATCTCAAAGCTCCAAAGCTTTCTGAATATTCCTTAGTGACATTCTGATCAACAGAATAAAAATCCATCACTTAAAATAAAACCTGTAATGACTCGCCTAACACGGACACGGATGCTATGGGAACCATGTACGAAACACATATGATACTGATTGTTGTTAGTGTATGCTGAGTTTTGTCTCCCCTTCGCCCACTTTCTTTCTTCATGGGGACAGGGAATGTTCACCCTACTACCCTTACAGGGAAGCTGTTTTTTCCAGTATATACGCTCCTGGTGCCTACTACCCTTACAGGGAAGCTGTTTTTTCCAGTACATACGCTCCTGGTGCCTACTACCCTTACAGGGAAGCTGTTTTTTCCAGTACATACGCTCCTGGTGCCTACTACCCTTACAGGGAAGCTGGTTTTTCCAGTACATACGCTCCTGGTGCCTACTACCCTTACAGGGAAGCTGGTTTTTCCAGTACATACGCTCCTGGTGCCTGGCGTGGTTGGACCCATGCCTCACTGTGACAGCTCCTTTATGGTGACTTTGTGGGCACATTTAATGTCAAGTCACTGTGGATGGAGGCCACCGGTCCCGCTGCCACATCTGCAGTTTGGCGGCGGAGCCGGGGCTGTGCTGTCTTCTCCTGGTTACGATCTTTTCACAGAAGGCAACATGGAGTTATATTTTTTCCATAGAGGGGCCCAGAATGTCAGCATTCATGTTCTAGGGTATACTTAAGAACTACCATCTCCCATCCCCTCCCTCTTTCCCCTCTACCCCCTCTCCCCCATCCTTCACACGCATACCAGATAATGGGATTATATATGTGACGCTGTTTGGATATATGTGGTTTCTGACACTGTGGCACCAAATTATTTTCATGTAAATGTTCACTTTTTGTTAGCCATCTTTGAAAGAAAAATAAAATAAAGATTACATATAAAAAATAAATAAATAAATAAATAAAACTTGTAGTGCAATGATCCTTCTCAGACTATAATGAAGGAACACTATTTCTTCGCACACCACGGATCCTAGTAGAGTTAATTCTTCAAAGTAGTGGCTTTGTGTGTTTCAGAAAGGGCTTGACAAGCCCTGAAGTGGGGAGTAAACACACCGAAGTTTGGCCTTCAGGGAAGCTGATCACAAAGAGAAGCGATGTGTGAGACGAATGTGAGCAGGCAAGTCAGCGCAGGTGGGCTAGAAGAATGGAATGCGTTAGCAGAGAGACAAGCTTATACCTCTGAGCCATGTACCACTTAATATAGATCAACCCGTGTTATAAACTGGAACAGCAACCAAACAATACAAACAGCTTCTAGGGCAAAGTTCAAACCACCAACAGTCGTCAAATGTTCATCATCTCATTTCTAATATTTACTCTACTTTTCTTGATGGCATTAGTGAGGGATAGCACAAAGAGGAAGAAAAATAGCATTTCTGCAATGGTGACATGTGAAGGAGGACACACTCAATGCTCTAAAATGAAATACAAATGATGCTGGACAGGTAATGAGTAATGAATGTCATCCGGTTAACAAATGATTCCTCGGTGTAATGGTCAGAACTTCTTTCCTCCACATTGCTTTCTTAAAGCTAACCCAGATATTTGACAGTCATTAGAGGCAGCAAGTCGAGGAAAGTATTTTGTCAATGCACTATGGATCTAATTGTAAAGGGATGACTTATACTTGTTTCAATGGAAAACCTAAAGTTCCTATTTAAAAAAAAAAAATAAATGCACATTTATTTTTTTAGGAAACAAAATGTGCATATACGGTAAACTCCCGTTATATCGCGGTCCCGGTATTTTGCGTTTTTTATTCTGTAAGACCTATTAATATTATTATATTAATTAATTCATTATTAATTAAATATTTTTGTGTTTTCCATTGCTCTTGCTCTCTTTCTCAATATCTTTAAATGTGTTTAAATGTGTTTTAAAAGTGTGTTTAAAACCTTAAAATGCTTTTAAAAGTACAGTAAAAGTTATAACAACATGCCTTGGGTGTATTTAAATAGGGTATTTCTATTTCGCGGATTTTCACTTATCCCGGGTGAGTCTGGAACGTAACCCCCCGCGATGGAGGGGGGTTTACTGTACTATTTTTTTTTAAGGAGCCTGGAAAGAATTGCACCAGCAATCAGCAGATCATTGGTGCCATGCTGGTCTCCTGCAGAGTGCCTGTGTAAGCTGTTTGTCCCATACCTCGTATGAGCAGGCAGTTTCACACTGACAGAAGGAATCAGTGAACTATCACAGCGCTCAACAACACTACTTGAGAACTACAAGCTGACAGTCGCAAAGGCTGTCGGCAGTTATAGTCTATTCATTCACAGAGCACTGAATGAACGACGCAGCCGAGCGGAGACCCGCACACCCGCATTTTCTTTAGAATTCCAGCAAACGGAGGGAGAAGAAGGAAATCAGGGGGGGGGGGGTTGGGGTTCTGAATATGGGTGTAACATGTAACATGCTACAAAAGGTGAACTTATCCCATAAAAAACACAACTGAAATTTTTTATAACTCCTTAAATGCATACCACTGGAAATTTCTGTATATCATGGTGTGTTATAAAAGCCAAAGACACTAGCCATCATAGTAACCACACATTTCTAGTATCTCCTAGTCAAAACAATATCAATCTTGATAAAATGATAAATGATATCATGTGTGAAAGCACTGTGCCCTGCCATGGTATGAAAAGGGTTTTGTGTCACCCAGGGTTCTCATCCAGGCAGGTTAAGGGGATGCAGGGTGCTTGTCTTATACAGTGGAAACTAGATTTTCACTTTGCTCAGAGGTTGGTAAAACTTGGTTTGGGATCTGGAGCATGGAGCCTTTGCAGAGTCTTGGGAGATGAAGTCTCCGATCAAATGTCCAGGTTTTGTGGACAACCAGCACACTGATTGAGCAAATGTGTGCAGGGTTTTTATTAGAGAGGTGACAAACTTTCAGGGTTCCACCCCAGCGGGCAGAGGAGGTCTCAGCCCAAGAGTCAGGAGGAATCTAAAGCCTAGTACACACAGGCCGAATGTCGGGCGGCATCAGACAGAAGCCAGCCATTCGGCCGGCTTCTGTTAAAGGGGCATGACCGAAAAAGGTCTGCTGATCGGCTCCCAATGGCTGAGAGTGTTGACCAGTGTTCACCCTGTCAGAACACAATAGCACAGCAGGGGAGATTTCTGAACTAACGTCGGGTAGTTAGTACAGCAGCTCCTCCTGAGCTGTAAGTATTTTTTTCATTCAGTCCTGCTGCGTTGAATGAAAAAAAAAAAAAACTACTAGTGTGTACTAGGCTTAACTTGGAGACAGGTGGGAGCCAGTGCAGCAGGTGGCTGCTAGGTACATGCATAGAGTTTGTGTAAGAAAACTCTCTGAAGGAGACAGACAAGGGCCTAAGGACTGAGGCCAAAGTGTATAAACCAGGAGGTTTGAGGCCAAAGTGTATAAACCAGGAGGCTAAAGTGTATAAACCAGGATGAATATTTGTTTTGTAGCAGAGAAAACCTGCAATGGAAACCCATGTGTTGAATGGGAACTTTTTTTTTTTTTTTTTTAGTCAAAATTAGCAAAAAAAGTTCTTAATAGGAACATTTATCTCTGTTGGAGAGGATCTGGACAGAAGGGTACCTTCCTGCACCTTTGGTAGGATTTCCCTATTCTGCAACCTTTTTGGGAGTAAGTCTGTAATCTAATTATCAGGGTGACTCAACACCAGATAGCAGATGACCCGCTTCCTATGCTTTTTCATGACACGCATGTGTTTGTAGGGTCCTATAAAGGTTCGCTGCTGTCTCATCTCCTTACTGTTGGTAAATGCCTCATTCCAATCCATTGGAAGTCTCCGGTAGTACCTACAGTTAGAGAATGGCTACTGAGAGTGCAGGATATAATGGAAGCTGAGGAGTGGAGGCACCAGTGTGCAAATACCTATACCACGTTCTATAAAATTTGAGTTCTATGGTTGGATTTAATTTCCTCTGACAATCAACACAGTGATTATAGGTATTTACTCAGACGGGTTTTGCTTATGCTTTTTTTATGAGATTTATGCTTTTTTTTATGAGATTGGTCAACCAGGGAACAGCTAGGTTGTAGTAAGGTTTTTGGCTACATTGATGTTTTTTTTTTTTTTTTTTTTATGGGATCCAGGAGGGATACCCTGCTCTCCTTACACCCGTTTGTTGTGTATATCCCTATATTTTTCTGTATTTTCATTTTCCGTATTTTTTTCTTTGGCTCTCTTTCCCTTCCTTCTTATCTTTTTGTTCTACTTCACATTCCCTGTGACTGGTCCTACAATATGTAGATATGTTTTCAGCATTACCCTTTCACTTGGATTTTAGGCCTCTAGATTTTTTTTGTAATAGAAAATCCTTAACATTTATGTTGTGAATGTTTGTACAGTCTCTTTTTTTTTTATTTTTTTTTTAGAAAAGTTAAAATAAAGATTAAAAATAAAGAACATTTAAGCAAGTGACTGGTCTACCGTTCGAGGCTGGTTCTCACACATAGTATAATACTGTCTTGCCCTATCAAAGGTCCAGAGTTCTATATACATGTCAACACATCTGGATCAAAATTTGGGTAAAGATAAACCACGAGCCCTCTCTGTCCTGGTGAAATTTTAAAGATGTAAAACTGATATGTTCCTGACACTTTGATGACGCTCCATCAGTCAAGTTGTCAGGTATAATCCCAGTGAATCACATGGAGGCTTTTATTATGAGTTATTAGACATGTACATATTTAACTGAAATTGGGTATATATAATTTATGCATCATAATGATTATGCTGGAACAATCATTTACATGGAAAAACACAAGTGGTGTTGAGCGGGAGCCTAATAGCATGGTTTTATTCAGTAAATCAGTGCAAAGAGCTGCTAATGACTAATCCATTTTGAGATAATAGGAAGCTTTCATTGGTTGAGTTACTACTCTTTGCATATGGCAGTTGGTGTTTGCGCTGAACAAGGCTGATGGCTTGTTTAGTACATACCCCCCCCCCCCCTCTATTGTGTACTATATTTAGCTACCACCTGGGATAAAAAGAAAAAAGGTAAATTTGCTAGGTCTAATCCAAGCAAGCTTTAGTAAAGTTTATATGCGTGCTTTTAACATTCTTTTGATGTATATTTATAACATACCTACTCTCACATCAAAGACCGCCGTAATATACCATCAGCATTAACTGAATCTCAAATGCTAGTAACACATCTACCACAATGGCTATCTGCTTCTTTTGTTTTTTTCTCTCAGGTTGGATAAAACATAATGAAGAAGTGTCTCGTTATTTACATATCTTTTGTCATGTAACAGTAGAAAAGCAGTACTAAACCCAAAAGCAAAAATTAAATTTATTGGAGCTTAGATGTGGTGGCTGCTTTTGTTTTCTTTTTTCTTTCATCTGGTGATTTAATCAGCAAGTAGGTTATTTTTCAACTTTTTTTAACCACTTCAGTTCCAGAAGACTTAACCCCCTTCCTGACCAGGCCATTTTTTGCGATACGAAGCAATTGCTCTATTTTAACCACTTAAGCCCCGGAAGATTTTACCCCCTTCCTGACCAGGGGGTATTTTGCGATTCGGCACTGCGTGACTTTAACGGACAATTGCGCGGTCGTGCAACGCTGTACCTAAACTAATTTGATGTCCTTTTTTTCCCACAAACAGAGCTTTCTTTTGGTGATATTTGATCACCTGTGCGATTTTTTGATCATGCGCTATAAACAAAAAAAGAGCGACAATTTTGCAAAAATAACAATATTTTTCACATTTTTTTTATATGAAATTCCCCCCAAAAAAATGTAAAAATCAAATATTTTTAACATTTTCGGCCAATTTGTTTTATGCTACGTATGTTTGGTAAAAAAAATTGCCAAAAGCGTATTTTGGTTTGCGCAAAAGTTATCGCGTTTACTAACAAAGGGAAAGATTTTTGTCATTTTTGTTGTTTTTTTTTAAACGCGTAATGGCGGCGATCTGCGATTTCTTTTGCGGTACTGCGACATTGGGGCAGACAGATCGGACCCTTGACTGACATTTTTGACACTTTTGGGGTTACCAGTGACATTACTGCAGTAATCAGTGCTATACATATGCACTGTTACTGTAAAAATACACTGGTAGTGAAGGGGTTAACCTTATTTGAGAGGGAGGGGCTGTGTGTGTCCCTAGGGGCGGGATTCTAACTGTGATTGGCTGTGGCTTGAAGTGTAGGAACACTGATCAACGGTCCTACATAGTAGAACCGTATGATCACTGTTTCTACACAGGGGAGAATGACAGGCGGCTTGTTTACACTAGCCGCCTGCCTTTCTCCCGCTCTAATGGACGATCGTGAGTGAGCGGCAGACATCGGGTCCGCCGCTCACACACGCGGGGGGGTCCGTGACCGCGCGGGAGCGCGCCTCCGGCGGCGCGCACTCGCTCCCCAGAGCCTCACAGGCTAGTGACGTACCGGTACGTCACTTTGCCTGTGAGGGGCTGACCGCCGCAGTATATGTACTTGCGGCGGTCGGCAAGTGGTTAACTGACATTGCGTGGTTGTGTGACGATGTGCCCAAAATGCATTTATGTCCTTTCCCACAAATAGAGCTTTCTTTTGGGGGTATTTTATCACCTCTGAGTTTTTATTTTTTTGCGCTATAAACAAAAACTAAATACTGACAATTAAAAAAAAAAAAAATAATATGTTTTACTTTTTGCTCTAAAACATATCCAATAAAAAATGTACAAAATCAAACTTCTTCATCAATTTAGGGCAATATGTATTCGGTTACATATTTTTGCTATAAAAAAAATCCCAAAAGGCGTATATTAATTGGTTTGTGCAGAAGTTATAGTGTCTACAAACTTTGGGATATTTTTATGGAATTTTTATTTATTTATTTATTTTACTTGTAATGGCAGCGATTAACATCCTATAGCGGGACTGCGACACTGTGGCGGACAAATCGGACACTAATACCTTGATTCCACTGAGCGGTACAGTTCGGTTCGGTACAGTTCAGTACAGTTCGGAACAGTACACCTTGATCAGGCTTGTGTTACCACCACCAACAATACCCTTACATGATAGGCGTGGTGTAGCCAGAAATTAGGGATCAACGTCACTTGATAGGCGTGGTGATAGGCGATGAAAAACCAATCAAAGTTCTTCAGAGTGTAGCTCCGCCCTGTTGGTACGGTACGATTGTGTTTGGTACCCCAACAAAAGGGTCCCAAAAAAGTGGTACGGTACGGTTCGGAATTAGGGTACCATTTACAACTTTTGACAATAGAAATGGCAAAAATTGCGTACCGTACCGAACCGTACCGAACCGCTTAGTGGAAACGAGGCATAAGTCACACTTTTGACACTTTTTGGGGACCAGTGACACTAATACATAGATGTATTCAAAAGTGGGGCATGCTCCCAAATGCTAATGTGCTAGTATCACTTTAAATCTGTTTGCATAGCAATTTTCAGAATCGCCATATCATATCAAACCATATATACCATACTATAAACAAAACAAACAATGCATCAGTCTACAAAGTGTCCTTTGGTATGAATTTGCTTGCATTTGCTCAATCTTTCATAAAAAAAAAACAAGCTTTTTGTGTTCATATATCCGAACGACTGTTTCCTTAATTAGTGTTCACCACTATGTTCTCCAATCATCCACATACATTAGTGATAATCCCCTCCTCAGATGTGCCCTCCCCTGGGGGATAAGACCAACCAATGGTCTGTATGCGCTTTCCTCCCTCTCTGGGGATCTGTTTAATGCTGTTTCACTCCTTTACTGACAATAAAGAGATTAGAATCCTCCATCTCTTACACATAAAAGTTTTGCCTTTAGTTCTACTTTAAAGTGGTTGTAAAGGCAGAAGGTTTTTTCTCTTAATGCATTCTACGCGTTAAGATAAAAAACCTTCTGTGTGCAGCAGCCCCCCTCAGGCCCCCTAATACTTACCTGAGCCTCATCTAGATCCATTGATGTTGCAGCAGTGTCTCGGCTGCCAGGGACTCCCCTCCTCAATGGCTGAGACAGCAGGGCGGCGCCATTGGCTCCTGCTGCTGTCAATTAAAGTCAGTCAGACAATGAGTAGAGAAAGGGGGGGGGGGGGGCCATGCCACGGCTCTGTGTCTGAATGGATACATGGAGCAGTGACTCAGCTCGG
The DNA here is from genome assembly GCF_965119305.1 of Pelophylax lessonae. Lineage (NCBI taxonomy): Eukaryota > Metazoa > Chordata > Amphibia > Anura > Ranidae > Pelophylax > Pelophylax lessonae. The sequence goes on along the minus strand of NC_138771.1, from coordinate 58,703,689 downwards.
GTGCCCCATAGCAAGCTGCTTGCTGTGGAAGCACTCAACAGGAAGGAGGGGCCAGGAGTACCAAAGAGGTTCCCGAGAAGAGGGGGCTGCTCTGTGCAAAACCACTTTACAGGGAAAGTAAGTATAACGTGTTTGTTTTTTTTTAACCAAAAAAAAACCACCTAGATTTTACAATCACTTTAATAGCCGTGTATGGAGATCATGGCTGTAGGTTGTATCTCTGCTATAGACCGATGGTTCTGGATGCAGTGTAGGGCCAGGGCCAATTGGGATTTATTCACTTGGCTCTGCCCACTGGCCTAAAACAAGTAATAAAACTCCTACTTTTAGGATTTATGATGGAAGTGATACATGGAGATACCTTCATTTTAAAGTGGATGTAAACCCGATTCATGAAATTTGTCCTAGGGCACATACAGTATCTCACAAAAGTGAGTACACCCCTCACATTTTTGAAAATATTTTATTATACCTTTTCATGTGAGAACACTGAAGAAATTACACTTTGCTACAATGTAAAGTAGTGAGTGTACAGCTTGTATAACAGTGTAAATTTGCTGTCCCCTCAAAATAACTCAACACACAGCTATTAATGTCTAAACCGCTGGCAACAAAAGTGAGTACACCCCTAAGTGAAAATGTCCAAATTGGGCCCAATTAGCCATTTTGCCTTTCCCGGTGTCATGTGACTCCTTAGTGTTACAAGGTCTCAGGTGTGAATGGGGAGCAGGTGTGTTAAATTTGGTGTTATCGCTCTTACTCTTTCATACTGGTCTCTGGAAGTTTAACATGGCACCTCATGGCAAAGAAGTCTTTGAGGATCTGAAAAAAAGAATTGTTGCTCTACATAAAGATGGCCTAGGCTATAGGAAGATTGCCAAGACCCTGAAACTGAGCTGCAGCACAGTGGCCAAGACCATACAGCGGTTTAACAAGACAGGTTCCACTCATAACAGGCCTTGCCATGGTCGGCCAAAGAAGTTGAGTGCACAGGCTCAGCGTCATATCTAGAGGTTGTCTTTAGGAAATAGACGTATAAGTGCCGCCAGCATTGCTGCAGAGATTGAAGGAGTGGGGGGTCAGCCTGTCAGTGCTCAGACCATACCCCACACACTGCATCAAATTGGTTTGCATGGCTGTTGTCCCAGAAGACTAAAGATGATGCACAAGAAAGCCAAAAAACAGTTTGCTTAGGACAAGCAGACTAAGGACATGGATTACTGGAACCACATCCTGTGGTTTGATGAGACCAATATAAACTTATTTGGTTCAGATGGTGTCAAGCAAGTGTGGTGGCAACCAGGTAAGGCATACAAAGACAAGTGTGTCTTGCCTACAGTCAAGCATGGTGGTGGGGGTGTCGGAGTGTCATGGTCTGGGGCTGCATGAGTGCTGCCGGCACAAGGGGAGCTACAGTTCATTGAGGGAACCATGAATGCCAACATGTACTGTGATATACTGAAGCAGAGCATGATCCCTTCCCTTCAGAGACTGGGCCGCAGAGCAGAATTCCAACATGATTCCCCAAACTCCAGTGGCAACCTGTGAAGCTCTAGTGAACTCCATGCCCAAGTGGGTTAAGGCAGTGCTGGAAAATAATGGTGGCCACACAAAATATTGACACTTTAGGCTCAATTTGGACATTTGCACGTAGGAGTATACTCACTTTTGTTGTAGACAATAATGGCTGTGCTTTCAGTTATTTTGAGGGAACAGCAAATTTACACTGTTATACAAGCTGTACACTCACTACTTTACATTGTAGAAAAGTGTAATTTCTTCAGTGTTCTCACATGAAAAGGTATAATAAAATATTTACAAAAATGTGAGGGGTGTACTCACTTTTTTGAGAGATACTGTATACCTGCAGGGTTTTCTTATCTCTCTCCAAAGCCATGAGTCCCGTGTGTTTCTTCTGCTCCGACAACTGAGATAAAACCAGACTGAAGTTTGTGCCTGGGTGGGTGCTATAAATAGATTATCAGAGAGCTGATCTATTCACAGCACATTCCTTTCTTTCTCTGCCTATGTGGAGGGGGGGGGGGCGTCTGTGCCTTTCCTCCAATCAGCTGTCACACAGTGTATGCCAAGACTACACTCCCAGTGTGGAACAGAAAGAGAACAATTCTAACACAGTGTGGACTTTCTAAAGAATATAGCAAGCTGAAGACAGCAGATATACAGTACATGTAAAACTTATGTAGGGAGACAGTGGCGGCTGGTCATACAGGGGCGCAGGGGCGCCGCCCCCCCATCCATGCATCTGACCCCCTAATCTACATGCAGGGCGCCAGACGCATGGAGTTCAATGGGCCTTTTTTTTGCCATGTGATTAGAGCCAGAGGCTCTCACAGGATAATAAAAAGGGTGGGCTTGGGGCGCAGAGCAGTGCGCCCCGAGCCCACCCAGTTGTGTGACAATAGCGAATGAAAATTCACTATTGTCACACGGATCCTCCTCCTGGCCAATCAGGAAGTGGGTTTTGAGACCCGTTCTCCGATTGGCCGAAAGGAGAAGCCATGCCATTGGGTATTGGGGAGGAGGGAGGAGACGCAGAAGACGGGCAGGGTGAGTGAGCAGGAGGGGGGGCTGTCTGTCAGTCCTCTCTGGCTGGCTTCTCTGTCCGTCCTCTCTGTCCTCTCCTCTCCTGTCTCCCCTGTCTCCCTGTGGTCCGAGGGGAGGGGGGGTATGGTGTGCGGCCTGGTGTGGTCTGGGGGGTGGGGGGGGGTTTGGTGCGGTCAGTCTGCCCCCCCCCCCCTGGCCCGTGGAGCAGGAATACCAACTGCCACTGTAGGGAGATGTTTTTCATCTCTGTGCATTATCTGCGAGGGTTTACATCCACTTTAAGGCTCTATTGTTCCTTGTATTGGTTTAGTAGAAGTCTTTTTAGCCTACCTCACCATAACTTGTCTTGTTAAACTGGGGCATGCTAGAAAACCAAGGACAAACCCTTAATACATGGATAACTGTAAGATTAAAGCAGTAGTATACTCCGCTTTTTAATTTTTACCTACAGGTAAGCCTATAGTAAGGCTTACCTGTAGGTAAAATTAATATCTCTTAAACCTGCACGGTTTAGGAGATATTCACCCTGCATGCGGCGCATGCTCTCTGAAGGTCCGGCAGACCTTCAAAGCTCCTTGCCGGAAAGTGGACTCCCGCGCGTATGCTGGCGACGCCGAACCCCGGAAGAGACGCAGAGGGAACATGACAGCTCCCTCAGCGGTGTCCGGCGACCGTGTGGGGGTTCTGTTCTAAGGTAAGTATTTCATAATGTGCTAGTATGCAATGCATACTAGCAGATTATGCCATTGTCTTGCAGGTTTGTTTTTTTGTTCTCAGGGGATACTACCGCTTTAAGCCAATTTATGGCTTTAAATTTGGAAATAAAAGTTTATTTGTCGCAGCTCAACAAGACCGCACAACCAAAGGTCCCTTATGCATGCAGAATGTTGAGGAAACTATTCTTTAGCTATGGTGCATCTGTCAAATGTTCAAACAGCGGAGGCATGTCATCTAAACAGATCCCACCCTACGAAGAGAAATATGTATTGCTACATTATTTGTCTCCATCTCATTTTCCTTTTTTCAAAAATACTTTCAGTTACTTCTTTAGCATGCTGTGACCTGTGTCAGTACTATGCAGAAAAAACATATTGACAAAGAGAGAAAGACAACACCTACTTTAATGTGAAGAGCTTGAGTCAAAGAATTCACCCACACGAAATTGTACCAATCCAATCCTAGAAACAGAAAACATCATATTAATCCAATTTACTTTCATGAACAATATGCTAAATTACAATTGAGCAATGCCTATATACATTGTAACAAGGATCAGGACTTGAGGCTACGTTCACATGTGGGAGTAGGGGATCGTAGGCAGAATCACTGCGATTCTGCCCGCTATCCGGAAATCATTGCAAATCACAGGACGCCTGTGCGTTGCCCGTGATTTGCAATGGCACCCCAAACGCTGTGCGATGTTGCAGCGATTTCTGTCTGCCGAATTGCGGTAACATCGCGCAAACAAAAACGCGGGATGCATGACGCCCCAAAGAAGCTCTTGTACCTTTGATAACGTCACAGGAAGTGACGAAACGCGTCACTTATTGAGACGCATGTCGTGATGCATCGCGCATTGGAACGCAAGCCGGAACACTCCACTTGCTACTCTGCATACCCGCTGTTGTTTGTCATTTTGGAGTTACTTATGATATGTTTTTACCCCTATGCGGGAAATAAATTTTTATAAACTTTCTATCTTGGAGCATTTTCTTTTTTACATAAACCTGGCCCTATACCCCGTGGAGTGGAGAATAGGTGAGGAGGAATCCAATCATCAACCCTGCTAGGAGTACACAGGGAACCCAGTATCTTCGGCCTGGTAGGCCCACAAGCGAGTGTGGTCTTAGTGCTATACAGCACATAAGACCCAATACCTCTGGTAAGTGATCCACCTTTACCACATTCATTGGAAAAGGAACCCACGCCAGGAAAAGTCACGAACCTTGGATGTTTTGAGCACAAAAGCACCTGCACTTTGATTTAGGTTTTGAAAAATACTTTTTTCTTGTCACCTTGATGGACTTCATTTAATAACTTTGCACTTTTTGGCTAATATTATTGTCACCATTAACCTTGATGTCTTTTTATTGCATTAGTACTTAGTAACAATTTTGCAATCATTTATTTTTATCACCATTATCTACATATTTATTATTAATTCGTTATTTATATCTATATCTATTTGTCACATTTAGGCCATCAGCAAGCGCTGTAGATAGTCCCTTTTGACTATTTTTTGATTAATCTAACCTTTCCTATAGCTGCTGCTGTAATATCACAAATTTGTTGTTATACACAGTTTTATTTGTCACATCATTTTTACCTAGGCGCGGGGTGATACACTATATTTAGTGATATCTTTTTTCTCCTACATTTATCAGCTGCCCATACTCAAGATGAGTAACGCTAGGGGGTGTTTTTAGACTGATTTCTCAGCAAAATTAAGCATTGAGACATGGATAGATGGGGGAATTTGCTTTGAATCAGTGGCGGCTGGTGCATTGGGGGCGCCGCCCCCCCCCCATCCATGCATCCGGCCCCCTAATCTACATGCAGGGCGCCGGACGCATGGATTCCAATGTTTTTTTTTTTTTTTTTGAAGCACGTGATTAGAGCCAGAGGCTCTAATAGGCTTCAAAAAAGGGTGGGCTCAGGGAGCAGAGCACTGCGCCCTGAGCCCACCCAGTTGTGTGACAATAGCGAATGAATTCTCGCTATTGCCACACTGATTCTTCTCCTGGCTAATCAGGAAGCAGGTCCCGAGAGAGACCCGTTTCCCAGTTGGCTGAAAGGAAAAGCCATGCTATTGGCCAAGGAGCAGAGGAGGAGGAGGGAGGAGACTGAGGGGGAAGCCGCTGCCGCCGCTGCCTGCCCAGGGTGAGTGAGCCGGCGATTGGGTGGGGGGGACAGTGCGGGCTAGAGCTGGTGTGGTCGGGGGGGTATGGTGTGGTCCGTCTGACGCCCCCCCGGCCCATGGAGCAGCAGCCGCCACTGCTTTGAATAATAAAAAAAAATTAAATAGCTTTTAAGTTTATTGGTTACAGTTTAGTTTCCCTTTAAAGTAGGAATGAAGCCAAAACATTTTTTTTATTATTAGATAGAGTAGGGGAAAGTTAAAAACCTGTCAGGTTTTTTAATATCTGTGTCCAATCGGGTAGATATGTGTCCCATAGCCAGAACAGTAAGTGTGAGGAAATACCTCAGTAGTCACCAGAACTGGTGTTCCTATTGGAAGACTTCCCCTCCATTCCTATTCTGGTGATACTTGTTTTTACCACCCCCAACTGCCCCCTTAAACCTAACCTGGCGGAGGGGGTGGTACGCATGCTTAGGCAAAAATTATACTACAGTTCGTATTCGGCAGGCAGTACCACTGCCTAACACAAGCCATTCAAGTGAATGGGGCTGCGCTGCAATCAGCCTGCAACTGTGGGTAATGGATGTGGTTGGGACTATGTAACCACATCACTGTCCTGCCTCTGCACCTCGTCCAATCAGAGAATGTTTTGCAGTCATTGAGACCATACAAAGCATTCTCTGAATGGCACCTGTGCTAAATGTGGCCCATCTCCTATGTTCACAAGGCTGCAGGGCAGCCAGTTGGCACAGGACCTGGAATCTGGTGAGAATCAATGGACTGCAGACACAATACAGGAGACGGTCAGAGACTTCAGACATTATACAAGAGATGGTAAGAGACTGCAGACATGATACAAGAGATGGTCAGAGACTTTAGACATTATATAAGAGATAGTGAGAGACTGCAGACATGATGCAAGAGATGGTCAGAGACTACAGACTTTGTACAGGAGATAGTCAGAGATTACAAACATATTAAAAGAGATTTCAGAGAATGCACACAGTATAAAAGAGACGGTCAGAGAACGCAGATAGGCTACAAGAGACGGTCAGAGACTGCAGACATGATACAAGAGATGGTCAGAGACTGGAGACATGAAAAAAGAGATTGTCAGAGAATGCAGACAGTATACAAGAGATGGTCAGAGACTGGAGACATGATACAAGAGATGGTCAGAGACTGGAGACACAATAAAAGAGATTGTCAGAGAATGCAAACAGGATACAAGAGATGGTCAGAGAACGCAGATAGGATACAAGCAACAGTCAGAGAATGCAGACAATATACAAGAGATGGTCAGAGACTGGAAACATGATACAAGAGATTCTAAGAGACTACAGACATGATACAAGAGATGGTAAGAGACTGTAGACATAATGAAAGAGATGGTCAGAGTCTACATACATGATACAAGAAATGGTCAGAAATTGCAGCACAATACAAGAGATGGTGAGATACTGTGAACATGCTATAGAAGTTGTTGCAGACTGGGGACATGCTTCAGGAGACAGTCTTAGACTGGAGACATATTACATGAGATTGCTAGAAATCACTGCAATAATAGGGCAATAGGGAAACAAAGGGCTGCACGTGGCCCCCAGGACAAGGTTGGTAACAACAGGGCCATCTTACCGAATGGGCACCCTGGGAAGTTGCCCGGGGGCCCCACTTGCCCGGGGGAGCCATAACAGCGACTCAGCTCCAGCCAAGCAATAGTCCTGATTGCTGTGTGCATCCTGCCACCAAACTTAGCAAGTGGCAAGCACCTGTCGGCCCTGCGCTGCTGTCAGACCACTTGGGTCGTGGTAGGGGAGCCCAGAACTGCAGGAATGCCTGACCGCCTTTATGGGAACAGGCGCACACAGGACAGTCAAGTTTGACTCCCATCCATGTGTGTGTTCACCAGACCCAACCGCCAAAGTTGGAAGCTGTTATTAGCCTGGCACTGCTGTACCAATAAATATCACCTTATTGATAATATGCATTTTTATTCTTGTGGGTGATTGTGTAGGCGGGGCCCCAGTGTACTGCATTGCCCGGGGCCCTTTAATGCTCTTAAGATGGCACTGGGTCACAAGGGTTCTTGAAGAATCCCATAGGTATATTATATGCATAGCTACATTGGTCCAAACTGTACTAATGTAACTATGTACACAATGCCGTACCTGAAATTCTTCTTCAAATATACCAGCCAAGACCATCAGCCTTAGTATTTTCACTAACTGAAAAAAAATATTGGATGCGAATCAGCCATAATGAATGCAAACTACTGTTACATGTCACATTCAAGCTGTTAAAAACCTGCTACAGATATCAGAGGCCATTTCTAATAAGCATAAAACAAGCTTGTCAAACTGCTCGATTTTCCTTGGCTTTGTGTGCAGGAGAAACAATCACCGTCTATAGTCAGAAGGAAGATTGCAGATCAGGCTGTAATCATTGGGAAAACAATGCTTGTACAGTAACAGTATATAGTGACGTTTCAGTATGCACATGTGATGGTGGAACATTAGAACCAATAAACTAAAATGTGGAGAGAGGTGAACTGAAGTGAACCTGTATTCACATAAATCATTCAATTTTGTACAAATATACACAAAAATATTCCTTCCTTTAAAAAAAAAAAATCTTTGCTCTGCACTTTGTTAACCACTTTTGGACCGGAAGATTTTCCCCCTTAATGACCAGCCCGTTTTTTGCGATTCTGCACTGCGTTATTTTAACAGACAATTGCGCGGTTGTGCAACGCTGTACCTAAATAAAATTAATGTGCTCTTTTCCCCACAAATAGAGCTTTCTTTTGGTGGTATTTGATTACCTCTGCGATTTTTATTTTTTGTGCTATAAACAAAATTAGAGTGACAATTCTAAAAAAAAACAAACAAACAAACAATATTTTTCACATTCTGCTATATAACATTCCCAAAAAAAAAATTAAAAATCTAAGTTTTTAACATTTTAGGCCAATTTGTTTTCTGCTACATATTTTTGGTAAAAAAAATTGCAATAAGCGTATTTTGATTGGTTTGCGCAAAAGTTATCACGTCTACAAACTACGGGAAATATTTATGTCATTTTTATTTATTTATTTTTTTATTACTAGTAATGGCAGCGATCTGCGATTTTTAGCGGAACTGCGACATTGCGGCGGACAGATCGGACCCCTAACTGACATTTTTGACACTTTTGGGGGGACCGGTGACATTACTACAGTAATCAGTGCTAAAATATGCACTGTTACTGTACTGACACTGGCAGGGAAGGGGTTAACACAGTGGATGATCAGGGGGTTAAATGTGTACCTAGGGGTGTGTTTCTAACTGTATGGGGGCGGGGCTTATGGAATGACCTTATAGACCTGTGATCCTATATAGAAGGATCACAGGCACTCTGTGATCATTCCAGAGAGAAGAACGGTCAGCTGTGTTTACCACAGCTGCCCGTCCTTCTCAGCGGGGAGCGATTGCGGGTGTCAGGCGGAATCAGAGCTGCCTGCCACCGTAATGCACAATGAAAACCTGTGGCCGTGTGTAACTATAAGGCCCCTTTCACACGGGTCAGTTTTTCAGGCGGACCGGATCGGACGCTCCATGCAGCCCTATGGGGCAGCAGATGTCAGCGGAGACATCTCCACTGACACCCGCTGCCATCCGATCGGATCCTGTCCGTGAAATCCAGATGGATGGAAACCCTATTTTCCATCCGTCTGGAAGATCGGATAAGATCGGATGAAAACGGACAGGTGGTCCGATTTCATCTGATCTCCCATAGAGGAGGGCGGGGATCTGACAGCTCCGTCTCTGAAAAGTAAGCGGAGACGGAGCTTTCATCCGCCTGCTGAGCGGGGATTGGCGGATCGATCTGCGCTGAGCAAAACGGAGTCCGTCGGGCGCACCGCCTGTGTGAAGGGGGTTAAGAAGCCATTGGATGATTATGTCTACAATAAATAAAATTCAAATTCTGGGACTGATCTGGTAAGATGTGGTATCTGGTAGCATATTTACGGGTTTGTTGTCCTTTTTTGGATACAGTAGCTTGGCAGAGGCAGTGTTTTCTGGAGCAGACGGAATGTACAACAGCTTTTCTCTGTAGAATATAAACACGCGGCTGAGGAATGATACCTTCATTGAGGGATGTTTATTAAGATAACATTTCAGCACAGGGCTTGTTTGTTATCACTCCACATAGTAGATCTTATGAAAATTCCAGGCTTCTTTACATAGCTGTGTTATGTGACTGCCAGTCTGACGGAAAACAGGCCTAGAATCAACCTGGAAGACGAGCTGAATTTCATTCCCCATTTTCAGGCCTCGTGGCTCTGATTAAGTCAACTTCTACCTACTTTGTACACCATTCCCAAGACGTGCAAGCGGCACAGCAATAGCAAGGTGCATTGGCCTGTGGAAATCTCACTAGATTTCATTTATTAGTTTCAGTTGAGTGTTGCTGTAGTCTGACGGCGAGGGTAGATTTCTGGCAACTCATCACTGAACACCATAAATGTATTACTGAACACCGCAATGGTCAACCCAACTTCTCTTGACATTTTTATGTATCTCCGTTATAGTTATAAGAATCTAGTGCTCTTAGAAGTTTATTTAGGATGCCGTTGCTGACCTTCTACCGAAAAATGCTTACTATCTGGATATTCTGCTGATGCTCAGAATTTTCAATTCAATAGTTTTCATGAAACATTTTGTATTCAAAAAAGCAAGACATGCCCCATCACAGTGGGATGCCATGCTGTCAATATAATACACAGTAGAAAACACAGTGGCATATTAATCCCTTCCGTGTGGTTATGAGTAAGCGATCTACAGCATCGTGAAACGCGTCAACCCGACACGTCTGTTTGTACACTGTCTGTTTGCTTTATTTATGAGGAATAAAAGAACTTATTGATTTCATCATATTATCTTGAGTGCGGTCTCAAACTTGGATTTCTTATATTCATCCCTTCCTGCCCAGTCCTTAGGTGGGTCATTACGCCCTGGAGGTGGGGCGGACTGCTTGATCACATGACCACTGTGATTGATCAAATGATCAGGAGCCTGTCTGTAAGAGGGGAATTGCAATTGAGATTGGCTAGAGTTCAAGTCCCTGCCCCACTCCTGTCCCTTTTTCTAGAGCCCTATCCTTCCTGCTAAGGTTGAACCCTCTGCCATATCGTGCCCCATTTCATGCCAGAGGCCTCCACATGACTCCACATTTACATCCCCAAAGGAAGGAATGTCCACAAATAAAGTAGTTGTTGCCCTTTCTGATGGAATTGTGGAAATGGAATAACAGTCACATCACATCAACTTGAGATTACACAGTCAGATTTAGTGGACAGTCCTCAGTAGTCACATGTAAAAGCATATGTACCACATTGGCAGCCATCTACCTCTAACAGTCTCTTCTCCATGTTGGGGCACTTAGTACTCACAGTACTGTGCTCTCTGTAGTCACCTCCTACTTAGATACACCTCTCCCGGGACCCTTCAGGGAGCTCTTGGCCCTTGCAATCTGCCCTAGCCCCCACCTCCATAAGGGACAGAAAGACTACAGCTGGCTTTTCCTGAGTGTTAAGCCCCGTACACACGTACCGATTGTCGGCCGAACGATCGGCCGTCTTTTGTCCAGGGCTGTCCTGTCCGCTGAAAAGTGCAAAAGACTGAACACGAATTTTGTCAGCCAACAACAGCCGACTGCAGAAGTGATGTCATGTGATGGTTAACTTTCCCTGTGTTTTTTCTTTTCTGAGCATGCCCAGTCTTGCAAATCTGCTGTCTGTCGGCCGAAATCTGTACTGACTGGCGAACAATCGGCCGTTCTGGTGTCGGCCTACAAAAATTTTAATGCCTGCAGGACAGATTCTGTTCTGCCGAAAATGCGCTGTCGGCTGTCAGAAGCATCATACTAACAAGCCTACAAACGGCCGATCGGTCGGCGGCCGAATATTTGCGGCCGACAATCGCAACGTGTGTACGGGGCTTAAGTCTACTCCTCCCAGCCTCCTTCCCTAACCAGAGCCTACACATGTTAGTTACATATGTGCTGATGTGAGGTGCTTAGCTCCCATGCCACAAATAAATATTGTTTTTCAAAAATGTCGCTCTTTTTTGATATTTAGAGCAAAAAAAAAAAAACCCACAGAGGTGATCAATTACCACCAAAAGAAAGCTGTATTTGTGGGGAGAAAAAAAGGACATAACGTTTTTTTGGTTACAGCGCAAAAAATGGCCTGATCATGAAGAGGGAGGAGGGGGGGGGGGTGGGGGGGTAAAGCTTCCGGATTTGAAGTGGTTAAAGTAGGTTGTCAAAGCTTATGATCTCTGTTTCCACACTACCACCTGCTTGGGCTGCAAGTATTAAAGGTTGCAGAAGTTCAGGTGGCTATCCCAAGTCTGGTTTGTATGCTGAGTGCCATCTATAGAGCAGTACAATCCCCAGGATATTGCAGAATGACAATAACCTAGGCACAGTGGTTTTGTGGTTAGTGCTCCTACCTTACTGAACTAAGGCCTTTGGTCTGAATCTCAACCAGGACACCACCTGCATGGAGTTTGAATGTTCTCCCTGTGCTTTCTTCCCAAACCCAAAGATATGGTTGGTTAAATGGTTTTCCTCAAAATGGCCCCAGCATGAGTATGTAGGGACCAGTGGCGGCTGGTGCATTGGGCCCATGGATCACCAGCCGTCACTGGTAGGGACCTTTTTTTGTAAGAATCCCGAGAATCCCGTAGTGAATGATATTAAAGCAGAACTTAACTCCATCTGAGCACCACAAATAAAAAAACACTCTTTATTTAATTTTTAATATTCAAAGCAAAGTCACCCATCCATCCATGTCTCCATGCTTTATATTGTTGAATAATCACTTTGAAAAACACTCCACTTACATTTCTAGTTACAGTCATTTTGAGTAAGATGATAAATGTAGCATTTACTTCCTGGAATACATCTGCCCTTAGCTTAGGCATGCATGCAGGAGGGTGTGTTTAGCTAAAAAAAGCCCCTCCTCCAGATGAATGAAAAAAAAAATGCCCTTGAAGATTCTTCCAGGGATGTATGATATTATTTTGGCCTAGGCCAGAAACCAGGAAGCAACTGAGGAAATGTAAAAAAAAAAAAAAAAAAAAAAAAAAAGGAAATCTATTCTAACTCCCTAAATATTTATTAAGGCTAGCAGCCTAAGGGCTCTTTCACACGGGCGCTCCGTATGTCCGCAAATCATCCTATTTTTTTGCGGATGATTTGCGGACATAATGTAAGTCTATGGCATTGCGGATGTCAGCGGAATACCATCCGCTGACATCCGATTTTCCTCCTTTAAGTTCTGTTCCGTTTTTTCGAACGGAACAGAACCCTATTTTTCCTCCGTTCAAAAAACGGAAAGGAAGGAAAATCGGATGTCAGCGGTGTCATCCGCTGATATCCGCAATCCCCATAGACTTACATTAGGTCCGCATATCATCCGCAAACGGATAGGATGATATGCGGACCTACGGAGCGGATGACAGAAATGTCATCCGCTCCGTGAAAAAAAAAAAAAAAAAGGACCGCAGCGGACTAAAGCAGCGGAGCTCTCACACGGAAAGCCCGTGTGAAAGAGCCCTAAGGATTGAAATGATTTAATGTTGATTGAGAGAGTTTAATTCCCGTTTAATGTGCAACTCTGTATGTAAAGAGCTTCGGAATTTATTGGTGCTATATAACTATAAAGCAAATATAAATAAAAAAAATACCCTAACTAATTAGTTAGTAACTAGGGTTGAGCGGACACCTAGATGTCCGTGTTCGACGGGTTCGGCCGAACTTTAAAAAAAAGTCCGGGTCCGTGTCCCGGACTTTTACCGAACTTTTCCCGGACACCGAACCCCATTGAAGTCAATGGGGACCCGAACTTTAAGGCACTAAAATGGCTCTAAAACACCAAAGGAAAGGGCTAGAGTGCTGCAAATGGCAGCAAAACGTAATTAAGAGCATGGCAAGTGCTCTGCAAACAAATGTGGATAGGGAAATAACTTAAAACAACAAAAAAAAACAGAAAAATAAAACAATGTTCTTCTTCATCTCTGAAGGACGAGGCCCATATGGAGTAGGAGGGAGGTTGAGGTGGTGGTGGATGTGGCGGTGACATAGGCGTGCGCACAGGGTGTGCTGGGTGTGCCTGGGCACACCCTAATCACCTAGGGCACATAGCATTGCCAGTGAGGAGATGGGAAAGATCTCCCTGGGACCTGCTCTGCTCTATTTCTCCTTGCCTACAGGTACATGGCCCCGATACATTACTCTCCCTGCTGGCAAACACATGCATGTGTATTTCAACTTTGGGGTGCACACCTTAATGCAATAGGCTGCGCACACCTATGGGCGGTGTAGGTGGAAGCGGCGGTGGAGGAGGACCAGGGCCGGATTAACAGCATCATGGGCTTGGTGCTGAGGATTTTGAAGGGCCTTAGGGCCGTGCCTTGCCATGCACCCAGAGGAGGAAGGGTGCAGCCATGCATGCCTAATTCAACATGGGATGCTGTCTCTGAAGCCCATAAACACATCCATGCATCGCCAACTGTCCCTCCTTGTCCGGCCTTCACGCTGTGTGGGGAGGTTCTGAGGGTGCTGCCTGGGGAAGCGAGCATAGAAGCCAGACTTCTGTGTTTACAAGTGACAGAAGAGCGGTAACAGTGAATATGGCCAACCCGGGGCCTATATAAAAGGTAGGGGCCTGGAGCTGCAGCTCCAATAGACCCTACATTAATCTGGCCCTGAGGAGGAGGACGAGGTAGCCAACACTGCTTCTTTTCACAAATTTTAAATGAGGGTACACCCCAAAAGAGTGAGAAAGAGCAAAAATGGAACAATGGGTGGGTAAGGTCGGTATCCATTGCTATTCTGCATAAGGTACGGAAAAGTCCCGTGGGATCCATGCCTGGTTCATTTTAATGAACGTGAGCTTGTCCACATTGTCTCTGGACAGGCGGCTGCGCTTGTCTGTTATAACGCCCCCAGCCGTGCTAAATACCCGTTCAGATAATACACTGGCTGCAGGGCACGCCAGCACCTCCAAGGCGTAAAGGGCAAGCTCAGGCCATGTGCCCAATTTGGAGACCCAGAAGTTGAAGGGGGCAGACCCGTCATTCACTACATGTAGGCGTGTGCACACATACTGCTCCACCATGTTGGTAAAATGCTGCCTCCTGCTAAGACGTTCCATCTGAGCTGCTGGTGCTGCTGTTTGTTGTGGCGTGCTGACAAAGCTTTTCCACATTTCGGCCATGCTAACCCTGCCTTCTGAGGTGCTGGCGGTGCCCTGGTTGCGTTGGCGACCTCCTCCTCCTCCTCCTCTGCCTTGTGCTTCCACTGTGGCCCCGCTGTCAGATGGGAATGCCAGCAGCATGGCGTCTACCAGCGTGCGCTTGTACTCGCGCATCTTGCGATCGCGCTCCAGTGAGTGAATTAAGGACGGTACGTTGTCCTTGTAACGGGGATCCAGCAGCGTGGCCACCCAGTAATCAGCACAAGTTAGAATGTGGGCAACTCGGCGGTCGTTGTGGAGACACTGCAGCATGTAATCGCTCATGTGTGCCAGGCTGCCCAGAGGCGACGAAAGGCTGTCCTCTGTGGGAGGTGTATGGTCCGTGTCCTCTGTATCCCCCCAGCCACGCACCAGTGATGGCCATGAGCTGGCCTGGGTGCCACCCTGCTGTGAACATGGTTCCATCTCCTCCTCCAGCTCCTCCTCCTCCTCATCCTCCTCATCCTCCAGAACTGTGCCCCTGCTGGACAATTGCGTCCCTGGCGTTTGCGTGTGCAGGAACCCACCCTCGGAGCCCCTTGCGAATGACTGCCCTGAAAGCCTTGGAAATGTTACCTCTTCATCCTCCTCCTCCTCCTCATCCTGTGCCACATCCTCTTCCATCATCGCCCGAATTGTTTTTTCAAGGAGGCATAGAAGTGGGATAGTTAAGCTGAGAACGGCGTCATTGCCACTGGCCATGTTGGTGGAGTACTCAAAACAGCGCAACAAGGCACACAGGTCTCGCATGGAGGCCCAGTTATTGGTGGTGAAGTGGTGCTGTTCCGCAGAGCGACTCACGCGTGCGTGCTGCAGCTGAAACTCCACTATGGCCTGCTGCTGCTCGCACAGTCTTTCCAGCATGTGCAAGGTGGAGTTCCACCTTGTGGGCACGTCACATATGAGGCGGTGAGCGGGAAGGCCGAAGTTACGCTGCAGCGCTGCCAGGCGAGCAGCAGCAGGGTGAGAACGCCGAAAGTGCGCACAAACGGCCCGCACTTTCTGCAGCAGCTCTGACATATCGGGGTAGTTTTTAAGGAACCTCTGCACCACCAAATTCAGCACATGCGCCAGGCAAGGGATGTGCGTCAAACCGGCTAGGCCCAGAGCTGCTATGAGATTTCGCCCGTTATCGCACACCACCAGGCCGGGCTTGAGGCTCGCTGGCAGCAACCACTCATTTGTCTGCTGTTCCATGCTCCTCCACAACTCCTGCGCGGTGTGTGGTTTGTCCCCCAAACAGGCAAGTTGTAAAACTGCCTGCTGTCGTTTACCCCTGGCCGTGCTGAAGTTGGTGGTGAAGGTGTTACGCTGTCCGGATGAGGAGGCGGTAGAGGATGAGGAAGCGGAGTAGGAGGAGTTAGGAACAGGAGGCAAACTGAAGCGCCCTGCAATCCTCGGTGGTGGAAGGACATGCGCCAAATTGCTATCCGCCTCAGGCCCATCCGCCACTGCATTTACCCAGTGTGCCGTTAGGGAGATATAACGCCCCTGACCGTGCTTACTGGTCCACGTATCCGTAGTTAGGTGGACCTTGGCACAGATGGCGTTGCGCAGTGCACACCTGATTTTTTCCCCCACTTGGTTGTGCAGGGAAGGGATGGCTTGCCTGGAAAAGTAGTGGCGGCTGGGCACGACGTACTGTGGGACAGCCACCGACATAAGGTTTTTAAAACTGTGCGTCTCCACCAGACGGAATGACAGCATTTCAAAGGCCAATAATTTTGAAATGCTGGCATTCAGGGCCAGGGATCGCGGGTGGGTAGGGGGGTACTTCCTCTTCCTCTCAAGTGTTTGGGAGATGGAAAGCTGAACGCTTCCACGGGACATTGTGGAGATGGTTGTTGGTGACCCAGGTGGTGGTGTTGCTGACAGATCGTCTGTTTGCGGGGTGGCAGGTGCCGGTATCACTACAGATGTGGCTGGAGCGGCCGAGACTGCAGCAGAAGAGGAAGCAGGATGAGCCAGAGACGTTTCTTGGTTTTGAAGGTGTGTACTCCACTGCAGCTCGTGCTTTGCACTTAGATGCCTGATCATGCAGGTTGTGCTCAGGTTGAGAAGGTTCATGCCTCGCTTCAAGCTCTGATTGCACAGGGTGCAAACCACTCGTGTCCTGTCATCAGCACATTTTCTAAAGAACTTCCACGCTAGAGAACTCCTTTGAGCTGACTTTGGTGCGCTCGTTCCCTTGCTGCGTTGGGCAGTAGCGGGCGTAGTGTCTAGGGCACGGCCGCTCCGCTTCTGCACCCTGCTCCCTCTTCTGCTGTGCTGGTGGCTCTGTGCGACCACCGCCTCTTCCTCCAAACTACTCAGTTCACCTGCATGACGTTCATTCCATGTGGGGTCGAGGACCTCATCGTCCTCCACATCATCTTCCACCCAGTCTTCACCCCTGCCCTCCTTGTCGGTCTCCACAATGCTGAACGCCGCAGCAGTTGGCACCTGCGTTTCGTCATCATCGGAGACGTGCTGCGATGATCCTTGCATGTACTCATCTTGAGGAATAAGTGGTTGGGCATCGCTGCACTCAATCTCTTCCACTTCTGGGGCAGGGCTAGGTGGATGGCCCTGGGAAACCCTGCTGACAGAGTCCTCAAAAAGAATAAGAGACTGCTGTATGGCTTGGGGCTCAGACTGCTGGCCTGATTTGCAAGGGGGTGAGGTGAAAGACGGTTGGACATTGGCTGCAGGTGCCAACTCTGACCTTTCTGCAGTAGACTGGGTGGGAGACAATGTGAAGGAACTGGAGGCACTGTCAGCAGCAAACCAATCTACTATCGCCTCAACTTGTTCTGGCCTCATCACTTCTAGGGGCGTTTGATGCCCTACCAAATACTGATGCAGGTTCTGTCGCCTACTCACACTTGAGGAAGGTGTTTCACTTGTGCGTGTAGCTGGCACAGATCGACCATGTCCTCTCCTTGCAACAGGAGCTCTACCAGCAGCACCACGACCCAGGCCACGGCCCTTATTTGACGGTCTCCTCATATTTCTGTAATTTAAGATCTTGCCCTAGAAAGGTTTTTATTGAATAGCGGAATAGAAAATATGATCCAAAAAAAGTGTATGTATATCACACGTACACAACCACACTAGGCCCCAATTACTATTGTTTGTACCCCTAAAAGGCTAGATGAGGAGTAGGGGGAGTATGGAACAGGCAGCACCCTCAAACCTTCAGAAGTATGAGATGAACCCCAACAACTTGGAAAGGTGGATCTCTCTCACACGTACCGACACAGACTATCCCGCAATTCAATTGATCCTCAAAGGTTTTTATTGAATAGCGGAATAGGAAATATGATAAAAAAAAGTGTATGTATCTCGCACGTACACAACCACACTAGGCCCCAATTACTATTGTTTGTACCCCTAAAAGGCTAGATGAGGAGTAGGGGGGGTATGGAACAGGCAGCACCCTCAAACCTTCAGAAGTATGAGATGAACCCCAACAACTTGGAAAGGTGGATCTCTCTCACACGTACCGACACAGACTATCCCGCAATTCAATTGATCCCCAAAGGTTTTTATTGAATAGCGGAATAGGAAATATGATCAAAAAAAGTGTATGTATCTCACACGTACAGAAACACACTAGGCCCCAATTACTATTGTTTGTACACCTAAAAGGATGGATGAGGAGGAGGAGGAGTATGGAACAGGCAGCACCCTCAAAGCTTCAGAAGTATGAGATGAACCCCAAAAACTTGGAAAGGTGGATCTCACACGTACCGACACAGACTATTCCGCAATTTAATTGATCCCCAAAGGTTTTTATTGAATAGCGGAATAGGAAATATGATCAAAAAATGTGTATGTATCTCACACGTACAGAAGCACACTAGGCCCCAATTACTATTGTTTGTACACCTAAAAGGATGGATGAGGAGGAGGAGGAGTATGGAACAGGCAGCACCCTCAAAGCTTCAGAAGTATGAGATGAACCCCAAAAACTTGGAAAGGTGGATCTCACACGTACCGACACAGACTATCCCGCAATTTAATTGATCCCCAAAGGTTTTTATTGAATAGCGGAATAGGAAATATGATCAAAAAATGTGTATGTATCTCACACGTACAGAAGCACACTAGGCCCCAATTACTATTGTTTGTACACCTAAAAGGATGGATGAGGAGGAGGAGGAGTATGGAACAGGCAGCACCCTCAAAGCTTCAGAAGTATGAGATGAACCCCAAAAACTTGGAAAGGTGGATCTCACACGTACCGACACAGACTATCCCGCAATTTAATTGATCCCCAAAGGTTTTTATTGAATAGCGGAATAGGAAATATGATCAAAAAAAGTGTATGTATCTCGCACGTACAGAAACACACTAGGCCCCAATTACTATTGTTTGTACACCTAAAAGGATGGATGAGGAGGAGGAGGAGTATGGAACAGGCAGCACCCTCAAAGCTTCAGAAGTATGAGATGAACCCCAAAAACTTGGAAAGGTGGATCTCACACGTACCGACACAGACTATTCCGCAATTTAATTGATCCCCAAAGGTTTTTATTGAATAGCGGAATAGGAAATATGATCAAAAAATGTGTATGTATCTCACACGTACAGAAGCACACTAGGCCCCAATTACTATTGTTTGTACACCTAAAAGGATGGATGAGGAGGAGGAGGAGTATGGAACAGGCAGCACCCTCAAAGCTTCAGAAGTATGAGATGAACCCCAAAAACTTGGAAAGGTGGATCTCACACGTACCGACACAGACTATCCCGCAATTTAATTGATCCCCAAAGGTTTTTATTGAATAGCGGAATAGGAAATATGATCAAAAAAAGTGTATGTATCTCGCACGTACACAACCACACTAGGCCCCAATTACTATTGTTTGTACCCCTAAAAGGCTAGATGAGGAGTAGGGGGGGTATGGAACAGGCAGCACCCTCAAACCTTCAGAAGTATGAGATGAACCCCAACAACTTGGAAAGGTGGATCTCTCTCACACGTACCGACACAGACTATCCCGCAATTCAATTGATCCTCAAAGGTTTTTATTGAATAGCGGAATAGGAAATATGATCAAAAAAAGTGTATGTATCTCGCACGTACACAACCACACTAGGCCCCAATTACTATTGTTTGTACCCCTAAAAGGCTAGATGAGGAGTAGGGGGGGTATGGAACAGGCAGCACCCTCAAACCTTCAGAAGTATGAGATGAACCCCAACAACTTGGAAAGGTGGATCTCTCTCACACGTACCGACACAGACTATCCCGCAATTCAATTGATCCTCAAAGGTTTTTATTGAATAGCGGAATAGGAAATATGATCAAAAAAAGTGTATGTATCTCGCACGTACACAACCACACTAGGCCCCAATTACTATTGTTTGTACCCCTAAAAGGCTAGATGAGGAGTAGGGGGAGTATGGAACAGGCAGCACCCTCAAACCTTCAGAAGTATGAGATGAACCCCAACAACTTGGAAAGGTGGATCTCTCTCACACGTACCAACACAGACTATCCCCCAATTTAACTGATCCCCAGAGGTTTTTGATTAAATAGCGGAATAGAAAATATGATCCCAAAAAAGTGTATGTATATCACACGTACACAACCACACTAGGCCCCAATTACTATTGTTTGTACCCCTAAAAGGCTAGGAGTAGGGGGAGTATGGAACAGGCAGCACCCTCAAACCTTCAGAAGTATGAGATGAACCCCAACAACTTGGAAAGGTGGATCTCTCTCACACGTACCAACACAGACTATCCCCCAATTTAACTGATCCCCAGAGGTTTTTGATTAAATAGCGGAATAGAAAATATGATCCCAAAAAAGTGTATGTATATCACACGTACACAACCACACTAGGCCCCAATTACTATTGTTTGTACCCCTAAAAGGCTAGGAGTAGGGGGGAGTATGGAACAGGCAGCACCCTCAAACCTTCAGAAGTATGAGATGAACCCCAACAACTTGGAAAGGTGGATCTCTCTCACACGTACCAACACAGACTATCCCCCAATTTAACTGATCCCCAGAGGTTTTTGATTAAATAGCGGAATAGAAAATATGATCCCAAAAAAGTGTATGTATATCACACGTACACAACCACACTAGGCCCCAATTACTATTGTTTGTACCCCTAAAAGGCTAGGAGTAGGGGGGAGTATGGAACAGGCAGCACCCTCAAACCTTCAGAAGTATGAGATGAACCCCAACAACTTGGAAAGGTGGATCTCTCTCACACGTACCAACACAGACTATCCCCCAATTTAACTGATCCCCAGAGGTTTTTGATTAAATAGCGGAATAGAAAATATGATCCCAAAAAAGTGTATGTATATCACACGTACACAACCACACTAGGCCCCAATTACTATTGTTTGTACCCCTAAAAGGCTAGGAGTAGGGGGAGTATGGAACAGGCAGCACCCTCAAACCTTCAGAAGTATGAGATGAACCCCAACAACTTGGAAAGGTGGATCTCTCTCACACGTACCAACACAGACTATCCCCCAATTTAACTGATCCCCAGAGGTTTTTGATTAAATAGCGGAATAGAAAATATGATCCCAAAAAAGTGTATGTATATCACACGTACACAACCACACTAGGCCCCAATTACTATTGTTTGTACCCCTAAAAGGCTAGGAGTAGGGGGAGTATGGAACAGGCAGCACCCTCAAACCTTCAGAAGTATGAGATGAACCCCAACAACTTGGAAAGGTGGATCTCTCTCACACGTACCAACACAGACTATCCCCCAATTTAACTGATCCCCAAAGGTTTTTGATTAAATAGCGGAATAGAAAATATGATCCCAAAAAAGTGTATGTATATCACACGTACACAACCACACTAGGCCCCAATTACTATTGTTTGTACCCCTAAAAGGCTAGGAGTAGGGGGAGTATGGAACAGGCAGCACCCTCAAACCTTCAGAAGTATGAGATGAACCCCAACAACTTGGAAAGGTGGATCTCTCTCACACGTACCAACACAGACTATCCCCCAATTTAACTGATCCCCAGAGGTTTTTGATTAAATAGCGGAATAGAAAATATGATCCCAAAAAAGTGTATGTATATCACACGTACACAACCACACTAGGCCCCAATTACTATTGTTTGTACCCCTAAAAGGCTAGGAGTAGGGGGGAGTATGGAACAGGCAGCACCCTCAAACCTTCAGAAGTATGAGATGAACCCCAACAACTTGGAAAGGTGGATCTCTCTCACACGTACCAACACAGACTATCCCCCAATTTAACTGATCCCCAGAGGTTTTTGATTAAATAGCGGAATAGAAAATATGATCCCAAAAAAGTGTATGTATATCACACGTACACAACCACACTAGGCCCCAATTACTATTGTTTGTACCCCTAAAAGGCTAGGAGTAGGGGGAGTATGGAACAGGCAGCACCCTCAAACCTTCAGAAGTATGAGATGAACCCCAACAACTTGGAAAGGTGGATCTCTCTCACACGTACCAACACAGACTATCCCCCAATTTAACTGATCCCCAGAGGTTTTTGATTAAATAGCGGAATAGAAAATATGATCCCAAAAAAGTGTATGTATATCACACGTACACAACCACACTAGGCCCCAATTACTATTGTTTGTACCCCTAAAAGGCTAGGAGTAGGGGGAGTATGGAACAGGCAGCACCCTCAAACCTTCAGAAGTATGAGATGAACCCCAACAACTTGGAAAGGTGGATCTCTCTCACACGTACCAACACAGACTATCCCCCAATTTAACTGATCCCCAAAGGTTTTTGATTAAATAGCGGAATAGAAAATATGATCCCAAAAAAGTGTATGTATATCACACGTACACAACCACACTAGGCCCCAATTACTATTGTTTGTACCCCTAAAAGGCTAGGAGTAGGGGGAGTATGGAACAGGCAGCACCCTCAAACCTTCAGAAGTATGAGATGAACCCCAACAACTTGGAAAGGTGGATATCTCTCACACGTACCAACACAGACTATCCCCCAATTTAACTGATCCCCAGAGGTTTTTGATTAAATAGCGGAATAGAAAATATGATCCCAAAAAAGTGTATGTATATCACACGTACACAACCACACTAGGCCCCAATTACTATTGTTTGTACCCCTAAAAGGCTAGGAGTAGGGGGAGTATGGAACAGGCAGCACCCTCAAACCTTCAGAAGTATGAGATGAACCCCAACAACTTGGAAAGGTGGATCTCTCTCACACGTACCAACACAGACTATCCCCCAATTTAACTGATCCCCAGAGGTTTTTGATTAAATAGCGGAATAGAAAATATGATCCCAAAAAAGTGTATGTATATCACACGTACACAACCACACTAGGCCCCAATTACTATTGTTTGTACCCCTAAAAGGCTAGATGAGGAGTAGGGGGAGTATGGAACAGGCAGCACCCTCAAACCTTCAGTATGAGATTGTGTTCACTGTACCCCACAAAGATTGAGTTCACTGCACCCCACAATGATTGTGTTCACTGCACCCCACAAAGATTGTGTTCACTGCACCTCACAAAGATTGTGTTCACTGTACCCCCCAAAGATTGTGTTCACTGCACCCCACAAAGATTCTGTTCACTGTACCCCACAAAGATTGTGTTCACTGCACCCCAAAAAGATTGTGTTCACTGCACCCCAAAAAGGATGTTGTTCACTGCACCCCAAAAGGATGTTGTTCACTCCACCCCAAAAAGATTGTGTTCACTGCACCCCACAAAGATTGTGTTCACTGCACCCCAAAAAGATTGTGTTCACTGCACCCCAAAAATGATTTTGTTCACTGCACCCCAAAAAGGATTTTGTTCACTGCACCCCAAAAAGGATGTTGTTCACTCCACCCCAAAAAGATTGTGTTCACTGCACCCCAAAAAGATTGTGTTCACTGCACCCCACAAAGGATTTTGTTCACTGCACCCCAAAAAGATTGTGTTCACTGCACCCCAAAAAGGATGTTGTTCACTGCACCCCAAAAAGGATTTTGTTCACTGCACCCCAAAAAGATTGTGTTCAATGCACCCCACAAAGGATTTTGTTCACTGCACCCCACAAAGATTGTGTTCACTGCACACCAAAAAGGATTGTGTTCACTGCACCCCAAAAAGATTTTGTTCACTGCACCCCAAAAAGATTGTGTTCACTGCAGCCCAAAAAGATTGTGTTCACTGCAGCCCAAAAAGATTGTGTTCACTGCAGCCCAAAAAGATTGTGTTCACTGCAGCCCAAAAAGATTGTGTTCACTGCAGCTCACACACAGAAAAATGGATGTGGATCACTGACACCTGCCTATCTCCAATCCCACACCACACAGCAATATCGATTGTAGTTTGTAGAACACAGTTTCCCTAAAATTCAGCAGACTCTGTCCCTAACAGGATTGAGAAGAGATCGTAGATCAGGATTGAGTGCAGATTCACCCCACCCCCCACACAGCAATATCGATTGTAGTTTGTAGAACACAGTTTCCCTAAAATTCAGCAGACTCTGTCCCTAACAGGATTGAGAAGAGATCGTAGATCAGGATTGAGTGCAGATTCACCCCACCCCCCACACAGCAATATCGATTGTAGTTTGTAGAACACAGTTTCCCTAAAATTCAGCAGACTCTGTCCCTAACAGGATTGAGAAGAGATCGTAGATCAGGATTGAGTGCAGATTCACCCCACCCCCCACACAGCAATATCGATTGTAGTTTGTAGAAGACACTGACCCTATATAATTCAGCAGACTCTATCCCTAAAATGCCTACAACTCGCCCTGCCTAAACACTCCGACCTGTCCCTCAATTCTATCCGGACACAAATGGTTTTTTCCTGCCTATCTTTCCCTAATCAGCAGCCAGCACGTTGATGTGTGCTCTGTCCCTGAATCTAAGCAGCATAATGACGCCGCTGCGGCTGCCTCGAACTTATAAAGACTTGGTCACATGCTTCAGACGGCCAATCACAGCTACTGAGACATTTGCAGGCATGGCTGGGATGGCTTAAGGCACACCAGTTAAACGATTGTTGATTGGCTGTTGAAAGCCCGCCATGAAAAGAGCGCCAAAGCATGCAAAACCCGGAAATAAAACGACCGAACACGGATTTTTACCCGAACATACAGTAAAGTGTCCGTGTCCGTGTTCGGGTACAAAAAATCCAATTATTCGGTACGAACACGAATAATACAGTCCGTGTTCGCTCAACACTATTAGTAACTAATAATAATGCACAACATAGATAAAACTCCAGTGCTTGCTGGGAAGTAGAAAGACCATTTTTAATATCCTGCTTGCATAACCCCAGAGTCAGAAAAATTTGCATAGACAGAAAAAATAAGGAATAAGGAAGCTTATAATTTTATTTTTATTTTTTTTAGAAAAGGTAAAGCTTTACTTTTAAAATAGCAAATTTAGGTTGGGTATTTACCTAGGATATAGAATCTTAGTTGAGCACACTGTATTGCAGCAAGCTGGATTTCTTTGATGCTTTTCAGAATACCAGCCTGGTATAATAGCTTAGCTGTCAGCCATCACATCTACTGAAATGCCGCTGCCCCATGCCCTCGCTGCATTTCATTTCCATATGCTGGCTCTTTAAATTGGACTAATTTACAAATGGCTGTTAGCGTGGAAACCTGACGAGAAATAAAACACTTTTCATTTGTGACAGCAACCCCCGAAGAAAGCAATTACTTCCATCATATAAAGAAACACCAGAAAATACCCATTTGCTGTGTAATTGAAAATTGGATTTCTGAGCAGCACATATACCTAAGGATGAATTTAAAACACATGACGTCCGTGGAATCCGCGATAAAAGGCCAAATTATGAACAAAATCTTCAACAAAAATGTATGAATTCTACATTTAAAAAATAAAACTCATCATGTGTTAATTTTGCCATGCGGCATAGATTGATGCAGGGGCGTAACTACAGGGGTTGCAGGGGTTGCAACTGCAACCGGGCCCCATGCTCCAGGGGGCCTGTGCGGCTCCCCTGTACACCTGGATAGGAGGGGCGGTGGGGGCAGCATGTAGAGAAATCACTGTCCTCCTTTTTCCTCCTGTAGCTGCAGATTGGTTAAACTATATGCTGCCCCCGCCACTCCTATCCAGTTCACTTGTGTTCTGCTGTCTCTGGGCCCCTGTGTGCTCCCCTGGCCAGGGGGCCATGGGGCCCTACATGGTTTCTTGCACCGGGGACCTGAAGGTTCTAGTTACACCTCTGGATTGATGTATTTTTTTCTAATTGATTGTACAATCTGCTGTGTGTCGGTGGCGGCCATGAACAGCAACTGTGCTGAAAACACCCGTAATTCTGGTCTACAAGCCTTAACCGCTTCCGGTCCACGCTATAGCCGAAGTACGGCTGCAGCGCGGACTCGAATTTCCGGGAGGCCGTCTTTAAACGGCCTCCCAGTAACAGGCTCCCAGCGCGCTCCCGCAAGCGCGCATCGGGGAAAATCTGTGTCGGCCGTGTCCCTTGGACACAGCCAATCACAGATCGTGGTAAATGGCCAATCACAGCGGCCATTTACCACGTGATCGGACCATGCAATGAGAGATGATCTCATATGTAAACATATGAGATCATCTCTCATTGCCAGCTCTCCTTCCTCGCACAGAGACTGCGTGTGAGGAAGGAGGAGAACCGATCACCAGTAAGGGGACAAAGAAAAATGTAATCAGGGCACTGATCACCAGTGCCCTGATTACAAAAGAGGTAAATAAATGCCACAAGTGCCCACCATCAGTGCCCACCATCAGTGCCCCCCATCAGTGCCCACAATCAGTGCCGCCAGTCAGTGCCCATCAGTGCCTGCTCATCTAGGCACTGATGGGCACTGATTAGCAGCACTATGGGCACTGAGTATGGGCACTGATGGTGCTGCCCATCAGTGCTCATCAGTGCCGCCCATTAGTGCTCATCAGTGCCACCCGTCAGTGTCCGTCAGTGACACCCATCAGTGTCCAGCAGTGCCGCCTCTCAGTGCCCATCAGTGCCGCCCATCAGTGCTGCCTCTCAGTGCCCACCAGTGCCACCTTTCATTGCCCAGCAGTGCCACCTATCAGTGCTCATCAGTGCCACCTATCAGTGCTCATCAGTGCCGCCTATCAGTGCCACCTATCAGTGCTCATCAGTGCGGCATATTAGTACCTCCTCATCAGTGCCACCTCATCAGTGCAGCCTATCAGTGCCCATCAGTGCCGCCTCATCAGCGCACATCAGTGAAGGAGAAACATTTATTTATTTTCAAAATGTACTCACAGAAAATAAGAAAAACTTTTATTTTTTCAAAATTTTCTGTCTTTTTTCTTTTTTTTTGTAAGAAATAAAAAACCCAGAGATGATTAAATACCACCAAAAGAAAGCTCTATTTGTGTGAAAAAAAAGATAAAAATTTCATATGGGTACAGTGTAGCATGACCGCGCAATTGTCATTCAAAGTGTGACAGCGCTGAAAGCTGAAAATTGGCCTGGATGGGAAGGGTGTTTAAGTGCACAGAAGGCAAGTAGTTAATAAATGTATTAGTGTTAACCTCTTAACGACTGCTCACCGCAGATTTACTGCGGCAGGCAGCCTCTCCTGTGCAAAGTGACATAGTACTACGTCGCTCGCTCAGGAGAATCTAGGGGGCAAGCACGCGCCGCTGGCAGCCGGGGAGCCAGTTCGTGTGACCGGCGGCTCCGATGGCCGCGGGCCACTCGTGATCTCCCGCAGCTGAGAGAGAAGGACAGACGGCTGATATAAACACAGCCGTCTGTCATTCTCCCTGAAGTGATCACAGAGGCTATGTGATCCTGCTATATAGGATCGCATGTCTCTGTGATGACTTCACAAGCCACGCCCCCTGACAGTTAGAATCCCACCCCTAGGGACACATTTAACCCCTTGATCACCCATACTGTTAACCCCTTTCCTGCCAGTGTCATTATTACAGTAACAGTGCATATTTTTAGCACTGATTACTGTAGTAATGTCACTGGTCCCCCCAAAAGTGTCAAAAATGTCAGTTAGGGGTCCGATCTGTCCGCCGCAATGTCGCAGTCCTGCAAAAAAATCGCAGATCGCCGCCATTATTAGTTAAAAAAAACAAACAATAAAAATGACATAAATCTTTCCCGTTGTTAGTAAACGTAATAACTTTTGCGCAAACCAATCAAAATGCGCTTATTGCTATTTTTTTACCAAAAATATGTAGCAGAGTCTCCCGCGACTTGCGGGAGACTTGAGATGTCTGCATTGGACACAGTGGGGACACTCCCTCAGACCCAGTGAATCACACCTAGAAACACATGACAGGCACAACTAAAAGGTCAGGCTCTCCTGATAAGCAGAAAGAGACACTTAATGCGTTTTCCTAGCACTTACCTAGAAGGGTGCTACATATCTATCTATCTATCTATCCATCTATCCATCTATCCATCTATCCATCTATCCATCTATCCATCTATCCATCTATCCATCTATCCATCTATCCATCTATCCATCTATCCATCTATCTATCTATCAATTGTATCTGGATCTACTATTTAAATAGAAGCCCAGACACATTAAACAGGTTTCTCTACAATGGGTATGATTTTTTCCCAAACGACAACTGCAGTGGGGGCTCATTCACACTAAGTGCGGGGACTGGCATTTCCCTGCATCAAGTCTATGCCAGGCACTACAAAGGACATCAAGAAAACAATTATTTTCTATGTGTCTGTTCACACTGCAACGGAGCCCCTGGGTGCTGAGCAGTTCGTTGGAAAATAATGCATTTTTCTGCAACAGACCAGAGCTCACCTGCATGTTCCATGCGCTGTCAGATACAGATGTCAGAAATGAATGAAATTTTTGGCGATTCAATGAATGGGGTTTCTTCATGGGCCTCACACCGAGGGCTGTCCATGGAGTAAAACCCTGCATTTTACCACATAGGCCAGGGTGGACAAACCCTCGCCCTTAGAATGAGGTTTGTTCGAAATTTTTTTTTGCATCCTATTTATTTGAATTTTCTCATTACTACAACTAGAAACAAAAGTTGACTTGACCCCACTAACCATTAAACGAACGCTCTGAAAGCCAAACTTCAAACTAAATTCTATTGGTAAGTCATCTCTGCTCCAGTGCCAGAGATTAATGACCTGGCAGTTAACCTTACGACTTCAGTAAATCATACAAGGTGTCTGTTTGCTCACTGTAGTAGTTCCTGATAATCCCAAGCTTTACTATCAGAAACCAGGGAAACCCTGCCTTCAGTGATTAATTTTACAAACAAGAAGTTAACAATGACGTTATAGGTGGAGGACAATTAGAATTGAATGATAATTCTAACAAGGGGGCCAAAGGTTCCAATCCGCAAATATCTTTTCCATGTACAAGTTACAAATTACTACGGCTCTTGTACAGAAAGATAAATGTATTAATGAGGTAATTGCAAAACCCAAACTCCAGGTAAACTGCTAAATAAACAAATAACATATACAGTATCTCACAAAAGTGAGTACACCCCTTACATTTTTGTAATTATTTTATTCTATCTTTTCATGTGACAACACTGAAGAAATGACACTTTGCTACAATGTAAAGTAGTGAGTGTACAGCTTGTATAACAGTGTAAATTTGCTGTCTCCTCAAAATAACTCAACACACAGCCATTAACCACTTCCATACCGAGTCATGTAAAATGACGTCGGCAAAGTGGTTGTCTAGATCCGGGCCGCCGTCATATGACGTCGGCCCGTTCTAGCTGCTACTGCGTTCTAGCTGCTACTGCGCGCCCCCTGCGCGCCCCCGGCGGCGCGCAGCGGCGCGATCAGGGATGAGGCTCGTCCCTCGGACATAGCCCATCCCTGATCAAGGTAAACAGCCAATAGAAATTGGCTGTTTACCACGTGATCGGCTGTGTCAATCACAGCCGATCACATGAGCGGCTCCAGCACGAGCCGCTCGTTCTCTCTGCAATGCGCGCCCCCGGGGGCGCGCAGAGCAGCGATCGGGGACGAGGCTCGTCCCTCGGACAGAGTCGATCCCCGATCTAGGTAAAGAGCCAATGAAATTGGCTCTTTACCACGTGACCGGCTGTGTCCAATCACAGCCGGTCACAAATGTCAACAGAGAACACGGTAACTAGCTGTCACCGTGTTCTCCTCCTCACACACTGATCCTGTGTGAGGAGGAGATTGTGGTAACAGCTAGTTACCAACTACAGTGCACCCTAAACACACTGATTGCCCCCCCCCCCAATAAAGAGCACCTGTCACTAGCCCATCAAAGTACCCGAGTACCTGTCACCAGCCCATCAGGTACTCAGATGACAGGTACTCGGGTACTCTGATGGGCTGGTGACAGGTACTCAGGTACTCTGATGACGGATACTCTGATGACAGGTACTCGAGTACTCTGATGACAGGTATTCGGGTACTCTGATGACTAGTACTCGGGTGCTCTGATGACAGGTACTCTGATGACAGGTACTCGGGTACTCTGATGACAGGTACTCGGGTACTCTGATGACGGGTACTCGGGTACTCTGATGACAGGTACTCGGGTACTCTGATGACAGGTACTCGGGTACTCTGATGACAGGTACTCGGGTACTCTGATGACGGGTACTCGGGTACTCTGATGACAGGTACTCGGGTACTCTGATGACGGGTACTCAGGTACTCTGATGACGGGTACTCGGGTACTCTGATGACGGGTACTCGGGTACTCTGATGACAGGTACTCGGGTACTCTGATGACGGGTACTCGGGTACTCTGATGACAGGTACTCGGGTACTCTGATGACGGGTACTCAGGTACTCTGATGACGGGTACTCGGGTACTCTGATGACAGGTACTCGAGTACTCTGATGACGGGTACTCGGGTACTCTGATGACGGGTATTAGGGTACTCTGACAGGTACTCGGGTACTCTGATGACAGGTACTCGGGTACTCTGATGACAGGTACTCGGGTACTTTGAGTACCTGTCAACGGAGTACCCGTCATCAGAGTACCTGAGTACCTGTCACCTACCCATCAGAGTACCCGAGTACCTTCCACCTGCTCATCAGAGTACCTGATGCCTGAAGTACCCAAGTACTTGCCGCCTGCTCATCAGTACCCATCACTACTCATCAGTACTCATCAGTACCTATCACGTATCAGTACTGATCATCAGTACCCATCAGTACAGTATCACCTATCACCTATCAGTCAGTGAGTACTACTCATCAGTACCTATCACCTGCCTGTCACCTGCCCATCAGAGTACCCGAGTACCTGTCACCTGCCTATCGGAGTATCCGAGTACCTGCCACCTGCTCATCAGTACCAGAGTACCTGTCACCTGCCCAACAAAGTACCCGAGTACCTGTCACCCTTCATACAGCCACCATGTCCAAGTCCAAAAAGGTTTATATACGTCCTCCGTTTAAACCTAAATACCGGTGTTATGGCAGCAGATAGCTGCCATAACCCTGGTATTTTTTTAAACGGTGGACGGTTGGCTTTCCGATAAGGGTGGTCCCAGCGGCGGATTCGCCGTGGGATCACCCTTCCGGGATGGCGGAAGAGGATGACCCCCCCCCTCCCGACGCGTTCCGGTCCTTTTCCCCGCTTACCGGACCCGCCGGCAGCGGGGAAATCGATCCGGTCCCGAATCCTCACAGACAGGATGTCGAGTGAGGGCAAGCTTGCCCTCACTTGACTCTATGGTCTTGGAGGACCGGAGCTACGGAAAATGTTGTTGCCTAGCAACCGGTTTAAAGGTCCTTTTTTTTTTTTTTTTTTCATTTTATATTATAATTATTATTTTTTTTTTTTTTCTATCTTTTAGTGTACTTGTGAGATCTGAGGACTTTTTGACCCCAGATCTCACAAAAAAGAGGTCCTGTCGTGCCTATTTCTATTACGAGGAATATTTACATTTCTTTTAATAGAAATAAAAATGATCAATTTTTTTTTTTTTTTAAACGGTGTAAAAATAAAAAATAATAAATAAAATAAATAGTAAAAAAAAAAAAAAAAATTAAAGCGCCCTGTCCCCGTTAGCTCGCGCGCAGAAGCGAATGCATACAGAAACCCCGCCCACATATGTAAACGGTGTTCAAACCACACATGTGAGGTATCGCCGCGATCGTTAGAGCAAGGGGAATAATTTGAGCCCTAGACCTCCTCTGTAACTCAAAGATGGCAACCTGTAGAAATTTTTAAATTGTCGCCTATGGGGATTTTTAAGTACCAAAGTTTGTCACCATTCCGTGAGCGTGCGCAATTTTGAAACATGGCATATTGGGTATCTATTTACTCGGCGTAACATTATCTTTCACATTATGGAAAAAAATTGGGCTAACTTTACTGGTTTCTTATTTTTTAATTAAAAAAAGTGAATTTTTTCCAAAAAAATTGCGTTTGGAAGACCGCTACGCAAATACGGTGTGATAAAAAATATTGCAATAATCTCCATTTTATTCTCTAGGGTCTCTGCTAAAAAATATATATATAATGTTTGGGGGTTCTAAGCAGTTTTCTAGCAAAACAACTGATTTTAGCTTGTAAACACCAAATGTCAAAAATAGGCCTAGGCAAGTGGCTAGGATGCATGATGATGCTCCTTGGATGTTCGGCCCCTCTATATGGCTAGGCTGTGAAAAAGTCTCACACATGTGGTATTGCCATACTCAGGAGGAGTGGCAGAATGTATTTTGGGGTGTCATTTTTGCTGTGTACATGCTATGTGTTAGGAATATCCTATAAATTGACAACTTTGTGTAAAAAAAAAAAGTTTTCATTTTTTTCCCACATTTTCCAAAAACCTGTGGAAAAAAATGATATGTTCAAATGACCCATAATGCCTCATAGAATATACGTTGGAGTGTTTGCTTTCCAAAATGGGGTCATTTTGTGGACTTTTCCATTGTATTGGTGCTCTAGGGCCTTGAAAAGTGTGATAGGTAGTAAGAAAGTTTTATGTGTATTTATGCTCCTAGAACGCCTGAATGTGCTTCTTGGACGTGGAGTCTCTTTTTGTGGCCAGGCTGTGTAAAAGTCTCACACATGTGGTATCGCCATACTCGGAAGGAGTAGCAGAATGTATTTTTGGGTATAATTTTTGCTGTGTACATGCTATGTGTTAGAAATAGCTTATAAATTGACAAGTTTGTGGGGAAAAAAAAGAAAAAAAATTTTTTTCTTCATTTTCCCAAGAATTGTGGGAAAAAATTACAACTTCAAAAAACTCACCATGCCTCTTACTAAATACCTTGGACTGTCTACTTTACAAAAAGGGGTCATTTGGTCGGTATTTGTACTGTCCTGACATTTCAGGGCCTCAAGAAAGGAGATAGGCAGTCAGTACATCTGGTGTGATCAATTTTCAGTAATTGGTACCATTGCTTCTAGACTCAATAACTTTCACACAGACTAAATAATATACACTAATTTGGGTTAATTTTACCAGAGACATGTAGCAGTATACATTTTGGCCCAAATGTATGAAGAAAAATTAATTTTTTGCAAAATTTCATAATTGAAACTAAAAAAAAGTGTTTTTTTTTCAAAATTTTTGCTATTTTTTTGCATATATCACGAAAAAAAAAAACCCCAGTTGTGATCAAATACCACCAAAAGAAAGCTCTATTTGTGTGAAAAAAATGATAAAAATTTTGTTTGGTTACAGTGTAGCATGACTGAGCAATTGTCATTCAAAGTGTGAGAGTGCTGAAAGCTGAAAATTGGTCTGGGCAGGAAGGGTGTCAAACTGCTCTGTATGGAAGCGGTTAATGTCTAAACCTCTGGCAACAAAAGTGAAAATGTCCAAATTGGGCTCAGTTAGCCATTTTCCCTCCCTGGTGGAATGTGACTCGTTAGTGTTACAAGGTTTCAGGTGTGAATGGGGAGTAGGTGTGTTAAATTTGGTGTTATCGCTCTCACTCTCTCATACTGGTCACTGGAAGTTTAACATGGCACCTCATGGCAAAAAAACTCTCTGAAGATCTGCAAAAAGAATAATTGCTCTACATAAAGATGACCTAGGCCAGTGATGGCGAACCTTAGCACCCCAGATGTTTTGGAACCACTTTTCCCATGATGCTCAACTACACTGCAGAGTGCATGAGCATCATAGGAAATGGAGTTCCAAAACACCTGGAGTGCCAAGGTTCACCATCACTGCTATAGACTGTTTAAGTCTGCCTGTTACATGTGTTGCTGTCACTGACAATGAAGTGTTTTGGAGTATCCCATTCCCCATTGTCCTTCTCCTGTTACAGGTTTCTTCAGCAATTAATACTAAAAAGACACCCCCTAGACTGTTTCCTGAATGGGTTGTGGTTGTCTGCCTGGCTACCTCTGCACTAGACTGCAGAGTGCATGAGCATCATGGGAAATGGAGTTCCAAAACATCTGGAGTGCCAAGGTTCGCCATCACTGGCCTAGGCTATAAGAAAATCCTGAAACTGAGCTGCAGCACAGTGGCCAAGACCATACATCGGTTTAACAGGACAGGTTCCCCTCAGAACAGGCCTCGCCATGGTTGACTAAAGAAATTGAGTGCACGTGCTCAGCGTCATATCCAGAGGTTGTCTTTGGGAAATTGTACCCCAAGGCTGGAATGTGTTATGATGTTTGAATTCAGTAAAGCATTGAAAAGTAAGTTCTAGCTGGATATTGGTTATTTGGGGAGAAAGAATCCTAGGAACTGCCTGATACACAAGGGGTTGAAACCAATCAAAGGTCCTTGGGTCTACTGTAGCTGAACCAAGACAAGATGGTGGACCCCTCCCTACAGGTAGGAGAATCTGCAACCCCAATCACCTTGTATTTCATGAGGTTACAGTAGGATGTCTCTAGTCATAGTTACATAGTTACATAGTTACATAGTTAGTGAGGCTGAAAAAAGACACAAGTCCATCCAGTTCAACCTATGATGTGTGTGTGTGTGTTTGCTTTTAACCGTACATTGTATACCCCTGTATGTTGTGGTCTTTAAGGTGTCCATCCAATAGTTTTTTGAAACTATCAAGGCTCCCCGCTGATACGACTGCTTGTGGAAGAGAATTCCACATCCTTACAGTGAAGAACCCCTTACGCACTTTAAGGTTAAACCGCCTTTCCTCAAGTTTTAGTGAGTGGCCACGTGTCTTATTGTATTCCCTTACTCTGAATAGTTTGTTCCTTATGCTAGGGTCGCCAGTACAGTATTTGTACATTGATATCATATCCCCCCTCAATCGTCTATTCTCCAGAGAGAATAGGTTCAGTGCTTGTAGTCTTTCCTCATAGCTGATGTCCTCCATTCCCCTAATTATTTTTGTTGCCCTTCTCTGGACTTTCTCCAGTTCCAGCACATCCTTCCTGAGGACCGGTGCCCAGAACTGGACAGCATACTCCAGATGTGGCCGGACCAGAGTTTTGTAGAGTGGAAGAATAATCTCTTTATTTCTGGAGTGAATCCCCTTTTTTATACAACCCAGTATTCTGTTGGCTTTGCTTGCAGCGGCTTGGCATTGCATGCCACTTCCAAGCCTGTTGTCTACCAGTACCCCCAGGTCCCTTTCCATCCTAGACTCACCCAGAGGTTCCCCCCCTAGTGAGTAGCTTGCTTTCTGGTTACTGGCCCCCAAGTGCATTACTTTACATTTTTCTACATTAAATCTCATCTGCCATGTAGTTGCCCACCCCGTTATTTTGTTCAGGTCTGCTTGCAAGATTTCCACATCCTGCATAGAAGATATTGGCATGCCTAATTTAGTATCATCTGCAAATACTGAGATTGTACTAGATATCCCCTCCTCTAGATCATTTATGAATAAATTAAACAGGATTGGTCCCAGGACAGAACCCTGGGGGACCCCACTTTCCACACCCGCCCAATCAGAGTACTCCCCATTAATCACCACCCTCTGGACTCTCCCCTGGAGCCAGTTCTCTATCCAGGTACTCACCTTATGATCCATACCTACCTTCCTTAGTTTGTACAGTAAGCGTTTGTGGGGAACGGTGTCAAAGGCCTTTGCAAAGTCCAGATACACCACATCCACAGGCATACCTTTATCTAAGTGGCAGCTGTTTAAAGTTGCTGATGACCAATAGAGGACCAACAAACAAGCGTATGAAGCTGACCCTGAAAGATATCACTCTTTTCCATCTCATAAGTGTACAGTGAACTCTTTGATATGATCATAAGAGAGCATTACATCATAATGCTAAACCTGCACAACCTTCACTACCCTCCAGTCACTCTCTTTCTTCAAATCAAATATGGTAAATCAAACTATTCTTACATGATAAAACCTCTTCTTAGACATGTTTATTTCCATTTTAAAGTACCACTATAAGTAAAGCGCATATTGTTTAGCTGCAGGAAAGCATTGGAAAAACATATATTACTGGAAAAGATAACCTCTTTCTAAAAGGAAATTCATTCTGGCACAAAGCTAACAGTGGAAACATTAGATGCTCAATTCATCAATAGATCAGAAAAGGAAACTTAAAGCACTTCCAAAACAAAGAAGTTGCCATTGTAGGAAATGTATACAAGAAGTCATAGGGTTCTAATGATTTTTGACCCTATGGGGATCATTTATTTTTTTCAGTGATACTCAAGTTTCTTGTGTTAATAGAACAAGATAGGATTGAAAGTTAGATTTGTAAGAACCTGAATAACTACTGTAGTTAGAATAGTGCCCCCTTACCTTTCATGTTATCTATTATGTTATCTATTATGAACTGTCCTAGGCCAGGATAAAAACCATCCCTGTCATATTAGTGTATACAGACTAAGGCCCCTTGCACACGGGGCTGTCTAGGAGCAGTGCATCCCTTCCAGTGTTTAAGTGAGCGTTGAGAGGGCAGGTGGAGTATCCAGCCCCAATACTGGCAGCCTGTCAAAGTCTAAGGCAGGCTGTGGCTGGAGACTTGCATTCCCGACCTTTGTCCCTGAGCACCCAAGGTCCCTAAACGATGATACCACTAATGGCGCTTTTTCACTGCATGGAACCGAACGGTTCGGCTCGCTTTTGTGCTTTTCCACTGCTGGTACCGCATGGTATAGTGTAGGAACGGTTTGGTACGGTACGGCGGCGCTTTTCCACTGCATGGAACCGAACGGTACGGCTCTCAAAAACAGTACTACCTTGATTGTGGTTCCAAGAGATACCATACCCAGTACCATATCCCACAATCCTTTGCATGCAGTCACTACTAGCCACTGATTGGTCAGAGAATCCCACCCCCCACCGTTGTTATCCCACCCACTTAACTTTAGTACTACTTTAGTGGAAAAGCAAATCATAACTTACCGTAACAAACCGTTCCAACACCGTACCATGCGGTACCAGCAGTGGAAAAGCAAACTGGGCCAAGCAGGGCCGAGTAGAGCCGAGCCGGTACTTGCAGTGGAAAAGTGCCATATATGTCAGCAATTAGCCTCATCCTGCTGCATTTTGCCTTGTCATTGCATTAGGCCCTAACTCGTGTTAAAAAGTGGTTGGTGGCTATTGTTAACATAGCACCTTGTCCAGAGAGAGTCTTAGAACAAAGAATAAATTGGGGCGTAATGAACTTTTGTAGTGCTCAGAAATATAACATGCAATAGTTATTAAAACAATCTATTTATTAACATAATAATAAAAAGATTTATCCTGATACAAAAGTATCTATCCCCTAGGTAGGCTTCTCAAAACCCCATTACCTCTTATAGTGCATTGTGCCCAGCAAAATTCAACGCAACCCAATATATTTTTTTATTTGAGTTTTGGATAGAGAGTAGGGAAGGGTTAAAACACCATTCAATTCATTTTTTTTGTCCATGTCCTGATAGGGAGACTTCTTTTAACTACCCAACTTGGAGACACAACAAGTGTGAGTAAAGGCCCGTACACACGTACCGATCGTCGGCATACAAACGTCGGTGGACGAAGGATCTGCCGATTGTACGCGTGTTAGTATGGTGCCTCCGACAGATGTCTGCGCACAATCCGCGGACAAAAGTCTTTCGTGCAAACATGAAAATATTTGTATGCCGACACCAGAACGGACGATTGTTCGCCTGTCAGTACACAATTCGGCCGACAGACCGCAGATTTGCAAGACTGGGCATGCTCAGAAAATAGAAAACACAGGGAAAGTTAACCATTACATGACATCACTTCTGCAGTCGGCGGACAAAATTCTTGTGCTGTCCTTGTGCTGTCTTTGCACTTTTCAGCAGACACCGACATCCCGGGGAGAAAAGAGGAACATTTGTAAGCCGACCATCGGTACGTGTGTACGGGGCTTTAATCTCTCTAAAGTGGAGGGAATTGGTCTTAACAGTTGTCACCCAAAAACTGGAAGATTTCTTCTCACCTTTTCTCTACTGGCGCCTATAAAAATTTCCCCATTCCTCTAATGGTCACCGTGACAAGGGTGAATCTCCCAAGTGGGGACACAGACAACTATTTACACTTCACAGAGGTTCAAAAATATATAAAAAAATAAGTTTTGACTATACATTTACCTGTGTGTGACTGCAATAATACCTATATACTTCACTACTGTTGATTCAGCAAATTAAAAGGGACAAAATAAATGCATTATATGAATGTAGTGAATTCTGCAATTATATTAAAACAAAGACATATGGAAGTAAGAAGCCCACAGGAACTGAAAACAGTCCACAACAAATACTCAAGGTGGCTCTGTGGTTAGCATTGCTGCCTGCAGCCTTGGGAGTTTACATGTGCTTCCTGTTTTTGTGTGGGTTTCCTTCAAGTTCTCTGATTTCCTCCCAAAAAAATAAAAACATACTTAGGGGCTTATTCCAGCCCTTCAAAAAAGAGTTGTTTAAGGCAGTGGTCCTCAACTCCGGTCCTCAGGGCCCACTAACAGGCCAGATTTTAAGTATTACCTTGGGGAGATGCAGACTAGAGTACTGCAATCACTGAGCAGCAAATTATATCACCTGGGATGTATTTCAGTTATCTTGCAAACCTGGCCTGTTAGTGGGCCCTGAGGACCAGGGTTGAGGACCACTGGTTTAAGGGACAGGAAAATTAGATTGTGAGCTTGTTTGGGAGAAAACAGTCATTCTTTAAAAATTATGTCTTGAATCTTGATTAGTTATTAACAAAGACATGTCCTGCTGCGTGCAGTAAACAGGAAAAATATACAGCTTGTGAAGGTACTTGTGTGGTACGTTGTTCCAAGCATTGCAGTTCCATTGTAGACCTTGGCCATTTACTTTCTTTTGTCTCTGCAAGTAATTCCAGACTGGCACAATGATATTGAGATCAGGGCTTTGTGGGCCATGCCATGTTCTATGATTCCTTCTTTTCTTGGCCATATAACATTTCATTCCTTCAGTGGACAATCTGCATTCTGCTAAAGCCAAATATTTGACATTTTGCTCATCAGTCTAAAGCACCTGTTTCCTGTTTAGGAACCACAGTCTTTGTGCTTCTGTATGTAGGTGAGCATTTGGGTTTATTTCCACCTCAGAGGAATGGCTTTTTGATCACAATTCCTCCACGAAGACCACATCTGATAAAACTTTTCTGGGTTGGAGATGGGCCCAAGGTCCCAGTGATTTCTGTCACTACTGAGCAAGTAGTGGTGCCCAGGGCCGTCTTTTCCATTGGGCACCCCCGGCGCATGCCCAGGGGCCCCACTTGCCAAGGGGCCCTACACACAGGGTGGAGATTACACTGCCCCCCCCTGGCCAGTCTCCAGATTAGTTTACCTGGTGGTCTAGGGCCCCCCCCCCATTGTCGGCCGCCTCCCCCCCCTCCCCCGCTGTCCACCGGTGGCTCTGAGTCTCCCTGCATACTGGTTGCTAGGAAGGCCAGCCGATTGGCATCTAGCAACCAGTGACGTTCTGAGAGGACCCATCATGCACAGTGGAGGAGGATCCTCCTCGTCAGCTCATCCTCCTCTCTCCGCGCCTAGAAGATGGGCTCCACCCACCTCCTCCCTTCATGTGCTGTGCAGCCGTTGTGGAAGGTAAGCAGACTGCTGCAGCTGCTTGATTTCTTTTTTCTCACTCTCTCTCCATCGACTGTCTGTGCCATCCTTTTCCTGCCCTATATTTTCTGTGTGTGCCATCCTACACTCTCTCTCTCTCGGGGCCCCAGTGCACTGCATTGCCCGGGGGCCTATAAGGCTCTTAAGATGGCACTGGTGGTGCCTTCAGTTTCCATGGCTAACCACTGCATTTCCCAGTCCTAAACCTTTCTGGTTACGTATGGGCTTCTGCAGAAGAACTTCAACAACACATCTAGAACTACCAATGTACTGCAAGATTTCAGCTCGGAGGAGACCTCATGCAAGATGACCACCTTGTGTCTTGTTGCTATGCATACTTTTGCCACTGTTTGCCTTTTTATTTTTGCTGTCCCTTGCCCAGTTTTTTTTTCTCTGTACACATCTGTTTCTACTTTAGTTAAGCACTTTAGGTCAGCCTACACATGATGTCATTTATTATTGGTACCAATTTGTTATATTTGCTTAATGAAGTACTGGGCTGTATGCCTACAAATGCCATTTTTTTGACTGGTCTATTACTATGTTAGGTTTTTTTCTTTTAGTGCATTTTAATATCTTAGTGTTCTACTCCATTTTGGCAGAATGGAATGTTTGGAACCTCTATTGAGGGGCTAATGCAGAAGACAAATATTTTTATGGAAATATTTAAAGTGCCTCAGAACTTTCTAAATATGTATACCTATGTATATTATATACAATACATTTGTGTGCTGTTGCTTCCTTATTTTCCAATGACTGGGTGGTTCGGGGAGGTCACTAGACTATTGCTTAAAGCTGAAGTTTCGATTTTTTTTTTTTCTTTGGGGCACCAAACATATTGGTTTCCTCTAATGGTGTGCCCAATGATTTGTATGGCTCTCCACCCAGTCCTCAGATTTACACAGCCCTGCCAAGAAGCACAATAAGGTTGGTGACATGACTTTACTGCAATTAAAGTTTAGTATCTTTTTTGGGGGGTATGGAACTAAACACTCTAGTTACCTGTAATGGTGCGTATCCCATGTCCTGCAGGCTGATGTGTCATGCTAAATTCCCTCCTTCATGTCGCTGGATACCACCCAGAATAGCAATCTTCCAGTGCTGCAGGGGTGAACAGCAGTTGCTGTACGTGTGAAAAACGTTCCCCTTCCTACCTCCTCCACCATTCACAGAACTCATACTATTGTTATCCCAAAATGGAATACATTCTGTGAAAAGAGGAGGAATAGATGAATGACAGCATCTCTTCTGCCCATCCACAGAACATCTTGGAACAATAATAGTATGAGTTCCCTAAGTGCCGGTCCATTGTGTAGTACAGGAACGGTTCTAATAGGAGCGACACAAGTCACTCCGACTTAGAAAAAGGGTCCTGTACTACTTCGGGGCGACCTGGAGCGACTTGCATAGACATTCATTTTATGAAATCCGTGCAAGTTGCGCCGAAGTCGCGGTGCACGCGACTTCACGGGTCCGGCACTAAATGGGACAAGACGGGGTGGAAATACTTCACACTCCTAACCACTAGTGTTAACCCCTGCAGCACTGGAAGATCACCACTCTGAGCAGTATCTGGTGACATAAAGGAAGGATTTTTATATGAAGCAGCAAAAATGTACAAAACCTAAGCTTTACTTGCTGTAAAGTCAGGTCACCAACCTTATTGTGCTGTTTGGCAGGGTTGTGTAAATCTCAGGACTGGGCGGACAGCAATACGAATCAATTGACAGGCAAAACAGTTCTCATACATATATTTAAACTCTGTATTTATCTGTTTGCCTAGAGTTCAGTTTGAAAAGATAATGACTATATATATATATATATAAAAGTAGAACATATAAATTACAACCTGAAATTATATAGATAAAGCCTATGTGTTATCGACATGACTATACATGTTGAACACACAAAGCCGAGCACTGAACAAGATAAATATGAAATACAATATGAAGTGGGATGAAACCAGCAATTTCAGGCATTTTATCAGGTTTTATGAGGCTAACCCACATCCATACTCTCCACCTGCTTCAGCACTGCAGAAAATAATCCATACTTCACTAAAAAGGCTAAGACGCTCTAATTATATAAATGCAGCAAAACGGGCACAAAGCACTAATGGCGGGGGTGGGTGCTATATAAACAGCTTGGAAATGGTATAATACCTGCCATACCAAAATTGAGGACATTTAGACAAAGCAACTTACCCATAGTGCCTTATGTCTCCAAGTTAAAGTTACATTAAGTGAGGAAAGCTATAGTAGGATAAAAGATGAATAAAATACTGTGAAGCCATTTTCCTTTTTTATTGTCAGCTTTGGATTTACAAACCACGTTGTCTAACCCAGCCTTCTCTATTGCAGGGCTGATTTAATAAAGCAGCTATTTCCACTTCAGTGGTTGTTCATTTTTAAATACCTAATGAAGCTGACATGAAATTAATATTTTATTTTGAAAAAAATACACATATTTATGAATGACCCAGTAACCTGAAAAGATACTTGGATATGTAGCACCCTCCTAGATAGGCTGTTAGGCAGATTTAGTGTTTTGGCTTCTGCTGTAGTCACTGACAGTCTGTTCTGGGTTTCATAGGTTGAGAGTTTGATTGCTTCCCCCTGTCTCTAGAGCAGTGGTCTCCAAAATGCGGCCCTTTGCTTGCCTTTAACCTGCCCTTGAGACACTATTCCCCCCACTGATGAGAGACGCTATTCTGCCAACTGACATCAACAATGGAATACCATTTCCCCCAACTGATACAGACAATGGGGCACTATCCCTACCAATGATACAAACAATGGGGCACTATTCTTCCCCCTAATACCAAATGTGGCAATGTTTTCTCCAACTGATGCCAGGAAAATTTCCACTCCCACTGGCAACAGTCCGGCCCCCTAAAGTCTGAAGGACAGTATACTGTCCCTTTGTTTAAAAAGTTTGGAGACCCCTGCTCTAGAGGAAGCTTCTGGAGCTTGGGGCAGGAAGATTCAGATCCCAAGCCTGAATATTTGGTAGGGCCTGGCCAATCCCTGGGAAGGTGTACCCAGCTGGTGGCTGGGTCACTGTTAAATAATCTGGAACCATAAGAGTTCTTGTCTTTTTTCCCCCCCTGTGGGAATAAATCAGCATGCTCAAGGGAAAGGGGGACTGGTTGTTCCTGAACCCCACCCACCCCACCTTTCTTGGTCTGAAAGCTGGACTACTC
Source organism: Pelophylax lessonae (assembly GCF_965119305.1). Taxonomy (NCBI): domain Eukaryota; kingdom Metazoa; phylum Chordata; class Amphibia; order Anura; family Ranidae; genus Pelophylax; species Pelophylax lessonae. The sequence continues at coordinate 58,660,826 of NC_138771.1, read as the reverse complement.
CGCTGGGGGTTGCATCTCTAGACTGATCATTGCCAAGACCTGTGAGTAAAGCCGAACACCTGTGCTGCAGTGTTTTGTAGTCCCCAGCTGCAAGAATCTGGACAATTTTAGCCTTTTTCTACTACATGTGTCCACCAATTCTCCTGGTTTTCAGCTGGTAGTGAATGACTGTATTGCTCTTGAATAATGTCTGGTACACACGATGAGACAAATGATCGTCTGTTTTTTTCTCCATGCAAATCTCATATCGAAGATGAAGAGTTTACTAAAGTCACGAAAATTCTCGTATGACAGAATAAAAATTTGGAAGTGATGTAATATGTTGTAGTGTATTTGTATCGCATTTTAAAATGACAGCTGTATTGATGAAAGGAAAACCCCTACACTCTGGTAAAATTTTTACAAGCTTGTCCGATCGGATATTATCAGATGAACTGTCATGATCGGCTCTCAAAAGCTCTCTACTAACGATCAGATTATCCTACCATCGCTTCGAAAGTGGTATTTTCCGGACAATTTTCTGATTGTGTGTATGGGCCTTAAAGATAGGGAATAGTCCTCTGCGGTTTGTACATAAAACGCTTTGTAGTATCCCATACTCCATTTTCCTCCCCAAGTTACCAGTTACTTAGCAATAAAACTTCAAAGTTACCCCTGGACTGTTTATTGAGCCAGAGTGGATGAAATGCTGCTGTGTGCCTGACTGCCTTGCACTGATTAGAGAAAGAACCTGTGTAAATCTACAGTGGCTCCTCTGGGCTCCTCTGGCGGCTCCATTGCATGGAACAGATCGGTTTGGCTTGGTTTGGCACTTTTCCACTGCATGGTACCGCATGGTACGTGTTAGAACGGTTCGGTACGGTTCAGTACGGTTCGGTACGGTTCGGTACGGTTCGGTACGGTTCGGTACAGTTTGGTACAGCAACGCTTTTCCACTACATGGTACGGCTCGGTACGGCTCGCTTAAACAGTACCACCTCATTTGGGGTTCCAAACGGGCCGTACCTATACCATATCCCACAATCCTTTGCATGCAGCCTTGATTGTTTGTCACTACTAGCCACTGATTGGTCAGAGAATCGTAATTCCACCCACTTACTACTTTAGTGGAAAAGCAAACCGAGCTGAGTAGAGCCTATACAGTGCTGAAACGTGCCGACTCGTACCACTCTGTGGAAAAGCAAAATGAGCCGAGCAGTGCCGAGTGGAGCTGAGCCAGTACTTGCAGTGGAAAATTGCCATAAGATGCCATTATTAAATAAGCCAATAAGCTTTATAAAGCAGTGATGCTCAGCTAAAGTTGAACTCTAGGTATGGTACTTATTATATACTTACATTGGTCCAGCTTGGCACAAAGTAAGTATGCATATTATAGTGATACTTTTAAAAGACTCTTGAACATGCATCTTTAACTTTAACTGACAATTGCGCGGTCGTTCAACGCCGTACCCAAACAAAATTTACGTCCTTTTTTTCCCACAAACAGAGCTTTCTTTTGATGGTATATGATCACCTGTGCGATTTTTACTTTTTGCGCTATAAACAAAAAAAAGGGTAAATTTTGAAAAAATAACTATTTTTCACATTTTTTTATATGAAATTTCCCCCCCCAAAAAATGTAAAAATCTAAATTTTTTAAAATTTTTGGCCAATTTGTTTTCTGCTACCTATGTTTGGTAAAAAAAAAATCGCAATAAGCGTATTTTGATTGGTGTGCGCAAAAGTTATTGCGTTTACTAACTAAGGGAAAGATTTCTGTCATTTTTGGTGTTTTTTTTTTTAACGAGTAATGGCGGCGATCTACGATTTTTTTTGCGGGACTGCGACATTGCGGTGGACAGATCGGACCCTTGACTGACATTTTTGACACTTTTGGGGGTACCAGTGACATTACTACAGTAATCAGTGCTATAAATATGCACTGTTACTGTAAAAATGACACCGGCAGGGAAGAGGTTAATTTTTATTGGTGATCAAGGGGCTAATGTATGCCTGGTGCTTACTGACGTGTGTGGGGGGAGGGGACTATGTGACACAAGGACAGATCGCAGGTTCAGCTACATGCAGGCGGATCTCCACACTCGATTCCCCGACCATTGGGGAAGAGCAGCGGCGACCGCCGCTGCTCCTCCCCTGGCCCGTCTCCCGTTGTGACTGAAAACAGCGGGAGCGAGCCTGCGGCGGCGGGCGCGCGCCGCCGAGAGAGTGGAATGTCTGGTGACGTAGGTCTACGTCGCCAGACGTTATCGAGCCACTTTGCCGCAATAGAGCTCTAGTGAGCAGCGCGGAAGTGGTTAAACTTGCCAGTGAAAATGTGCAGCAAGTTAACAAGACTTACAATTCAACGCTGCCACAAATTTGTGCCAAGTTATCCTTGCTATCTGAGTTTCCCTTTACACACTGACCCCAGGGGGGGCGTTCGCTATGTATTGCCACCATTTACAGAAAAATTTTTTCAGTGGATACAAGGCATTCTTTAATTGGTAGCCATCGCCACCCCTTCTCTCCAACTTGTTCAATAAGAGAATGCTTTATATTCATTCACAAACATACAAGGCATTCTGTGACTGGTGGCAGTGCCAAAGGAGTGACCTCTTAGGGTCAGTGTGCAGAGGGGAAGCTGCTCAGAACTAAACCTGGATTATAATGGCTATCACTGTAGCACCGCTGAGTACTGTAGTCATTGTCAGCTTCTCCAGCAGTCCCTCTGGTATGACCCACATTGAGCATTGACTTCTCTCTGTACGCTAACTCAGATAGGACCTTCCAGATATGAATATTTTATACATAATTATATTAGATGAGCTTGCATACCTGGCTGATGTCTCTGGAAGCTGGAAATCACCTACACAGACACGGCTACCCCAGTGATCTCCACTTGCTTCCAAGTGAGTGGCTGCCCTACTGCATTCTGAACAGAAGAGGTCGGTCGCTCGGTGCAGGGGCCATTGAGAGAGCATGACGTTAGCATCCGCCTCTCCACTTTGTCTAATCAGAGAACAGTTTGGATCCTTTGGGAGGATGCAAAGCATTCTCTGAATGGCACCCATGCCAAGTAGTCTGACCTCCTGTGTTCACATTGCAGGAGGGGAGCCGCTCACTGCAGGTCAGGACTTGTGACCTGGGACTACCTGAATTTGTCACATGTGTCATTACTTTTAGGCCCCATTCACATCTAGAATTTTGCAGGTGCTTTGTTTGGCGTGACACATATAGGACTGCCTTTTAATTCCAAATTGGCTGTCCTACACGCAAAAAAGTATTTCACGTAGCTTTTCTGCTGCCTTGAGCCTTGTATGTTTTTATCTGTGTGTCTTGCTGCGTTTGTAAAATGTAAATGCACGCCCGCTTGCCGCATTTGGGGGGCCATTAACAATGAATGGCACTGCAAACATGAAATGCATTAGTAGCCTGTTTGCAAACAAGCGTGATTTTCCTTCCCCCTAATTAGGCACAGGTAGTTCTGAAGGGACCTACTGCTTTGAAAGTGTCAGAAATGCTTAATTGAATTCCCCAAATTGAGTCACCATTCTGAAACAAGCAAGCAGACATTGACTTTTAACCACTTAAGCCCCGGAAGATTTTACCCCCTTCCTGACCAGGGTTTTTTTTTGCGATTTTTTACTGCGTGAATTTAACGGACAATTGCGCGGTCGTGCGACGCTGTACCTAAACAAATTTGACATCCTTTTTTTCCCACAAACAGAGCTTTCTTTTGGTGGTATTTAATCACCTGTGCGATTTTTTGATCATGCGCTATAAACAAAAAAAGAGCATAAATTTTGCAAAAATAACAATATTTTTCACATTTTTTTATATGAAATTCCCCAAAAAAAATTTAAAAATCAAAATTTTTTAACATTTTCGGCCAATTTGTTTACATGCTACATATGTTTGGTAGAAGAAATCGCAAAAAGCGTATTTTGATTGGTTTGCGCAAAAGTTATCGCGTTTACTAACAAAGGGAAAGATTTATGTCATTTTTGGTGTTTTTTTTTTAACGAGTAATGGCGGCGATCTGCGATTTTTTTTGCGGGACTGCGACATTGCGGCGGACAGATCGAACCCTTGACTGACATTTTTGACACTTTTGGGGTTACCAGTGGCAAAAATGACACTGGCAGGGAAGGGGTTAACTGTATTGGAGAGGTAGGGGTTAAGTGTGTCCTAGGGGCGTGTTTCTAACTGTGAATGGACATGGCTACTACTGTAAAAACAGAGATCAACGGTCCTACATAGTAGAACCATCTGATCTCCATTTTTACACAGGGGAGAATGACAGGTGGCTTGTTTACATTAGCCGCCTGCCTTTCTCCCTTCCCGGCGAACGATCGCGAGTGACCGGCGGACATCGGGTCCGCCGGTCACACGCACTGACTTGTTAGGGAACGAGCCGGGCGGGCGCGCGCCTCAGCGGGCGCGCGCTCGCCCGCTATTGGCTCACAAGCCAGTGACAGGCTAGTGACGTACCGGTACGTCACTTTGCCTGGCCGGGGCTGACGCCGCAGTATATGTACTTGCGGCGGTCGGCAAGTGGTTAATTTTTCTCTGAGTTTTCAGATCTACATCTTTCTTATGGCACATAAGATCAGAAAATATTGAATCCAGAGAATCCGTCCTCTTGTGACAGGTTTACTTTGAATTGGTCCTGTGCAGGTCTTTTGCTCATAGGACATTCACTATTGCACTTTTAGCAGCTTCACTATAATCTTTTGCCAAGAAAAAGTTAATTTGTCAACTTCCATCTGTGTTTACCAGGACTGCATGTTCTGTGTCAGCTGAGATATTTTAATGACTAACTATGATCATCAGTCCATATCTGGCAATTTCCTGTGTCTCTGTCATGTGATCAGAAATCCTTCTCTACTTTCTCAGATAGTTTCCTTCTAAAACTCCAGGCTATGCTGAATCACCACCCACGTCACAGTTTCTCCCCTGTGTATAATACACCTACTAAGCAAAATCAGGTGTGTACTGGCTGAGCGGAGTGAGTCAGGGTTTATCATTAAAAACTTTTACTTTCCGGAAATCTTCTTACTCCCTTGCCTTACACCTGGATCAGAATACTGATGACCATTAGTGTGGGGGCGTTTTATTTGGGATCGTACTTTCAACAAAGTACGGAAATATTGACTCCTTGTGGTGTGCTCAGTAAATATCATTAAAGGTCTCCTGCTTTGATTTCTTTTTGTTTGGATTATAAATCCTTCTTCAGACTTTTACTGAATGCATTACTTTACGTTTTCTCTATCTATTTCCCAGGATTCCTTGATAAATATATATATATATTTTTTTTTTTAACAGATATATATGCTATATTTAGTGGTGTATTTTGGTTTTGAGCTGCCCTAGGCAAGACTAAAATTGTGCGCCCCCCTCCATAGGAGAGCTATATAAATGTGCCCCACCCCTTCCTGTTTAACAGATGTGACTCCCTCAAAAACCAAAGGACTACGAGTCCCAGCAAGAACCCCTGAGATCTCACAAGGGGGGGGGGGGGGGTGAGAGGGGATGGGAGAGAGAGAGGGGGGTGGGTAAGGGAGGGTGAGGAAGAATGAGAGAACCAGGGCGGTGGGAGAGAGAGAGGGTGTTGGGGGAGAGAGAGAGGGTATTGGGAGAAAGAGAACGAGAGAGGGTGATGAGGGAGGGAAAGAGAGAGAGAGAGGGTGTTGGGAGATAGCGAGAGAGAGGGGGTTGAGAGAGAGAAAAGGGGGTGAGAGAGAGAGGGGGGATGAGAAAGAGAGAGGGGGGATGAGAAAGAGAGAGGGGAATAGAGAGAGAGGGGGGATTAGAGAGAGAGAGGGGGGGATGAGAGAGAGAGAGAGAGGGGGATGGGAGAGAGGGTAGGAGAGAGAGGAGGGGGATGAGAGAGAGAAAGAGGGGGGATGAGAGAGAGGGGGGATGAGAGAGAGGGGGTGAGAGAAAGAGGGGTGTGTGAGAGAGAGAGAGGGGGGGGGATGAGATAGAGGGGGGATGAGAGATAGAGAGAGGGGGGAGGTGTGGAAGAGAGAGAGAGAGGGGTGGGAAAGAGAGAGAGGAGGTGATGAGAGAAGGAGAGAGGAGATAATGAGAGAAGGAGAGAGGATGGGATGGGAGAGAGAGGAGGGGATGAGAGAGAGAGAAAGGAGAGGATGAGAGAGAGGAGGGGATGAAAGAGAGAGGAAGGTGAGGGAGGGAGAGGGGGTGAGAGAGAGGGAGAGTAGGGTGAGAGAGAGGTAAAGGGGGTGAGAGGGAGCGGGGGTAAGAGAGAGGGAGGGGTGAGAGAGAGGGGGTGGGAGAGAGAGAGGGGGAATAGAGAGAGAGAGTGCGAGAGGAGAGAGAGAGAGAGAAAAAGAGGGAGAGAGAGGGGTGGGGGATAGAGAGAGAGAGGGGGGGGGTGGTGGGAGAGAGAGACGGGGAAGGTGGGAGAGAGAGAGAAAGAGAGGAAGAAGGGGTGGGAGGGAAAGGGGGGTGGGAGAGAGGGAGAGGGGGTGGGAGAAGGTGTGATGTCACTGGTTGCTAGACATCAGGCAGCTCTAGCAACCAGTGGCTAATAGAGTCTCAGATGGAGGTGGGGTGGCTATTTTGCTGGCCCCCTGCAAAGTGCCACCCTAGGCCTGGGCCTTGTTGGCCTAGGCCAAAATACTGCACTGGCTGTATACAGTGGGTAAAGAAAAGAATCACCCCCCCCCCTTTTAAAATAATCAAATTTTGTTGCTTTGCAGCCTAAAATTAAGACAAAGTATTTTTTCTTTATCCGGCTGTATTTACTTATAACTATATACTATATACTATATACAACTTATAAGATCCAAGTGAAATATATAACACCAACATGTCAGAAAAAAAAAAAAAAATTAAAAACCGATTCACTGAGTTTTGAAAAAGGATCACCCCCTCCTAAAAATGACTTGTAAATCAATCAGGTGTAGTTAATCACCTTCTCTACTGAACACAAAGCCATTTGACTTTTAACTGTGATCCACTTTTGATTAGCTCAGCATAAAAAGAGCTTTCCTGAAGAATTTTAGTCTCTAAAAGTGCAACTGAAGCAAACAATCAACTATGGGTGCAAAGGCACTGTCACTGGGATCTCCAGGATAAAGTTGTGGACAGAATCAAGTCAGGAGAGGGATACAAAACAATTTCAAAGGCTTCATCAATGCCCAGAAGCGTGGAAGGTATTTGGTTATGCACAGACCCTCCCTGGATCAAGACGTCACTCCAAACTGGATGAAAGAGTCAGGAAGAAACTGGTCAGAGAGGCTACCAAGAGGCTTACAGCAACTCTGAAGCAGTTGCAGGAATTTATGACAAAGAGTGGTAAATGTGTGCATGTGACAACAATATCACAAATTCTCCACCAATGTGGCTTGTATGGGAGAAAAAAGCCAGCCACTCCTCAAGAAAGGCCACATGCAGTCATGACTGAGCTTGATGCACCTTGAAGATTCTGAGACCACCTGGAAAAAGGTGTTCTGTTCAGATGAGACTAAAATTTAATTATTTGCCTCAACACCAAATAATATGTCTAGCAGAAATCCAATACAGCTCACCATCTAAATAACACCATTCCTACAGTAAAGCATGGAGATGGAAATATCCTGTTATGGGGTGTTTCTCTGCCACAGGGACTGGAGCACTTGTAAGGGTAGAAGGAAAATGGATGGGGCAAATTACTATCAAATTCTTAAGGAAAATCTGCTGCCCTCTGCCAGAAAGTTGTCAATGGGAAGAAGGTTTACCTTCCAACATGAGAATGATCCAAAACACACAGCAAAAATGACCACACAGTGGTTGAAGGAAAAAAGGTGAATGTCCTTGCATGGCCTAGTCAGAGCCCAGACTTAAAACCCGTTGAAAATCTGTGGAATGACTTAAAGACTGCAGTCCACAAACGGTCACCATCAAATTTAACTGAACTTGAGCAGTTCTGCAAAGAAGATTGAGCAAATATTGCAAGGTCTAGATGTGCAAAGTTAGTAAAGACATATCCCAACAGACAAAAGGCTGTAATTAAAGCGGAGTTCCGGGCACAGAAAAAAATTTTCAGTGAACATACCCCCGGGACAGTCAGGGCTAGTACATTCCACAATGGCTAGCCTCTGATCTGTCCCGGTTCGCACTTACCTGCAAGAAGAAATACTCACTTATAAAATGTCTTCTCCAGCGTTGCCATCTCTCTTGTGGGCAGCTGAAGCCGGCGCGATCCTCTTCCGCGTCTTCTTCCGCGTCCTCTTCTCCCAGAATGCGCCTGCACCGGCCCCTCTCGTCACTTCCGGTGCGGCGCCGCATTCCTCCACAGCTTCTGGCGCTTAACGTCATTCGTTTACCATTCTCTGTAAACCCTAGAGATGGTTGTGTGTAAAAATCCCAGAAGATCAGCAGTTTTTGAAATACTCAGACCAGCCCGTCTGGCACCAACAACCATGCCACGCTCAAAGTCACCTACAGTGCCTTGCGAAAGTATTTGGCCCCCTTGAACTTTGCAACCTTTTGCCACATTTCAGGCTTTAAACATAAAGATATAAAACTGTATTTTTTTGTGAAGAATCAACAAGTGGGACACAATCATGAAGTGGAACGAAATTTATTGGATAATTTCAAACTTTTTTAACAAATAAAAAACTGAAAAATTGGGCGTGCAAAATTATTCAGCCCCCTTAAGTTAATACTTTGTAGCACCACCTTTTGCTGCGATTACAGCTGTAAGTCGCTTGGGGTATGTCTATCAGTTTTGCACATCAAGAGACTGACATTTTTGCCCATTCCTCCTTGCAAAACAGCTCGAGCTCAGTGAGGTTGGATGGAGAGCGTTTGTGAACAGCAGTTTTCAGTTCTTTCCACAGATTCTCGATTGGATTCAGGTCTGGACTTTGACTTGGCCATTCTAACACCTGGATATGTTTATTTGTGAACCATTCCATTGTAGATTTTGCTTTATGTTTTGGATCATTGTCTTGTTGGAAGACAAATCTCCGTCCCAGTCTCAGGTCTTTTGCAGACTCCATCAGGTTTTCTTCCAGAATGGTCCTGTATTTGGCTCCATCCATCTTCCCATCAATTTTAACCATCTTCCCTTTCCCTGCTGAAGAAAAGCAGGCCCAAACCATGATGCTGCCACCGCCATGTTTGACAGTGGGGATGGTGTGTTCAGGGTGATGAGCTGTGTTGCTTTTACACCAAACATAACGTTTTGCATTGTTGCCAAAAAGTTTGATTTTGGTTTCATCTGACCAGAGCACCTTCTTCCACATGTTTGGTGTGTCTCCCAGGTGGCTTGTGGCAAACTTTAAATGACACTTTTTATGGATATCTTTAAGAAATGGCTTTCTTCTTGCCACTCTTCCATAAAGGCCAGATTTGTGCAGTATACGACTGATTGTTGTCCTATGGACAGAGTCTCCCACCTCAGCTGTAGATCTCTGCAGTTCATCCACAGTGATCATGGGCCTCTTGGCTGCATCTCTGATCAGTCTTCTCCTTGTATGAGCTGAAAGTTTAGAGGGACGGCCAGGTCTTCGTAGATTTTCAGTGGTCTGATACTCCTTCCATTTCAATATTATCGCTTGCACAGTGCTCCTTGGGATGTTTAAATCTTGGGAAAACTTTTTGTATCCAAATCCGGCTTTAAACTTCTCCACAACAGTACCTCGGACCTGCCTGGTGTGTTCCTTGTTCTTCATGATGCTCTCTGCGCTTTAAACGGACCTCTGAGACTATCACAGTGCAGGTGCATTTATACGGAGACTTGATTACACACAGGTGGATTCTATTTATCATCATTAGTCGTTTAGGTCAACATTGGATCATTCAGAGATCCTCACTGAACTTCTGGAGAGAGTTTGCTGCACTGAAAGTAAAGGGGCTGAATAATTTTGCACGCCCAGTTTTTCCATTTTTTATTTGTTAACAAAGTTTGAAATATCCAATAAATTTAGTTCCACTTCATGATTGTGTCCCACTTGTTGTTGATTCTTCACAAAAAATTATATCTTTATGTTTAAAGCCTGAAATGTGGCAAAAGGTCGCAAAGTTCAAGGGGGCTGAATACTTTCGCAAGGCACTGTAAGTTCCCTTTCTTCCCCATTCTGATGCTCGGTTTGAACTTAAGCAAGCCATGCATTGAGTTGCTGCTAAGTGATTAGCAATTTGTGCTACCAAGCAATTGAACAGGTGTACCTAATAAAGTGGCCGGTGAGTGTGTATACACTGCCTGGCCCAAAAAAAAAGTTGTCACCAAAAAAAAAAAGGTCACACACTCTAATATTTGGTTGGCTTTGATTACGGCACGCATTCGCTGTGGCATGGTTTTGATAAGCTTCTGTAATGTCACAAGATTTATTTCCGTCCAGTGTTGCATTCATTTTTCACCAAGATCTTGTATTGATGATGGGAGAGTCGGATCACTGCGCAAAGTCTTCTCCAGCACATCCCAAAGATTCTCAATGGGGTTAAGTTCTGGACTCTGTGGTGGCCAATCCATGTGTGACAATGATGTCTCATGGCCCCTGAACCACTCTTTCACAATTTGAGCCCGATGAATGCTGGCATTGTCACCTTGGAATATGCCTGTGCCATCAGGGAAGAAAAGATCCATTGATGGAATAACCTGGTCATTCAGTATAGTCAGGTAGTCAGCTGACCTCATTCTTTGGGCACATGCAGTAATTATCCAATAGGAGAGTTACTGCATGCTTAGTTTAGGTAGTTGCTTAGTTAAAGCGGTAGTAAACTCCACTTTTTAATTTTTACCTACAGGTAACCCTATAATGCGGCCTATAATAAGGCTTACCTGTAGGTCAAATATATATCTTCTAAACCTGCACGGTTTAGGAGATATTCACCCTGCATGCACCCGCTGACACCAGCGACGCATGCACTCTGAAGGTTCGGCGTATCTTGCCAGACTTTCAGAGCTCCTTGCCGGAAAGTGAACTCCTGCGCACATGCCTGGGAGTGCTGTCATCGCGTCTCCGGCCACTCACATCGCCAGAGCCGCTCAACCCGGAAGAGACACAGAGGGAACATGTCAGCTCCCTCAGAGGTGTCCGGGCGACCGTTTTGGGGCTTTGTTCTAAGGTAAGTATTTCATAATGTGCTAGTATTATGCGATGCATACTAGCACATTATGCCATTGTCCTTCAGGTTTATTTTTTTTTTTTTTTCACACAGGGGATTTAATTCCAGGTGGTGACTTTTTTTTTTTTGACCGAGCAGTGTATTATATTCTGTAAGCATAAGGAGTATATACAGAAGATCTTAATGCACATAAGGGAAAATAATGTTGAACCATGGCGGTTTTATAGAGTTTTATGTATAAAATGAATCTGAATTGAAAGTGTCTGTGTTGTCCATAGCAAGTATCCAGATTTACACAATTCTTGGGCTGGTGAGGAATTAGAAGGTAGAATCTTGCCGGTAACCATGAACACCACAGAACATGTTCTTTCACACAATTTTGATTTGCAGTCCCAGGCTTGTTGGCTGATGCACACATTAATTATAATCCAGACTTTTTTTTTTCAAGTTTTGAATTGGGTGGGAAATAGTTAGAACCTCTGACACATTATTATTTCTGTCTGTGCTGAAAGATAGTCATAAAAACTAGACAGTAGTTCTAACTTATCTACAATTTTTTAAAATGTTGTCCTCATTGGAAAGATTTGTTTTTTCCCTCTAATTACGTGTCCTGGTGACCTGAGGGAATTTTGCCCAATGGGGACATAAGCAGCATCAATGCTGAGGAAAGGTGGGGGTAGTTGTGCCCACACTTGGGCATCTATGAGAATGATCCTAGCACCCCCAGTATTTCACCCCCTTACCCCCTTGATTAGTTTTAGGGTTAGGAGAATGCATATTTATGAGTGGCACACCGCAGGTTAACATGCATCTGGTAATGCACCGTTAAACATCCCACAGGTATAAAAAATACAAAATTGATCAAAAATTGTAAATGCCTTTACAATGCTTTATACCAAAAACATAAATGGTACAAATTGGAGAATAAAATTTGCAAGTTTGCAATAGGACACTGAGGAATAATATTCAACTGGTATATTTTGCATAGGAATTCAAAAGATAAAAATGACAAGTCAATTAATCTGGAGCTACAAAGATCCCCCTTCATCAAGGCCTACTCTATCCAAATTAAAAAAATATTGCCAATACATAAACTTTAAGGCTCCTTTCACACAGTAAGTCCGTCAAATGGACTCCGCTTTTCTCAGCGGGGGATCGAGCCGCTGATCCCCCGCTGAGCAGGAGAATGACAGCTGTTCTCCGCACTATGTGCGGAGAACAGCTGTCACAGCCCCATAGATCTCTATGGGGGAATCGGATGAGAACGGACCAAGCATCCTGCATCAAGCAGGATTTGTTTCTATGCACCCCATCAGCAATGCACCTAAAACCTGCCTGAATGTGAACAGAGCAGCAACATGTGCGGGGTGTATAAATAAAAAACTGCATAGCCGTTTGTCTTTGTGTAAATTGGTTCTGTGTTATTGGGCCAAAACTGAATGTTCTCAAGCTACATTCTCTGCATATCAATTGTGTAAATGGGGAAAGTGCCATGTTATGGCCAGTAGAGGGAGCTGATGAGCATACCTATTTCCTATGATACTCAGTGCCGTCTAGTGGCCATAATGTGACATTATCCCCATTCACACATTTGATCTGCAGAGAATACAGTATATCCTGAAAACATTTGATTTTGCCCCATTCACACACAGGACAAATTTACATGCAGCTTTGATGGATGAACAGCTATATGGACTTTTTAAAAATACATCCCTATGTGTACACTGTTTAACCCATGTTCATGCTCTAACACATCTGAACCCAAATATTTTTTTGTGTCACTGAAAACGCTAGAAATATGAACAGATGATGTGAACTTATTCATTTCCTCAGAATGTGTGTTAATTACATTTATAGTGAGAAAAGAGGCAAGGCGCCTCTAAGTGCAGTAACTCAGGTGTTTATTATAAATGAAGGGTTAAAAAACACTCACAATGAGCAAGCAGAGACATATGCAACACAGAGCTGTAGTAATCCAAAATCCATCCAGTATCTTCGGGGCCACTGCTTTATTTTAATTTATTTTTTAATTTTTTTTTTCCTCCATTCCTAGTTACCATTTATTTATCTCATCTTTGCGCTGCATTCAGTGCAAAACTGCTAGAAAAAAGCTAGACAGTGGATTGGAGTCAGTGGACTACTGCTGCAGTAGTGCGCCACTCACTGCTGCAATAATTCTAAATCACTACTGCAGTCACTGCAGTAGTGCAGTAGTGATTTAAAATTAAGTAAGTACTACTGCAGCAGTAGCCCACTGACTCCAATCCACTGTCTAGCTTTTTTCTAGCAGTTTTGCACTGACTGCACTGCAGTAGTGATTTAAAATGATTGCAGTGAGTGAGTGCACTACTGCAGCACTTTATTAAGCATTAATGCACAATCAGATGATGTGAAACTGATGTCCCTGCAAGTGCGGTTTCCTATCAGTTTTCATGCAGTTAAGGTGTGAAGAACGAGCCCTTAGGCTTCTTTCACACGGAGCGGACCGTATTGCGATCCGCTCCGGCACTTTTTTTTTTCACGGACACGGATGACACTTGTGTCATCCGGTCCGTATGTCCGCATATCATCCCATCCGTTTGCGGATGATATACGGACATAATGTAAGTCTATGGGGATTGCGGATGTCAGCGGATGACACCGCTGACATCCGATTTTGCATCCTTTCCATTTTTTAAACGGAAGAAAAATAGGGTTCTGTTCCATTCCAAAAAACGGAACAGAACTGAAAGGACGCAAATCGGATGTCAGTGGATGGTCATCTGCTGACATCCGCAATCCCATTGACATGCATTATGTCCGTATATCACCCGCAAACGGATGGGGTGATATACGGACATACGAAGCGCCCATGTGAAAAGGGCCTATATGTTAAAAATGGTAATAAACAAACATTAACATGTTCAGTAACAGATTTGTGTCGAAAATTGTGTTTATTTTGCAAAACTTTAAATGTTCAAAATATCAGGCCATATCGGCTGATACCGATATGCAATGGCCAAAATATCGGTATCCATATAGGCAACGAAAAACCGATATTGGTCGATCCCTAGCTCAGGGGGCGAGGCTATGACACCCTGTACTCACAGTCTTTCCTTATTCTTCCTAAGTAAATAAAGCTTGGGCCATTCAACTCAAAAGACTGAGGACATCTTATGGCTGAAATAGGTATTGCATGGGACAGCTTTGGATTAAAGTGAAACTAAACTTAGGTTTAGAAGACATCGTTGGCAGGCAGTTTTGTTTATTGCTGAAGAGACCTTATATGTCTCTTCATCAAACAAAAGTCTTAACTGCCTGCCAGCGATATTTTTGTGAATGTACACTTACCCACGCATGCCCAGCTCTTGTACAATCCTGGGTGTAGGGATGAACTAACCCTTGTGCGCATGCTTAGGAGTTATGTCACTCTGGGCCAGGCATCAAGATAGCCCAAGACAGGAAGCCCAGAAGAAGACCAGGCGAACATGTCAGTGGTAGAGACGAGGGGCACCACCGCCATTGCTGTGCTGAAGTGGGAAGTTATGCCAGGTAAGTCTGCCACAGTGTGCAAATATGAGGTGCTATGGGCACTCACAGAAAAGCTTAATTCTGTTTAAAAGGTGATTTAAAAAAAAAAAAAAATTCTAAACACTCGAGGGATATTTTGAATTTTTTAGAGCTGGAGGGTAAAGTAAATCTGCAATGAGAAAAAAAACACTTCCGAAAATGCTAGATGCCTGACTGGTATGCTCATCTAAAGGCTAAAGTACTTTGAGTCACTGATCCAGAATAAGTATGTGGATCAGAAAGTTAGGGGAATGTCAGAAGTCCTTATTTTCTTGTTCTGGGTCAAATACTCAAAGTATTGGCACAGCATGACAGCCAGATAACTAGCATTTTCAGATCAGCAATGGTGGAATCCATGTTTTCTTCTGAGAGTTTTTTTTTTTTTTCTTTATTTGAAAAAAGATACAAGAATGCCCTAGCTCAAATTGACAGATTGCTGCACTTGGAAATCCCTGAATACCAAAAATAAAACGTGTTGAAAAAAGTACTAGTGCGCTATCTAGTGATCTCACAAATAAAATTTGTATACAATGTCTCTCTTTTTAAAAAAAAAAAAAAAAAAGAATAATCTATAAACATAAATAAGCATACCATAAATTGTCTCTGAGTAACAATGTAAAAAGATTTACAAAATCTTAAATAAAATTAAATATATAAAAATAAAAAAATGTAATTAAATTAAAAAATCAAATAAAATATATATATATATATATATATATATATATATATATATATATATATATATATATATATATATATATAAAAAAAACACTAGTGTGCTATCTAGTGATCTTACAAATAAAATTTGTATACAATGTCTCTCTTTTTTTTTTTTTAAAAAAAAGAGTAATCTATAAACATAAATAAGCATACCATGAAGTGTCTGTATTTTGTAAATCCTTTTACATTGTTACTCAGAGACAATTTATGGTATGCTTATTTATGTTTATAGATTACTCTTTTTTTTTTTAAAGATAGACATTGTATACCAATTTTATTAGAAAGATCACTAGATTTTTTTTGTTTTATATTTTTTTTATTCGATTTTTTAATTTAATTACATTTTTTAATTTTATATATTTAATTTTATTTAAGATTTTGTAAATCTTTTTACATTGTTACTCAGAGACAATTTATGGTATGCTTATTTACTGTATGTTTGTAGATTACTCTTTTTTTTTAAAAAAAAGAGAGACATTGTATACAAATTTTATTTGTAAGATCACTAGATAGCGCACTCGTTTTTTTTTTTTTTTGTTATATTTTATTCGATTTTTTAATTGAATTTTATTTTTATGTTTTTATATGTTTCATTTTATTTAAGATTTTGTAAATCTTTTTACATTGTTACTCAGAGACAATTTATGGTATGCTTATTTATGTTTGTAGATTACTCTTTTTTTTTTAAAAAAAAGAGAGACATTGTATACAAATTTTATTTGTAAGATCACTAGATAGCACACTAGTTTTTTTGTTTTTTTGTTTTATATTTTTTAGTAGATTTTTTAATTTAATAACATTTTTATATATTTCATTTTATTTAAGATTTTGTGAATCTTTTTACATTGTTACTCAGAGACAATTTATGGTATGCTTATTATTATTATTATTATATGCTTATTCATGTTTATAGATTACTCTTTTTTTTTTTAAAGATAGACATTGTATACAAATTTTATTTGAAAGATCGCTAGATTTTTTTTGTTTTATATTTTTTTTTTATTCGATTTTTTAATTTAATTACATTTTTTAATTTTATATATTTAATTTTATTTAAGATTTTGTAAATCTTTTTACATTGTTACTCAGACAATTTATGGTATGCTTATTTACTGTATGTTTGTAGATTACTCTTTTTTTTTAAAAAAAAGAGAGACATTGTATACGAATTTTATTTGTAAGATCACTAGATAGCGCACTTGTTTTTTTTTTTTTTGTTAGATTTTATTAGATTTTTAAATTTTTATTTTTATGTTTTTATATGTTTAATTTTATTTAAGATTTTGTAAATCTTTTTACATTGTTACTCAGAGACAATTTATGGTATGCTTATTTATGTTTGTAGATTCCTCTTTTTTTTTAAAAAAAAAAAGAGACATTGTATACAAATTTTATTTGTAAGATCACTAGATAGCACACTAGTTTTTTTTTTTTATATTTTTTAGTAGATTTTTTAATTTAATAACATTTTTATATATTTCATTTTATTTAAGATTTTGTGAATCTTTTTACATTGTTACTCAGAGACAATTTATGGTATGATTATTATTATTATTATTATTATTATTATTATTATTATTATATGCTTATTTATGTTTATAGATTACTCCTTTTTTTTTTTGAAAAGAGAGACATTGTATACATTGTATATGTACATACAATGTATACATGTATATACATTGTATACAAATTTTATTTGTGAGATCACTAGATAGCGCACTAGTTTTTTTTTTTTATATATATATTTTTTGATTTTTAATTTAATTTTTATATTTGTATATATTTTATTTTAATTAAATGTATAATTTTTATTTTAGAGGTAACCCCCCCCCCCCCTTTCAAACACAGGGGATCCTCATCCAACCCTTCTTTAAACAACAACAAGACTCGTGCTTTTTATATGTGGTCACACAGCAATTCTAGATGATGAAATCTGAATATTGTAATAGAAGTTCAGATAACCTCTCAAGCTGTGTAAGGTGGAGCCTAATTGGTAGAAGTAGGAGAGGAGAGACAAACTCGGAAATTCCAGTTTGCCAGGAAATTCCCGTTAATAAATATTCATCGATTACATTTCTAGATCGGTTTGCATTTGTGGGTAATATTTTTAACCCATAACAGAATTTACTGCAAAAAAGAATGCTGCTTTTAAACAACACAAACATACCAAAACCACCACTTTGTAAGTGTTAAGGAAATGATATGCTGTGAGTATATAAAATACATTATTACACACCAAGGACTAATCTGGCTACTTCTGCGTTCCAAATATACAAGAAAAATATATTGGTTCTCAGATTAGATGGTTTAGAGTAGTAAATGATTTACTGTTTCCATTGCTGCTTTAAGTGTATTCCCAATTTTACAATCAAAATTAAGGAAGCCCACCACTATAATTTTGTTATGTGTTTCTATTTAAACAGCATACTTAAAAATTATTGAAAAAAGAATACTTATTTCCTTTTGCAGTTATTTTTGGGGGCAAATTTTTATTTTAAAAAAAGGACTCTATAGCCAGCTTCTTTTGTTTAGAATGGCTTATAACAGGGATCTCCAAACTACGGCCCTCCAGCTGTTGTAGAACTACACGTCCCATGAGGCATTGTAAAACTCTGACATTCATGGATGTGACTGGGCATGATGAGAATTGTAGTTCCTGAACAACTGGAGGGCCATAGTTTAGAGACCCCTGGCTTATAATGTGCAACTATAAACAAGCAAAAAATTGGGGGAGCAAACCCTGAACATGTATATCTAAAGCCGGTGCAGCTATGGACCAAGCAACATGTATATTAAAAAAGAATAGCGCAACCATGCAAAAGAAATGACTATCAAATATGGAGACAATCCATAAATAAAAATGGGGGTTTAGTCCCACCATATGGCCATATCATGCTCAAGCCCACCACTGCGTCAAAGTACCCCATTATCAGTGGGTCCTACACTATCCATAGAAAAGGGGTGAATCCAGCCTCTCCAACCCTTGGAGACAACACTCCTTGCTGGGAGAGATGTGCTAATGCACTACAAAGGACTCCTCCTGTATCTACTTGATGGTGGACTCTGATAGAGTACAGGTGTGTGTGGGGGGTGGGATGCTCAACCACAGAAGTCTGGTCAGACCGAATACATAATAAACATTCCCCTATATCGGGGAAAGTGCACATCGGCCCTCAATATATCGGCTTTGCCGATAATCGGTCGATCTCTAGTTAGAAACCCTGTAAGGTTTATTTTAGCCATTTTTGCCCATTGCAGAGATTTCCCTTCACTTCCTGTCCCATAGCCAAAACAGGAAGTGAGAGGAAATCCCTGAAAATGAAGGGAATCTCTTGGGCCCCCCCAGGTTACCAGAACTAGTATCCCCATTGGGATTTACTTTTCTGGGTACACCCCAAAATTTGGGATTTTCTTTTACTTTCCCTTTTAATGATAATGGTTAAGAGGACAAACAGAGAGGGTGAATCTCCATAACGGGGACACAGACAGCAATAAAAAGTGACAGGGGTTCTCTGATCCATCTCCACTCTATCTAAAAATAAAAAAAAAGTTTTGCCTTTAGTTATACTTAAAATCACATAGGAGGGGAGTTAGGATTTTTAACCACTTGCCGACCGCCGCAAGTACATATACTGCGGCGGTCAGCCCCTCACAGGCAAAGTGACGTATGGGTACGTCACTAGCCTGTGAGGCTCTGGGGAGCGAGCACGCGCCGCCGGAGGCGCGCTCCCGTGCGGTCACGGACCCCCCGCGCGTGTGACCGGCGGACCCGATGTCCGCCGGTCACTCGGCGATCGTCGGTGGAGAGGGAGAAAGGCAGGCGGCTGATGTAAACAAGCCGCCTGTCATTCTCCCCTGTGTAGAAACAGTGATCATACGATCAATACTCTGCGGGACTCTGCGGGACCAGCTACAAGGCCAGCATTCCGGAGAGTACGCACAGTACTAGTAATAAGCCCCAGTTCCAAAATTCTATTGTATTATTTAAAGTACTGTGCGTACTCTCCGGAATGCTGGCCTTGTAGCTCTTCCCGCAGAGTATTGCGCCGCCCCTTGTCTTGATTCCCATGATAATTGATCGTAGGCTGCTGTACTTAAACCTGACTTCAGGTGGCGGTCTCTTACGCTTGAGGAAGGAGCCGAGTGCGCATGCTCCGAAACGCGTTGCGTCATTTCCGGGAGCCTGCGTTCCACTGCGGCTTCCGGTGTTACCAGTTCCTTTGACCAGCTTCCTGTGACGTCACCTCCGGGCCGGTGGACGGCCGGATCGTGCAGCTAGAGACGCTGCTATACGGACTGGAGCTTACTAATGTGTAAGTTTTTATGTAATGTTATGCAATAAACATTTTTGGCTTACTACAGTGGCGCCTGTCTCTCTCTTCAATAATGTTATTGCTGATCGGTGTAAATGCAGCCCTGTCTTGTTCTAGGGTGTGCTCCGTCGGTGCACTCAGAACTGTGACATCACTGACAACTCACAGTCAACTACCAATGATTGGGAGCCAGTGGGTTGGCCTCCCAATGACCTCAGCCAATCACAGTAGTGCATGATCGGAAATCCCCCCTATCCCCTTGGCAGTTATGGCCTATTTAACCACTTCAGCCCCGGAAGGTTTTACCCCCTTAGTGACCAGGCCATTTTTACCAATTCGGCACTACTTTATTTTAACTAAAAATTGCGCGGCCGTGCGACGCTGTACCCAAATACAATTGATGTTCTTTTTTCCCCCACAAATAGAGCTTTCTTTTGGTGGTATTTGATCACCTCTGCGGTTTTTAGATTTTGCGCTAAAAAAACTGAAATAGAACGTCAATTTTGAAAAAAAAACTCCATATTTTTTACTTTCTGCTATAAAACATTCCTAATAAAAAGTTTTTTAAAATGACATTTTTTTATCAGTTTAGGCCAATTTGCATTCTGCTACAAATTCTTGGTAAAAAAAAATCCCAAAAGCGTATTTTAATTGGCAAAAGTTATAGATTTTACAAACTACGGGATAGATTTTTGGACTTTTTATTTAATTATTTTTTATTAGTAATGGCGGCGATCATTATGGCAGACAGATCGGACCCCTAACTGACATTTTTGACACTTTTTGGGGACCAGTGACATTAATACAGTAATCAGTGCTAAATATTATCCACTGTTACTGTATAAATGACACTGGCAGAGAAGGGGTTAATACTGGGGGTGATCAATGGGTTAATGTATCCCTAAATATGCTTGCTCACTGGGGGGGGGGTCAATGACAGGCACAGAGAGATCGCGGTTTCAGCATAGCTGAAACTTCTGATCTCTCCCTGCCTGTCTGACAGAAGACTTGAATGCTTTGTTTACACAAGCATGCGGTTCTTCTGTCAGTTTATCTGATCACGGGAGGCCGGCAGCAATCGCCGCCGCTTAACCCGCGGCCCGCCTCACACTGTGCACGAAATCACGTAGTACTACGTGGTTTTGCGCAGCCGAGCCGCCCTGCCGCAGTAATACTATGGTGGGCAGCCGGCAAAAGGTTAAAGCACTGTCCTTAAAGCGGAGTTCCACCCTAAAATTATACTTACCTCCATCTTTTTGCTCTGGGTCACCTGAAAAACAAATGGATAATCACAATTTTTTTTTTTTTACTTACCTCGTTTAGAAGAAAATATACTTACCTTACTTCCTCTTCCTCCCCTCAGCGGCCACGGCGATTCGTCACTTCCTTGCAATGATTCCTGGGAGCTGAACGTCATCGCTCCCAGGAATCAATGCGCCTGCACCGGCCCCGGCGTCAGTTCCGGTGCAGGCGCTGTCATACCTTGCTAAACAGCTTCTGGGCATACCAGGCTGTGCAGGGATGACGCTGCGGCACCGGAAGTGACGTCGGGGCCGGTGCAGTGCATCGTGGGACCGAAGAAGACGGAAGAAGATGAAGAAGAGGATCGCGCTGGCTTCAAGCTGCCCACACCTGAGATGGAAGCGCTGGACAATACATTTTCAAGGTAAGTATTTCTCCTAAGGTAAGTGCAGCCCGGGACAGATCAGAGGCTAGCCATTGTGGAATGTACTAGCCCTGACTGTCCCGGGGGTATTTTTATTAAAAAAACTTTCCCAGGGTGGAACTCCGCTTTAAGTGGTTAAGTATTTTTTTAAGTTGTGCCATGTAAATGTGAACATGTTACAAATATACAATAGGTGTTATCTCAATTTGGCTGCAAAAGTGGAAATACACTTTGAAAAAGTGATGTTCTTTGGAAGGAGGTTTGTGCATTGTTTGCTTACAGACTCCAAAGCATGGGAAGCCCTATAAAAAAAAAAAAAGAACCTGGAGGGGGGCAGCTGGTCACATGACCTGGTAAAGTCATGTGACTGGCTCTTTTTCCACGCATTCCGTGCGACACCGCAGGCTCCATATTACTCCATGGATTTGAGAATTCTCCTTTATCAATAGGTTCCTGAGTGCTCTTGGAAGCAGGCCCATGAGTTTAAATCCTACAAGACTTTCTATACACACACACGGATTTCATAAGCTGCAATTACTGTAGTTATATCTCATACAATGTTTCCAACATATTCTTGCATATATTAGCACCAGGAATAACGCCATCTGTGCTCAAGAAGCTTTTCTACATTTTTTTTTTTTTTTTACAATTTCTGTGGTTAGAATTAAATAACATAATGTGTAACTCTAATGAAATATGAAAAATGTAATATCGAGTGTAACTTTTGGTAGCTTATGTTATACATATTTAATATATTCGGACATAAGTACCCATTTCAATGTAGATTCAGTTGGTTGACTATCTGGAAATCTTTACTTCTGAGACAGAATTTCAGAAGTATTCCAACAAAACAATAATATACATTTTTGGTATTATTATTATTATTATTATTATTATTATTTTTATGCATCATAATCATAGCCATCTTGCTAATCAGGTATGGTAATAAATACAGGTAGCTGTTTACCTTATTTTTTATATGGGGGCAACACCTAAAAAAGATAAAAAGGGAAATAATCTTTTTTTTATGAATGTATTTGATTTGAAACACTTGTATGTATAATTTACAATTATATACAGTAAGTAAATGGGGGATGCCATATTTGCTCATAATAACATATGCAGACCTCTATTTCTGATATGTAGTGTACACAATGGTTATACTTCTTCTCAGGGCTTTTTTTTCTCAGAGAATAGGTGCAGGAACTCCCCCTTTTAAATCACCCCTTGTCTCCACCCCCTACCCAACTTTGAGCACTGTCCCTTGGTTCCACCTCCCAGTACCACCCCTTTTAGAAAATACAGAACCAAGTATCATCTTGTTGTGCTAAATAATTTGTATAAAATGTGTTAATAACAAGAAAAGCAGTAAAATAGATCCCCTGCAGCCAGCAACAATAGAACCTCCAGCAACAATAGATCCCACCCCAGCAACAATAGATCCCCTACACAACAATAGACCCCCGCCCAGCAACAATGGACCATCCAAAACAAAATACCACACCCAACAACAAAATTATTGTTATTCCAGCAACATTAGAACCCCCCTCCCCCCTCAGCAGCAACAACAGACTCCCCAGCAACAAATGACTCCACCCAAGCAACAAAAGATCCCATCCCAGCAACAATAGATCCCCTACACAACAATAGACGCCCACACAGCAACAATGGACCATCCAAAACAAAATACCACACCCAACAACAAAATTATTGTTATTCCAGCAACATTAGAATTCCCCCCCCCCCCCCCCCCTCAGCAGCAACAACAAATCTCCCGACAGCCAGCATCACTAGACCATCCTGCAGCCAGCAACAATAGACCTCTCCATCAACAGTAGATCCCTACCTGCCACATAAGATCCCCAGCAACAATAGACCCTCACACAAAAACAGATCACCAGTGACAATAGATCCCACAGCAGCCAGGACTAAGAGACCCTCCAGCACACCCCACACCCCTTGCTATGACATACATTCAGTGCTGGAGGTGCCACAACTGCGTTCCCCCGCGTTCCCGCTGAAAAAAAGCCCTGCTTCTTCTGCTTCTCACAATGCATGTCAATGAGTTGGTCAAGCCACCAAAAACAACTTATTTTCTGTTTGGCTTATTTTCACAGTTGTCAAGATAGAGAGACAGATGAATAGCACTGGGCTTTTAGGAGCTCCCTCCAATGGCAACATATTTATATAATTAATAAAATAACAAACTATGAAAGGGCAAGCTAAAAGATGTAAAAGTATCCATGTCAAAAATGACTTTGGTACTATTAATAATAAATAACTATGAATGAGCCAAATGTATCTGGGTTCGGTTCAGGGCCGGTTCCGTGAACCCTACTGAAGTTCAGGTGCCAAATCTGAACCCTACTAAAACCACTGGGAGCCAATGTTAAAAACCAATAATATCCATTTTCTAGGCTAATGGACAAAGAATTGTCAAACAAATGACTTGGGGGGACTAGGCACTGCCCTGAGAAATATGTACCAAAACAAAAAATATACTTTGAACATTCCGTTTGGGGGAGATCAGCAATTAGGGGCAACAATAAAAATTCAAAGTCCATTAAATAGCATGCCAGGGGGATGCCCTGACCAGGGCTGTAGCACAGCTGTGTAATGTGTACAACCTACTACAGCAAAACCGTGTCATTTAGTCAATGATGTCACAGGGATTCCATTGATGTCATTGACCAAATATGGTTCAGATGAAAGCCCGAACAAGCAAAATTTTCACAAAAACGTTCATATAAACATATCCCTCAGTTGTCACAAAGCATTTAAATTAATGATTGAGGGGGTCATTCTTTTTGGGTAGTGCCACTGAACACCTACTGAAGAATTTTTTTGGGGGGAGGAGGGGGGAGTTTAAGATGTGTTATTTGTTTAAAGGGCGTGGGATTAAAGTACCTCTGACCTCCAATGATTGTAGAAATTAGCATTTTATCTGTCTCAAAAAAATTATATAAAATTATTTTGGGAACACTATTGCATAACCAAGTAATTGTCAGTCAAACTATGAGAGCACCAAAAACTAAAATGTGGCCTGGTAAGGGACATTTACAGGCATGAACTGTGGTTAAAAAGCAGTAAAGTAAACACTGCAATATGACTATAAACATTTAATAAAATACTTTTAAAATACACCTGCCTCTTTGTCCTGGGGGTGTGGGAAGGTCATTAGCCATGTGTAAGCTCCAACGCAGACCAAGATGCAGCTTACACAGGCCTTTTAAATGAGGTCCTCGGTAGGCAAACAGATTGACACCGGTTAGCATGGGAAAACTGCAAGAGGAAGTTAGCTAACAAGAAAAGATGTCATTGTACCCCGAGTGGCCAAAGTTACAGGTTCAAATTAAAGAAAAAGTGCACTTCAGACAAAGT
Source organism: Pelophylax lessonae (assembly GCF_965119305.1). NCBI lineage: Eukaryota > Metazoa > Chordata > Amphibia > Anura > Ranidae > Pelophylax > Pelophylax lessonae. The sequence continues at coordinate 58,636,136 of NC_138771.1, read as the reverse complement.
GTCTTATTTTTTTGCCCCCTGTGTCCTCAGGGTATTGATCCCACCCTTGACCTCCATGGCTAGATACTTACTAAGATCTGAAGCCTGTTGACTACTAGAATTGTTGACATTCTGTTCTGCAAGTCTGCTGTCTGCACCATGGAGCCCTAGAGGGGTTGGCTCCCGACTGAAGACACAGGGAGATATCCCTGAGGTCACAATATGCAAAGGTAAGGGTGGGATTGAGTACATGAAGACACGGGGAGAAAAGTCCTATAGATTACTATGGGGTTCTACTGATCAGGTGTGGGCAGAGGACTACTGATTTGAGGCGTAAAATATCCCTGAGGAAGGGGAAGGGTGGGATTGAGTACCTGAAGACACAGGGGCATAGAATAAGTGCACTTTATGCCCTTTATCCTTACATAAAACTGTATTTTCTACAGAAATTTGTAGATGATAACTGAGCAATATAGGGAAAGGGGTAGTACAGTGGGCAGCAAGGTTGCTTCTGCCATCTAGCACTGGGGCCCCTGGTTTGAGTCCTGGTCAGGACACCATCTACATGGAAAACTGAATTTTTGTAAAATCTTACCGTAAAATTCCTTTCTCTGAGTCCTCCGACAGTCGCCGCCTCCTCTAAGTCATCACTATTGGAATTGACTTCTGCGGAGCGGAAGTCAATACCAATAGTGATGACTTAGAGGAGGCGGCGACTGTCGGAGGACATAAGAGAAATTGCATTTTCCCCCTTGGCTTACATGGGTGTCCTCCAGCTACTCCGGCTTCCCCCCCACGCTTCAAAGACAGGCTGGTAGGTTAAAGCGGAGTTCCAGTCTCCAAGCCAACAAAATGATAACAAAATCATTGAGTTTGTTGTAATTCACCAGAACCTACAACGGAAAGTGATGCCCATGTGCACATTCTAATTACTTATGATCCAATTAGTTATCTTTTCTCACCCTCGATTTGGCTACAGCCATGAAGGATGTGGGCAGCTGAAGCCGCCCTGGCTTCATTTCTGGGTTTTCGTGCAGCTGCTGTCTCCTGTCCTTACATCTGACCAGTCAGGAGGAACATGCCCGCACAGTAGTCTCGTAGATACTGTTCTGGTCAGGAATTCTCACGATAATACAAGATACCCTAAGACTTCTGGGATCGATGACATAGATATCCCAGGAGTCAACGGTACAGGCTGCTGACGTAGTCGCCTAGGTGAGCATGACCAGAAGTCAAAGGGAAGACTAATAAAAAAAAAGTACTTGATTTAGAAATTTCAAGACATAACTATCCAAACAGTACAGCACTATAGGTGGACATTACAATGAGGCAAATTTTTTAAAATTTTTTAAATTCAGTTTTAATGACTTCTGTATAAAGAGGCCCCAATATGTGGGCTAGGGAACCTTAGATTGCAAGCTTCTTGAGGGCAGGGACTGATGTAAATATGCAGTGCGCAAAACGATGCATAAATTGCCGGAGCTATATAAATATCTGTATTTAACCGCTTGCGGCATGCTGGCTCGGCTGCGCGAATCGACGTATGGGTACGTCAGTTCGGGGGAACGGTACTGGGGGCCAGCAGCACGCTCCCACTAGGCAGCGGGGATGCCGATCCACGGGACCAGCGGTTGCCATTGCCGCCGGGCACCCGCGATTGCTCCCCGCTGAGAGAGAAGGACGGTCAGCTGTTGTAAACACATCCTTCTATATAGGATCACAGGTCTCTGTGGTAATTTCACAAGCCCAACCGAGGCGGGCCGCGATTGCTGCTGGCCTCCCGTGATCGTCAGATAAACTGATAAACTGACAGAAGACCTGCATGCTTGTGTAAACAAACCATTAGAGTCTCCTGTCAGACAGGCAGGGAGAGATCAGAAGTTTCAGCTAAGCTGAAACCACAATCTCTCTGTGCCTGTCATTGAACCTCCCCCCCGCCACAGTAAGCAAGCATATTTAGGGATACATTAACCCTTTGATCACCACTGTGTTACCCCTTCCCTGCCAATGTCATTAATACAGTAACAGTGCATATTTTTAGCATTGATTATTGAAGTAATGTCACTGGTCCCCCCAAAAGTGTCAAAAATGTTAGTTATGGTCCGATCTGTTCGCCGCAAAGTCGCAGTCCTGCTAAAAACTGCTGATCGCCGAAATTACTAGTAATTAAAAAAATAAAAATGACATAAATCTTTCCTGTAGTTAGTAGACGCGATAACTTTTGTGCAAACCAATCAAAATACGCTTATTGCAATTTTTTTTTTTTTTTATATTGCAATTTTTTTAACCAAAAATATGTAGCAGAATACAAATTGGCCTAAAAGGATGAAAGGTTTGGATTTTTAAATTTTTTTTTGGGGAATGCTATATAGCAGTATGTGAAAAATATTGTTTTTTTTTTTTATTTTTTCAGAATTGTTGCTCTTTTTTTGCTTATAGCACAAAAAATAAAAATCGCACAGGTGATCAAATACCACCAAAAGAAAGCTCTATTTGTGGGAAAAAAGGATGTCAATTTAATTTGGGTACAGCGACACACAACTGCGCAATTGTCAGTTAAAAAATAACGCAGTGCCGAATCGCAAAAAATGGCCTGGCCATTAAGGGGGAAAATCCCTCCGCTCCAGAACTGGATATTAAATACATAAAAGATAAAGCACACGTTGATTTCTCAGCATGTATGCAACATTCAAACATCGATGAAGACGGGAAGATCTGTTGCCGGGAGTCCCAGTGGTCTGCAGTCAAGCTAAAGATTGTCAGATTTCTCTCTCTGATCCAGCCATCTAAGGGCAGCACTTTATAAGCTAGTCTTTATTTAATCTCTGCAATATTGAAGATAAAACATTTTTCTACACTGTTTAATAACTGGTACATGTACAATTATTTAATCTACCGGTTGACATGTGCAGCCCATCAGCGCTCAGGCCTCCCAACACCCCCCCCCCCCCTCCTTCACTCACATTTCATGGATGAATGGAGACCTTAAGTGACTGTGACTTCAAATCTCTATTACCCAGGGGCCCTAATTTAGTTGTTGCACGCTCACCATGAAATCCCTGGTCCCAGCTCTGAATCGCAGCCAGCACAAGCACTTTGTTATTCCTTTATCTATCACTCAGGGATTTGGCACCATCCCAGACATTACTTTCCAAGTCTTTTCCTGCACTGAGTTCTCCCCACACTCTGCAAACCAAGTGCAGGAGCTGTGCACACAAAGTTTTCTTGTAAACTTTTATTTCAAGCTTATGTTTCTTTCTGAGCTCCTAGATACAGAAAATAATCTTATTTTCAGGATTAACAAGAACATTTATCTCAGAAGAATAGAGGGAAAGGCTTGAAAGTCTTCAGAGGAATTTTACAATGCACGCAGGATTGCTTTGTGGATGAAAATAATGAACTATTAGAGACACGTTCGGCTTCATGCAAATTCTTGAAAGAAGAACGGCTCTGATTAGCCAAAGCAACCAATCAGATGCAGCCTTTGATGTCTCTAGTACGGTAAAAGATAATGAGAGTAGGAATCTAAGCTGCTCTTCTTCAGGCCTCATTTATTGTTTCTGCTCCTGAGTTGTTGTGCAAACCACTGACAATACCTCTAATGGGGGGAGAGTCCTGCTTTGTAGATTACAGGAAGTTAAAGTAGAGCTATAGGAAAACAATTTTTTTTTAATTTTGGGTAGAGCAAGGAAGGGTTTGAATCCTTGTCAATTTTAGTTTTCGCCATCTGTGACCCATTGTGAAGATTTCCCTTCACTTCCTGTCCTATAACCAAACAGGAAGTGAGAGGAAATCCCCGAAAATTAAGGGAATTCCTTGGGGACCCCCAAGCAGTGGCGGCTTTTTCTCTATTTTTATATAATAGACAATTGTAAGATTTTATATTTTATAATTTTCGACCTTTTATGAATATGGAATTTTTGATATTTTCCTCCTCAATCTTCATCCAGCAGAGTTTCCAATTCTTGGGTTTCAGCTGTCCCCAACCAGCCGCTGGCTGGATAGCACACACCTTTGAGATCTCTCTCTGTGGATCATCATTAACAAAGAATCCCTCCTGACACCTCTGATCAGCACTTCTTGGTCAATGGTTTGAGCACTCTGATTTACCTGTTTTTAATATGATGTTGGCAGGTCTACAATTTCAAATCAACATAGCAGAATATGTAAGTGTTTTTCTGTCTTTAATTTTGTATTTGGGACATTGTCCTTTTTTCACAAACTTTGTGATAAATTGTAACATGTCTATAAATATTACAAAATGACTGATTTGTGCAATTAATCATCCACAGACCGCTATCCAAGGTTACCCCTGAAGAAGGAGTTATAATTGTGACTTTGAAACGCGTTGGGTCTATACCCTGTGGTCTAGTGGTCACTTTTCTGCCTGCGGATTTTATGTATTGTATTAGCTTGCCATTCTTTTAACCCATGTAATTTTTTCTAATAAATTGTATTTTCATTAAATATTTTGTTGTTTACATTCAACTTCTTTGCAAGCAGTGGCGGTTGGTCATATGGGGAGCCCCCCCAATCCCTGAGTCTGGCCCCCTAATCTACATGCGGGGCGCTGGATGCATGGAGCTCAATGGGGCTTTTTTTTTTTAACCATGTGATTAGAGCCAGATGCTCTCACAGGCTAAAAAAAAGGGTGGGCTTGGGGCGCAGAGCAGTGCGCCCCAAGCCCACCCAGTTGTGTGACAATAGCGAATGAAAATTCACTATTGTCACACAGATCCTCCTCCTGGCCAATCAGGAAGCGGGTTTTGAGACCCGTTTCCCAATTGGCCGAAAGGAGAAGCCATGCCATTGGGTATGGAGGAGGAGGGAGGAGATGGAGACGCAGAAGACGGGGAAGAAGCCGCCTCCGCCTGCCTGTCTGTCTGTCCTCTCCTCTGTCTCGCTGTGGTGGGGGTATGGTGTGCGGCCTGGTGTGGTCCGGGGGGGGGGTATGGTGCGGTCGGTCTGACACCCCCCCCCCCCCGGTCCATGGAGAACCAGCCTCCACTGCCCGAAACCCGAAATTTGGGATTTTCTTTTACGTTCACTTTCAGAGATAATGGTAAACAGGACAAATAGTGAGGGTCAATCTCCCTAACGGGGGCACAGACAACAAAAAAAACCAGACAAGCGTGCTAATCCCTATCCCAAACTTAAAAAAAAAGGCTTTGTCTTTAGTTAATTCTTTAATCATCTAAGGACTGGAAAGTTTTACCCCCTTAATGACCAGGCCATTTTTTGCGATACGCCACTGCATTATTTAACTGACAATTGCGCGATCGTGCGATGCTGTACCCAAATAAAATTATGTCCTTTTTTCCCCACAAATAGAGCTTTCTTTTGGTGGTATTTGATCACCTCTGCAATTTTTATTTTTTGCGCTATAAACAAAAAAATAGCGACAATTCTGAGAAAAAACCTCCCAAAAAAACAATATTTTTTACTTTCTGCCATCCACTCTATCCAAAAAAAAAAAAAAAGCTTTGTCTTTAGTGTCTTTATGGCGCTTTTCCACTGCATAGAACCGTACCGGCTCGGCACGCTTTTGTGCTTTTCCACTGCGGTACCGCATGGTATAGGGTCGGAACGGTTCGTTACGGTACGGTATAGGCTTGCTTTTCCACTGCATGGAACCGAACGGTACGGTACGGTACGGCTCTGAAAAAACAGTACCTACTCGATTGTGGTTCCAACAGGTACCAAACTGGTACCATATCCCACAATCCTTTGCATGCAGTCACTACTAGCCACTGATTGGTCAGAGAATCACACCCACCCCGTTGTTATCCCACCCACTTAACTTTAGTACTACTTTAGTGGAAAAGCAAACCTATACCGTACCGTACCGAACCGTTCCGACACTATACCATGTGGTACCGCAGTGGAAAAGCAAACTGGGCCAAGCAGGGCCGAGTAGAGCCGAGCCGGTACTAGCCGGTACTTGCAGTGGAAAAGTGCCATAAGTTATACTTTAAATTAGAACTATAGGAAAAATGTTTTTTTTTTTTTTTTCAATTTCCGATAGAGTAAGGGAGTGTTATAGCCTAGTTTTTTTTTTTTACATTATGTCCCATCTGAGAGATTTCCCTTCACTTCCTGCAAATTAAGGGAATTCCTTGGGGATCCCCAGGTCACCAGAACTAGTTTCCCCTTTGGAAGATTTCCCCTCTATTACTTTTCTGGGGACAACCCAAAATTTGGGATTTTCTTTTACTTTCACTTTCAATGATAATGGTAAACAGGGCAATAGAGAGGAGGGCTGTGCTTAATGGGGGGCACAGACCGCAATAAAACCATTCCATTTGCTCTGGTGAGGCGGCTCCCACACAACAAGACTTCCGTCAATGGGCACCCAACCGTACCTAAAACCATAGAAGTACAGAAAGGAGCACCAAGAGTCCAAGATAATTTTAACCACTTTAAGACCACCCATCGCACACATACTGCAGCAGGGCGAATGCTCTGTGCCAGATAACTTACCTAGTAAGTGATCTAAAACTTCCGGGTCTGAGTCGCCCATGTATGCTGCCGGAGACCCGCTCCCGCTGTGATTAGACACAGCGGGAGCTGATCTGTGGGTGTCCGCCGGCACCCGCCAATCATTAGGATCTGCCAATGTAAACAAGGCAGATCGCTGTTCTGTCAGTAGGGAAGGCATTGATCCTGTTTTCCTGCAAATGCCTTCTCCTAGTAAAAGCACCTCCCACACAGTGCACAAACACTGGTTAGGCACACAGTTAACCCTTTGATTGCCCCTGATGTTTAACTCTTTCCCATTCCGTATCATTAGTACAGTGACAGTGCATATTATTAGCACTGATCACTGTATTAGTGTCACCGGTCCCCAAAAAGTGTTAAAGGTGTCAGTTAGTGTACCGACTATCTGCCACAATATCGCAGTCCTGCTATAAGTTGCCGATCGCCACCATTACTGGTCAGAAAATAAAAAATACCACACTATAACTCTTGCGCAAACCAATCAATATATGCTTATTGGGATTTTTCTTTACCAAAAATTTGTAGAATACATATTGACCTAAATTGATAAAGAAGTTTGATTTTTACATTTTTTTTTAAATTAAAAAATATAGTTTTTTTTCTTTTTTTCAAAAATGACGGTCTTTTTTTGTTTATAGCGCAAAAAATAAAAACCGCAGAGGTGATCAAATACCACCAAAAGAAAGCTCTGTTTGTGGGCAAAAAGGAAATAAATTTTGTTTAGGTGCAGCGTCGCACGACCGCGCAATTGTCAGTTAAAGTAACACAGTGCCGTATCACAAAAAATGGCAGGTCATAAAGAGGGGGTAACTCTTCCAGAGGGCAAGTGGTTAATTGCTGGTAAAAAAAATAATATAAACACATCCAACGTGTTTTGGGGGCAACAGCGGCCCCCCTTCATCAAGATTCAGTTTATGATAAAACGTGGATGGACTCAGAGAAAACAGTGACTTCACAAATCTGTATTAGAACCGGCTGGACAATGACTGCTTTCAAGTTGTTCCTCCATAAGGAGAGTCCAGTACTGGTTCTATAATAGAAAAAAATATATCAGCGCAAGTTTGTACTCCCCTCAATAAGTGGATAATGTTATCATTTCCTCTCCAGTGTTCATCACAGTACCTCAAAAATCTTTTACAACATTCATATCCAAAAACAGTGCAAAACAAAAAATAGCTATATCAGAAAGTGCTACTGTAACAAAATCTGTGCAGTGCAATCAAAATGAATATAAATATATTCATCAAAAAGTGCTAGTGCAAAATATAAATAACAAAAATTATCTGTGCAATGTAATCAGAGCAAAATAAAAATCTAAATAAATACAATTTAAAAAAATATAAAAGACACCTACTCAAGTCATAAAAAAAAAAAAAAAATGTTATACATGTGTAAAATCAAAAAAATCTAAAAAATTATTAAAAAGCAATATTCAATCTTCTTTAAAGTCCCAAGTGAATAGAAAAAGTGCAAAAAAGTGTCTATCAAATGATACAACATCTTCTGTGAAAAAGACATGCAAAACACCCAACGTTCTCCTTCCACCGTATCCCCCAAACTGACTCATCAGATGGGGTAGCTGGTCAGATTATAAACCAGCAAATGCGCCTTTTTTTATACAATTTCCAGCAGGTTGGTTCCTATTCCAAAGGATGGTCAATCCCATCATACCATACAGGCATTCTCACAGAGATAGGTAAGGGTAGTATTTTGAAAAAAGGAGAATCTACATAGTGTAATTCCATAAAAGAATCTTCACTTGTTTATTAAAATGTAAGCTTTACACTAACATTTTCCAGTGTCTACCCAACACTGGTGATAAAAAGCATTCGTCCTTCATTCTAACCGAGCCGCAAGTGTAGGTCATACCTGTGCGATGGTGTTCAGCGTCCTGGCCCTGCCCTACTAGTTTCGTCACTAGACGTCCTCATGGAGCGGTCACTCTATAATAGATCTGTAAAATCATTGTTTTCTACACTTGGAGTCTATACAAGTTTTATACTGAGACCGAGTTAAGCCTTAGCGTACTGATCCTACCCTCTACTTCTGCAGATAGGTACTTGGGTGTTGACTAAAACGCATTTGATTTTTTAAACAACTTTTTTGCAAACAATTCAAATTGTTTGGGACTCTTTCATCCAATTTTGGTCTGTTGTTTCTTTCTGCATTTCTATAGTGTGTTTACTGTGGGGATGATTTACTATTGGATATGGTAGTTGGTATACACTTCAAAGATAGCTTAAAGTGATTGTAAAGTCTCATTTTTTTTTTTTTTTTTTTAAATAACAAAAATGTTATACTTACCTCCTCTGTGCAGTTGGTTTTGCACAGAGTGGCCTAGATCCTCCTCTTCTTGGGTCCCTCTTCTGTTCTCCTGGCCCCTCCCTCCTGTTGAGTGCCCCTACAGCAAGAAGCTTGCTGTGGGGGTACCCGAGCTGAGTCACTGCTCCCTTTGTCCATTCAGACATAGAGCCACGACCCGGTCCCACCCCCTCTCTCTCCTGCTTGGCTGACTGACTTTAATTGACAGCAGCGGGAGCCAATCACGCCAAGATGCTGTCTCAGCCAATGTGGAGTGGAGTCCAGGGCAGTTGAGACACCCCTTCAACATAGCTGGATAGAGATGGGCTCAGGTAAGTATAAGGGGGGGGGGGCAAGGGGGGGCTGCTGCACACAGAAGTTTTTTTTTTAACTTAATGCATAGACTGCATTAAAATAAAAAACCTTCTGCCTTTACAATCCCTTTAAAATGTTACTAAACCCAGGAGCCTGCATTCACTATTTCTGGTCTCCCGCTGTACACAGAATATGAAAATGTGATTATTTTAGTAAATATAAACTGCTAAATACCTTTTCTCATCAGCAGTATAAAGCCATCTTATGACTTCCATGTGTTTCTAGTTAAAGCTTGTAGGAGGAGTTTACATTCTACTCTGACTGTCCTATAAGGCTGCAGAACCTCTGACCCTCTGTCTGGAGAGTGCTGATTGGCCCTGTGCTGATCACAAAAAACCTCTCCAGCAAACTGAGCATGTGCAGAGTGTCCCTGAGACTCTGTATTATCAGGAGATGGTTTGGGGATTTCGGAAGAAGGGGAGGATCAGAGAGAGAAGACAGGATCAAACAGCCTTTTTATACAATACAGAGGATTAACCCCTTAGGTTTAACAGTGAGTATAACAAGCATGATTTACTGCATATACAGACCGATTTTACCATTGTGGGTTTAACCACTTAAGCCCCGGAAGATTTTACCCCCTTCCTGACCAGGGCCTATTTTGCGATTCTGCACTGCGTGACTTTAACGGACAATTTCGCGGTCGTGCGCCGCTTTACCTAAACGAATTTGACGTCTTTTTTTCCACAAACAGAGCTTTCTTTTGGTGGTATTTGATCACCTGTGCGATTTTTTGATCATGCGCTATAAACAAAAAAACAGCGGCAATTTTGCAAAAATAACAATATTTTTCAATTGTTTTTTTATATGAAATTCCCCCCCAAAAAATGTAAAAATCTAAATTTTTTAAAATTTTCGGCTAATTTGTTTTATGCTGCATATGTTTGGTAAAAAAAATCGCAAAAAGCGTATTTTGATTGTTTTGCGCAAAAGTTATCGCGTTTACTAACAAAGGGAAAGATTTTTGTCATTTTTGTTGTTTTTTTTTTAACGCGTAATGGCGGCGATCTGATTTTTTTTGCGGTACTGCGACATTGCGGCGGACAGATTGGACCCTTGACTGACATTTTTGACACTTTTTGGGTTACCAGTGACATTACTACAGTAATCAGTGCTATACATATGCACTGTTACTGTAAAATGACACTGGCAGTGAAGGGGTTAACTTTTTTTGAGAGGGAGGGGTCATGTGTGTCCCTAGGGGCGTGATTCTAACTGTGATTGGCTGTGGCTTGAGGTGTAGGAACAGTGATCAACGGTCCTACATAGTAGAACCATATGATCACCATTCCTTCCTACACAGGGGAGAATGACAGGCGGCTTGTTTACATTAGCCGCCTGCCTTTCTCCCTCTCCACCTGACGATCGCCGAGTGACCGGCGGACATCGGGTCCGTCGGTCACACGCGCGGGGGGGGGGTCCGTGACCGCGCGGGAGCGCGCCTCCGGCGGCACGCGGGAGCTCACTAGACCCTCACAGGCTAGCGACGTAGTACTACGTCGCTTTGCCTGTGAGGGGCTGACCGCCGCAGTAAATAGTCGTTCGGCGTTCGGCAAGCGGTTAAAGTTGAACTTCAGGAATTATATTTTTTAGCTTGAGCCAAACTGGAAAAAATATAATTCCTGGAATTCAGCTTTCACATTTTTACAGTCTACCTATATTGTTCTGGGCAGTTATCTCATACTATACCGTTAGCCCTGGAAGCAGTTAGCGGTCTCTGTGCCATACAGCTCTCCTAGTCTTTATGACAACAATTTCTGTACCCGCAGTTATTTCAGTTCACAGCTCCGCCTACTCCGATATGCCATGGAGAGAAGAGTTTTTGTCCACCCAGTTTTATTCTCTCTTTTATTTAACAGCTGATGCTGAACTTCCACTCGGTATGACATAAAATTTCAGCTGGTTACCAAAGTTGATAGGATCTTTATATGGATGAGGAAAAAAGTCCCGATGAACATTTCCCAACACACCGACATCCAAAAGAGAGCTGTAAACCTTCCAGCCTTGCTGGTAACAGTAACATTTTTGGGAGGTTTACAAAGCAGAGCAGCTAGGCTAAATATTTAGGAGATATGTATTCCACAACAATGGACTGCCAACTATGAGATCAACTCCGTTCCAAGAACTTCTAGTGGAATGACTGGAAGCAATGCTTAATCTGTTTGCTCCTATCTTGAAAAAAATTAAAAAGGATACTTACTATGATGAGCTGTTGTAAAACTATTCATCCAATCAACCTCTGTGTATGTGACAACTAATCCTAGACACAAATGTGATAAGTAGATAATTAAATGCGGCTGTCCGGGAATTACAAAGGGGACCTCTATGGAAAAACAAATCTAGTACTGTAGAATAGATATCAAAACATTCAATGATAATGGTAATTTCAGCTTTGATTGGCTTTTTGCTAAGTGCGAGTAAATGATGTGTGCTGTTATGGCAAATACTGCTGCTGATATAGCAACTTTTATGGGAAAAGTCAGAAAAGCAAATATACTAAAAGTGTTAGAGAAAATATGTTATCAGGATCTATCAAGTAGCAATTATTCTAACGGTTGCAGGCAGCCTTGGGGGTGTTATGTGATGAAGGAGACTAGTTAGAGTGTCTGGTAGGTTTTAATCTGTAAATCGGGCAAGAATGAGCATGAATTTTTCTTACCATACTAAGGCCTACATTTTCACTTTGGTCAAGATATTGTATGATTTATCCATTAACCACTTCAGCTCCGCAAGGTTTTACCCCCTTAACTGCTTGCCGACAGCCGCAAGTACATTTACTGCGGCAGTCAGCCGCTCCTGGGCAAAGCGACGTAGTACTACGAAGCTCGCCCAGGAGCCTGTAGGGGGCGAGCGCGCGCCGCTGGAGGCACGCTCCCGCCCCAGCTCGTTCACAGGGATCCCCGCGCATGTGACCGGCTCTGATGTCTGCCGGCCACTCGCGATCTCCCGCTGGAGAGGGAGAAAGGCAGACAGCTGATGTAAACACAGCCGTCTATCATGACTACACCTCCTCTCTAGGTCAGTTGATAGCCTCCCACGGCTTCCAATACCACCTCTACGCTGACGATACCCAAATCTACCTATCCACTCCTCAGCTCTCTCCCTCAGTCTCCTCATGCATCACTAATTTACTATCAGATATATCGGTCTGGATGTCTCACCACTTCCTTTTTTTCCCCACAAATAAAGCTTTCTTTTGGTGGTATTTGATCACCTGTGCAATTTTTATTTATTATTTATTTTTTTATTTAAATAAAAGAGCGACAACTCTTTCTGCTATGTAACAATCCCCCCAAAAAATTATTTAAAATCAAATTTTTTCTTCCTTATAGGCCAATTTGTATTCTAGTAGCTAGAGATGTATCAGTGCTGCTCTTCCTATGTCACTAATTAAGAATAGCTTAATACTCTACCATAGGCTGCTGCTGATAGAGGTAATGTGAACCTTGATTGAAAAACGGTGAAGCTATCAGAACTGCTTTAGTGACCAAATATAACAAATATATATATATATATATATATATATATATATATATGTAAACAACAGATCTTCAATGTGCATTAACCATACATTACTATATAATAATACATAATAAATTTAATTAAAGTGCCGGTGCTATATCACGGAACTGAAGTGCAAATACATGAAACAACTGAAAAAAGTATTTTGGATTTGGTCAGAAAAAGTCCTTATGCATACAGTGCTTGTGCTCTTAAACAGCTGAAAATGGATGATCCTTATAAAAGTGCTCGTGCTTGAATACTTAATAGTGCAGACGACTCAGTGCTCCCCTCTTGTGTCCCCACTCACCAAACAATGGGGAGATCAAACTTATATTCAGAGACTTTGCTTTGCCACTTAGTGGATGCTAGAACAAGAATTTATCCCAGGTTCTCCCAGTGGGGAATGGCTTTATCTCCTGTGATTCCTGGACTCTCCGGTACCCAAATATAATCAAAGAAGAGCCTCCATAGCGTAAAACCATTTATTAAGGATAAAAAGCAAAAGTAATACACTTACATCTGATGATAGTAATGCGCTTAGCCATATAGTGGGAGAGCGCCGTCTCAGCATGCGGTTCACAACTATACCAGAAATGACGTTGGTGCGTTCCACTAACCAGAAATTACGTCTGACACTAGATTCCTGCTTGACGCATTTCGCCCCTCCTACTGGGCATCATCTGAAGCTGGGCAAGCTTCAGTTTTGTTAAAAAACCCTAAAAAATGCAAATGCTAAAAAATGCTGAAAAACGCTGCTGCAAAAACGCTGCAAAACTCATTCTACAGCTACAGCTTTTTTACATCTATTGTACGAAGAATGATCTGCCGATCTTAAGATCATTAGTATAGTGCTTTCGACAGCCAATTAGGAACTTTTGGATGACAAAAACTGGATGTGCAGGCTATAAAATTTTTATTGTACATTGTGAACGCAATGTCCGATTTTTGTTTAATTAGCACAGTTTTCGTCCAAACAAAATCCTAAGAGCAAGACTAGGCATGCTCGGAAACATACAAAACAATTCAACACATTACATTACTTCTGAATTTGAATTCAGTCATATGAGAATTTTCTTATAAAAGTAACCTCTTCACTTTCCATATGAGACTAGCATGCAACAAAAAACGGACGAAAATTTGTCCTATAATCTGATCGTGTGTACTAGGCTTTAGTCTAGTAGGCTTTAGGCTTTAGATGATCCAATGGGGAACAGAAACAATCAATGGTTGGAAAAGACCTCCTACCCAATGATCTTCAAACAAAACAGTCATAGACAGCAAATGATTTTCTTTTATGGCTTGGCAGATCAGCTCATTTACATATTAGAATCTTCCTAAATTTAGGCCAAATTGTTACAGAATATATTTAAAAATCTTCCAGCCCTACTGTTAGAAGCCCTACTGTTGGATCATGCTTTGCTTAGGTTTTTTTTTTGCCTTCCTCTGGATCAGCTGTGGGTATAGGATTGTGTATATGGGATTTTATAGTTGGGTTTTCTTTACTGTTTTTTTATTGTTTGTTTTTTTGTTTTTTATTGGTTGAGCCTGATGGACTTGTGTCTTTTTTCAACCTGACTAATTATGCAACTATGTAACTATGTAACAGAGTTGTATAAAGTACTCAAAACCCATACTTGAGTAAAAGTACAAGTGCTCGATCAAAAACTGACTTGAGTAGAAGTGGAAGTGCTTGATCAAAAAGTGACTTGAGTAGAAGTACTAAAGTATTCAACATTTTTTGTACTTAAGTATTGCAAGTAGTTTTTTAAAAATTTTGCTACTCAAGTACTGAAAGTAAAAGTAACAGGAGTTTTGAAAAAAAAATTGCTACTCAGGTACTGAAAGTAAAAGTACAAGTACTGTGTTTTGTAGTTATTAACCACTTAAGCCCCGGAGGATTTGGCTGCTAAACGACCAGAGGGTATTTTGCGATTCGGCACTGCGTGACTTTAACGGACAATTGCGCGGTCGTGCGACGCTGTACCTAAACGAATTTGGCGTCCTTTTTTTCCCACAAACAGAGCTTTCTTTTGGCGGTATTTGATCACCTGTGCGATTTTTTGATCACGCGCTATAAACAAAAAAAGAGCGTAAATTTTGCAAAAATAGCAATATTTTTCCCTTTTTTTTATATGAAATTCCCCCCAAAAAAAATGTAAAAATCAAAATTTTTTAATATTTTCGGCCAATTTGTTTTATGCTACCTATGTTTGGTAAAATAAATCGCAAAAAGCGTATTTTGATTGGTTTGCGCAAAAGTTATCGCGTTTACTAACAAAGGGAAAGATTTTTGTCATTTTTGTTGTTTTTTTTTTTAACGCGTAATGGCGGCGATCTGCGATTTTTTTTGCGGTACTGCGACATTGCGGCGGACAGATCGGACCCTTGACTGACATTTTTGACACTTTTGGGGTTACCAGTGACATTTCTACAGTAATCAGTGCTATATATATGCACTGTTACTGTAAAAATACACTGGTAGTGAAGGGGTTAACTTTATTTGAGAGGGAGGGGCTGTGTGTGTCCCTAGGGGCGTGATTCTAACTGTGATTGGCTGTGGCTTCAACTGTATGCAGAGTGATCAATGGATCTACATAGTAGATCCATGTGATCATCTCTCATACAGAGAGGAGAATGACAGGCAGCTTGTTTACACAAGCTGCCTGACTTTCTCCCTCTCCCCCGCCGATCGCAGAGTGGCCGGCGGCGATCGGGTCCGCCGGTCACACGCGCGGGGGGGTCCGTGACCACGCGGGAGCGCGCCTCCGGCGGCGTGCGCTCGCTCCCTAAACCCTCACAGGCGAGCGACGTAGACCTACGTCACTTTGCCTGTGAGGGGCTGACCGCCGCCGTAGATAGTCGTGCGGCGGTCGGCAAGTGGTTAAAGAAAGAAGTCAAAAGTTTGAACATCATATTTTTTTTTTTATTATTTCAAATGCAACTTTTATTTATGCATACAGTAACATTTATTTTCGTATGCACTGATAATACACATGTTTTGAGCTTCATGAAACCTGCCATCTACTGTTCTGGCAGTGGTAATTTTTATAATAGTAACGAGTAACTATGCAGCACAAAAAAAAAAATATCGAAGTAGAAGTATTGAAATCATCGAAAAAATGTAGTGAAGTAAAAGTGGAAGTAGGAGAAAAACATACTCTAGGAAAGTACAGATACTGCCTTTCGGTACAGGCATACCCCGCTTTTAAGTACACAATGGGACCAGAGCATGTATGTAAAACGAAAATGTACTTAAAGTGAAGCAATACCTTTTTTCATTTCCTAGGCAAGCTGGCTGGCCACAAATAGGATATGTTGTAGTCCTGGGTCCCCTCACATTGCTCCCTAAGTTTGGTATCCCTGTCACTTATGGTTTGGGAGTAGTGCCATGTCAAGCTAACCACGATTTCCCATAGACGCCAATGTTAAAAACTGGGAGTAATGCCATGCCAAGCTGACCAGGCTGTGTCCGTACTCGCGAGTGTACAGGGCCGGGTTAAGAGCATCATGGGCTTGGTGCTGAGGATTTTGAAGGGCCTTAAGGGCCGTGCCTTGGCATGCACCCAGAGGAGGAAGGGTGCAGCCATGCATGCCTAATTCCACATGGGATGCTGTCTCTGAAGCCCATAAACACATCCATGCATCGGCAACTGTCCCTCCTTGTCCGGCCTTCGTGCTGTGTGGGGAGGTTCTGAGGGAGCTGCCTGGGGAAGCGAGCATAGAAGCCAGACTTCTGTGTTTACAAGTGACAGAAGAGCGGTAACAGTGAATATGGCCAACCCGGAACCTATATAAAGGTAGGGGCCTGGAGCTGCAGCTCCAATAGCCCCTATGTTAATCTGGCCCTGCGAGTGTACGTAAAGTGAGTGTACTTAAAACGGGGTATGCCTGTACTTAAGTACAGTAGTGAACTAGTTCTACTTAGTTACTATACATCTCTGCTAT
Source organism: Pelophylax lessonae (assembly GCF_965119305.1). Lineage (NCBI taxonomy): Eukaryota > Metazoa > Chordata > Amphibia > Anura > Ranidae > Pelophylax > Pelophylax lessonae. The sequence continues at coordinate 58,619,534 of NC_138771.1, read as the reverse complement.
GTAACCCACAGAAAACTTTTATTCAGACTGCAAGACCTTGATTCAACTTTGGTGATGCTCAGTAGATTTTCGTGATAAATATGCAAGAGCAATTATTGAAGTCTAAGGAGAGAAGCTACAGTGGTGTAAGTCACAAGATAAAAGCAATGCATTTTGGATAACACTGTACAGTTTAGGATCAAGATAAAGTCTGTCAGTTTAGGATTAAAGAGTTATAGAACAGGAGTCAAGCTTTGTTTCTGAGTCCTCAGACATGCACACACACGTAGAGATGGCTTCAGACCCTTGGCGTACTTGCATGGGTAAAATAACAGGGATCAGCTACCAGCTTAATCGCACCATTTTTCCCTTAGCGGGAGGTGCTTAGAATCTTATAGCTGAATGAATACCATAAGGTCGACATGATGCATAGAGAACCGGCATTGATTAGCAAGCCATACATCAACACATTGTTGAGTTACCAGGGACTATCGTCCGATTTCATTTACAAAAACGTTTTTTAAAGATAAAGCAGAAGAGTTAGTACAAAATCATTTTCCAAAAAGTAACAATACAAAAGTTCACTTTTCATCTTTTTTTCTAATTCCTTGGAACCTCATTAGATCCTAGGCGCCATGATTCAGGTGTGCCTAGGGCAACATGATGTCTAAATATGGCCTAGCTTACAATTACCATTCAGTAGGTGCCTATGAATATCTTCTTTAACCACTTGCCCACTGCCCCCCGCAGATATGCTGTAGCAGGCTGGCTCGGCTGTGCGAACCGACGTATGGGTACATCTTTTCCCCGGAGTGCTCCCGAGGGTGCACACCCCATTAGTCAGCGGGGAAGCCGATTCACGGGGCCGGCGGCTGTGATTGCCGGCCGGCACCCGAGATCGCTCCACGTGCAGAGAGAATGACGGTCTGCTGTTGTAAGCACAGCAGACCGTTGTTCTCTCTGAAATGAACACAGAGCACCTGTGATCCTCCTATTTAGGATAACAGATCTCTGTGTTTATTTCACAAGTCCCTCCCCCATACAGTTAGAAAACACTCCCCTACGCTCACACTTAACCCTTTGATCACCCCTGGGCTAACTCCTTCCCTGCCAGTGTCATTATTACAGTAACAGTGCATATTTTTGGCACTGATTACTGTAGTAATGTCAGTGGTCCCCCCAAAAGTGTCAAAAATGTCAGTTAGGTGTCCGATCTGTCCGCCGCAATGTCGCAGTCCCGCTAAAAATTGCAGATCGCCGCCATTACTAGTAAAAAAAAAATGACAAGTCTTCCCCCTAGTTTATAGATGCGATAACTTTTGAGCAAAACAATCAAAATACGCTTATTGAGACTTTTTATTTACCAAAAATATGTAGCAGAATACAATTTGGCCTAAAATGATAAAAAAAATTAGATTTTTACATTTTTTTATTGGGAATGTCATATAGCAGAATGTGAAAAATATATTGTTTTTTTTTTTTTTCGGAATTGTCGCTATTTTTTTATTTATAGCGCAATAATTAAAAATCGCACAGGTGATCAAATACCACCAAAAGAAAGCTATATTTGTGGGAAAAAAAGGACATCCATTTTTTTTCGGTACATCGTCGCACGACTGCGCAATAGTCCATAAAAGTAACGCAGTGCCGAATCGCAAAATATGGCCTGGTCATTAAGGGGGTAAAACCTTCCGGTCCAGAAGTGGTTAATATACAGCAGAATTTGCTTCATTTAAAATGAACTTGTGTTTTGCTCCTGTAGGGAAAAGCAACCGGTTCCCTTTACTGCCCCCATGCCATCAGCATACACTTATCTTATTTTTATTCCCCCACTACTCCATTAAGCCATGGAGTCTGAGGAAAGAAAGAAGGGGACATTTAGCAAGCAAATTAGCAACACAATTTGACTCGGGAACTAAACTGTATTTGACCACAAACTGAAAATGCTATTTAATTCATTTTTAATCTTCAAAGCAAAGTTCAGCCATCCATCCATGTCTCCATGCTTTATTTTGTGATGAGAAATCACTTTGAAAACTCCCCCCTAGCATATCTAACTGCAGCCATCTTTTTTTTTTTTTTTTACATTTATAGTTTTTATTTCGCTCTTTAGCAAAGCACATAGTACAGGACAACAAAAACAAACATGGCGGATCAATAATAGTCATTAAGTACATAACAGTAAGAGCAATGAAAAACATCAATACACATTCGGAACCGTGCCATCTTTTACGTCTTTGAAGAAATTAGAAATCCGATTACATGGAAAATATTAGTGCAATACAAGGCCCCTGGAACATATAATTCCAGACCACACAATACAAGTGCATAAGGGGGGGTCCGACCCATATACTGTATGCTTAAGCCAAAAGAGTGTGTTTTTTACATCTAAATTATAACATAGATAATGGGAAAAATGAGTGAGAAAAAAGGGAAGGGACGAGGAAAGGAAAAAAAAAGGGGAGGGGTGGGGACAGAAGGTGCAAGGACCTGTGCTCATCTAAAAAGCCGAAAGACACAGAGTAGTTAAACATTACTGGAAAAACAATATCTTTCCTGCGCTCGAGTGGTATGCGGGAAGGTGAATGTTCTAGGTGGTTTTATGTCACAAATAGAGTGGTCTTGCTGCCCCCCTCAGGACAAAGGGTATCCAAAAGGCACTACAAGAAAACAACAAGAGAAGGGCGCACCGACTTTGTGCATTACCACTTAAAAGTTTATTAAAATCAAAGAAAGGTAGCGTACAATATACTCACAAATGTAGGATATGAACAAGCATGTAGGAAATGGGCACCACTCGCTTCCAGAACACTTCTCTACTGCTGGATAGCGTGATGGCGTTCTCAAAACCTGGTGTGGCTTACGCGTTTCGAGGGAGGACACTCTTCCTCAGAGCCAGTGGCGATTTTGGCCAAGAATGTACCAATGAGAATTTTTGTATAAACGTTTGTATGAACGAACGTTTATTGTGTTGCCAACTTTAGGGCTCTTTTACTCTTGCAAAAGTACAGGCCGTGGAATGCGACCTGGAACATATATCTTCACGCTGCAAGTCTAAAGTCCCCTCTGGCCACAATGTTATGTTCAAGTGGCTCTACAGTCAGAAGGTTTTTTCATCTTAATGCATTCTATGTATTAAGATAAAAAAACCTTCTGTATTCACCAGCCCCCCTCAGCCCCCCCTAATACTTACCTGAGGTCCATTTCCATCCAACGATGTTGCAGAAGAGACTCGGTTGCCTGGGACTCTCCCTCCTCATTGGCTAAGACAGCAACGATGGGCCATTGGCTCTCACTGCTCTCACTGCTGTCAATAAAAGTCCAATGAGGAGAAAGAGGGGGCATGGCCAAACCGCGGCTCTGTGTCTGAATGAACACAGAGCAGCGGCTTGGCCTGGGTGCACCCATAGTAAGCTGCTTGCTGTGGAGACACACGGCAGAAGGGAGGGGCCAGGAGCGCCAGCGAGGGACCCGAGAAGAGGAGGATCTGGGCTGCTCTGTGCAAAACCAACTGCACAGAGGAGGTAAGTAGAACATTTTTGTTATTTTTAACAAAAAGGAAAAAAAACGAGACTTTAGTATAACCTTAAGGTTGGTGATCAGAGTGGGGGGGAGGTTTAAACCACAGCTTAACCTCATATTTTTACTGCCTCCTGGGCGCAACTGTAAATGAGCCCTTACCAGTGGTAGAACTACCAGGGTCGTAACAGTCGCACTTGCAACCGGACCCTAGCATTCCATCGCCGTCGGGGGGGGGGGGGGCAGCGGGGTTGCTAGTTGCAGGGCCCTGAGATGAGAGCATCGCTCTCATATAGCTCAGAGCCGGCATTGACAGTTCCCCCTCCTCCCTCCTACCTCCTTCCTCGTACGGATAAGAGAGGAGACAGCTGATCTGCTCCTTTTCCCCCGCCTCTCTCCTCCTGTGTGCACCGTGGGAAGTGTGAGCTTATTAGCTTCACACTTCATGAAATGCACACAGGAGCAGAGGGGTGGGGAGAAAAGGAGCAGATCCTCTGTGTCCTCTCCCATCCATACAAGGGAGGAGGTAGGAGGGAGGAGGGGGGACTGTCAATGCCGGCTCTGAGCTATATGAGAGAGACTCTCTTAGCTCAGAGCCCTGCTGAGGAGGCAGGTGGCATTTGTGAGCACTGATAGGTGGAGCTGATAGGCAGGGCTGATAGGAGGCACTAATGGGCACTGATCGCTGGGATTAATGAGCACTGACAGGCAGTATTGATGGACACTGATAGAATGCACTGATAGGTGGCACTGATGGGCATTTATAAGCACTGATAGGTGGCACTAATGGGCATTGAGCACTGATAGGCAGCACTGTTAGGTGGAACTGATGGTCACTGATGGACAGCACTGATGGGCACTGATAGGCGGCACTAATAGGCATTGATGTGCACTGATAGGCAGCATTGATGAGCACTGAAAAGCGGCACAGATGGGCATTGTTGAGCACTGAAAAGCGACTGTGATGAGCACTGATAGGTGACACTGATGGGCATTGAGCACTGATAGGCAGCACTGAAGGACACTGGTTAAGGGCTTCTATGGTTGACCCTTTACCGTGATCTGTGATCATCCAAAGAACACAGCAGTCACAGAGTGCGCTGGATGCATGCCCCAGGGGGCACGCGGGGGGCAGGGTTCTAGGAGGAAGTCCATGGACGCCCTCCCAAAACTGGAAGCCGGGGCTCAGATGGAAGGGTGGAGGGGGGGGGGAGTTGTCAGGTGGGCCCATCATGGTTTCTTGCACCAGGGCTCCTAAGGTTGTAGTTACGCCTCTGGCCCTTACTGCTTCTGTTTAGCATAAAAATAAATAGGTAGGCTGCACGCTTTTTGTTAACTTACATATTGAGTCCTATATGAAATTGTTCCTCAGTAGTTGATATCCCTTCTTTTGATGATGGTAGAAGGGTTTGCACCAGCCACAACTTAACTATGGCAAGGGTCAGAGCTTTGAGGGATAGGGCCAGGCTTGGTACAAACAAGACTTCAACTCATTTGTGAAATATCGGGTAAAATTTCTTATTGGCTTGGGTGTTTGTACTACAACAACCAGGGACTGCCATAGTGGACGTACAGTGAGGGAAAAAAGTATTTAATCCCCTGCTGATTTTGTACATTTGTCCACTGACAAAGAAATAATCAGTATATAATTTTAATGGTAGGTTTATTATAACAGTGGGAGACAGAATAACAACAAAAATATATCCAGAAAAACACATTTTAAAAAAGTTATAAATTGATTTGCATTTTAATGAGTGAAATAAGTATTTGATCCCCTATCATTCAGCAAGATTTCTGGAACCCAGGTGTCTTCTATACAGGTAACGAGCTGAGACTAGGAGCACTCTCTTAACCACTTGCCGACCGCTGCAAGTACATATACTGCGGCGGTCAGCCCTTCACAGGCAAAGTGACGTATGGGTACGTCACTAGCCTGTGAGGCTCTGGGGAGCGAACGCGCGCCGCCGGAGGCGCGCTCCCGCTCGGTCACGGACCCCCCCGCGCGTGTGCCCGGCGGACCCGATGTCCGCCGGGCACTCGCGATCGTCCGTGACAGCGGGAAAAAGGCAGGCGGCTGATGTAAACAAAGCCGTCTGTCATTCTCCCCTGTGTAAGAATAGTGATAATACGGTTCTACTATGTAGGACTGTTGATCACTGTTCCTACACCTCAAGCCACAGCCAATCACAGTTAGAAACACGCCCCTAGGGACACACACAACTCCTCCCTCTCAAAAAAAGTTAACCCCTTCACTGCCAGTGTAATTTTACAGTGTCCCTCCCCCATACAGTTAGAAAACACTCCCCTACGCTCACACTTAACCCTTTGATCACCCCTGGGCTAACTCTTTCCCTGCCAGTGTCATTATTACAGTAACAGTGCATATGTATAGCACTGATTACTGTAATGTCACTGGCAACCCCAAAAGTGTCAAAAATGTCAGTCAAGGGTCCAATCTGTCCACCGCAATGTCGCAGTCCCACAAAAAAAAAAATCGCAGATCGCCGCCATTACTCGTTAAAAAAAAATCAACAAAAATGACAAAAATCTTTCCCTTTGTTAGTAAACGCGATAACTTTTGCGCAAACCAATCAAAATACGCTTTTTGCAATTTTTTTTACCAAACATATGTAGCATAAAACAAATTTGCCGAAAATGTTAAAAATTTTGATTTTTACATTTTTTTGGGGAATTTCATATAAAAAAATTTGAAAAATATTGTTATTTTTGCAAAATTGACGCTCTTTTTTTGTTTATAGCGCATGATCAAAAAATCGCACAGGTGATCAAATACCACAAAAAGAAAGCTCTGTTTGTGGGAAAAAAAGGACGTCAAATTCGTTTAGGTACAGCGTCGCACGACCGCGCAATTGTCCGTTAAAGTCACACAGTGCCGAATCGCAAAATAGGCCCTGGTCAGGAAGGGGGTAAAATCTTCCGGGGCTTAAGTGGTTAAAGTGAACATGGGCAAACCAGGAACATTACGTTTTAGGATGAAAGTGTATTACGATAAAGAGCCAAGTCTTCATACTTGCTCCATTCTTTGCCATCACAAAACAGTATTCTAAAGCCAGACTGTAGTCGAATGAAAACAAAAGAGGAGGTTACACATTATATGAAAACACCAAGTGCGTGTCTCTGATTTCGTTTTAATTAAACATTTGAATTAAACTTTATTATGAAACCTGTAATTATCTTCTTTCTTTCTGGTAAACAGTTTATCCAAGCTCTAGATGTTTTGATGCAAATTAGATTTCCTGTTCGAAATAAGAAGTTGTATCATGGTGTGTACACATTCATTTATTATACAAAGATAAACTCTGCAGTATTCAGGTATTTATTTTATCTGAACTAATAAATCATTCTTTCCTAAAGTAAGCTTTCCAGGTTCCAGTTATCCTCTGACTTACTGAGCAGTATGTAGCAGTTGCCAACCTTGGAGTTTAAATGTTAAACAGGGTTTTTTTTTTAATATATTTTCCTGCTTTATTTATTACGATCAAGACTAAAAACTCTAAAACTATGTTTTGCTTTTTCCTTTTTTATCAGGTGAATATAAAATATTGCATGTTTACATTTGCATTATCATTTTAAGCCAACAGATGAAAATTTCGAGTTTAAGTTTTTCTAAAGCTTCCTTTCTTTATTATGATCAAACGTCTGTTGTTAACTGGGCCCAATAGTTCAAGCTTAAGTTTAGATACACAAGTGAACAGCTATTCCTTTATTGGATGGCTTCATTGAAGGTTTCAGTTAAGGCTCGTACACACTTGAATGTGGAAATCGGACGAAATATCCTCCGATTTTTCTCTCTCTTGCTCAGCGTTCATAACCGTTTTTAGTTGATGCATAAATGTTCATGTAATTTCTCGTCCGATTTTTTATTTTTTTTGGACATTTGTTCCTAGACTTCCAGGTCGTCAGCAACTTCAGATCATGCGCGGTCTTTCGTATGCGATTTTTCGCGGACGTACTGCATACACATTAAACGAAAATTGGTCTTCTGGGGACGGACGATAAAATTTTGGTTTTTGTCCCTCCGTTTTTTTTTCATTGAAAATGTCGGCATCGGCTGCTGAAAGTTGTGTACACACTAGCCGAAAATCGTACGATTTTACCTCGGATGGGAATTTTCGGCAGATTTTCTACCAGTGTGTACCCCAGGCAATTGGTGCTCTCTTTAGATAACCCGTAGAGCTCCTTATTATCACTGTTAATTTTGTCAACTAAAACCTTTTCGCCAAAATTTTCGTCAGCGTAATTTTTACAGTTTCGAAAACTAAACGAAAGGTGCAGCACATTTTCATCCACTTATGAGAAATATGACAAAAATCTAATTTGTTTTAGTCAATGAATGAAAACAGGCCGAAAATGTGAGACGGGGGCGCTTATTCTGGTGAATTAACTTCCGGTTTTCATGGAGCTCTGCCTGCTTCCACTCCCAGCATGCAAGCGAGTTGAAGCCACTGTGTGCATGTTACATGATGACTGCCAGAGACCAGAGTAGCACTGTGCATTACAGGCAGCCTCCTGAGCCCCAACTAGACTGTCCCACTCCCGAGTCCACACTCACGAGACAACCGCTCACGTCCAGAGCGGAGAGTAGGCTGTGAGTGTGCAGTACTAGTGCAAAATACAATTACAGCAGGCTTGAGGCCTCCCCCCAGACCATTGTCCATCCCGAGCACTGTGTGTGCATTATTACAGGCCTCCTCTGACCACTGGCAGTAGCATCCAGGGCACTGTGCATTACAGGCCATCCCTCAGACCTGAGACCACCATCCAGCACTCTGCAGCATTACAGGCCCCAAAAAGAAAATTGCGATGCTGAGTACCTTGCTCCTACGCTCAGAACCAGGTTCTCAGGCTGCCTCTATCACGGAACTCCCACTTGGCCCTCTACGACCGGGGTGGTCGACAAAACATTGCAAACATAAACAAAGAAAAGGGCGCACCAGCCTAGCGCATTATCCTCAGTGGGCTTTTATTGAAGAAGTATTAAAAATAAACTACTCACAAACATGCGATAAAATCCAGCATATCAATTCCGTAGTGCAACGTCCATATTAAAAGTCCAATGTCTCGTGAAGACGAAAGGCTGACGTGTTTCGAGGCGATGCCTCTTCCTCAGATCTGTGTTGTAATATGGACGTTGCACTACGGAATTGATATGCTGGATTTTATCGCATGTTTGTGAGTAGTTTATTTTTAATACTTCTTCAATAAAAGCCCACTGAGGATAATGCGCTAGGCTGGTGCGCCCTTTTCTTTGTTTATGTTTGCAGCATTACAGGCCTCCTCAGACCACCATCCAGAGCACTCTGCAGCATTACAGGCCTCCTCAGACCACCGTCCAGAGCACTCTGCAGCATTACAGGCCTCCTCAGACCACTGTTCAGAGCACTCTGCAGCATTACAGGCCTCCTCAGACCACTGTTCAGAGCACTCTGCAGCATTACAGCCTCCTCAGACCACTGTCCAGAGCACTCTGCAGCATTACAGCCTCCTCATACCACCTTACAGAGCTCTCTGCAGCATTACAGGCCTTCCCAGTCCACGATCCAGAGCACTGTGTTGCAAACCAGGCCTCCTCAGGCCGCCGTCCAGAGCCTTGTGTACCATAACAGGCCTCCTTTAGACCTCCGTCCAGAGTACTGTGTAGCATAACAGGCCTCCTCAGACATCTCTCCAGAGCACTGTGCAGCATTACAGGCCTCCTCAGACCATTCAGATTGGCTAAATCTGTATCTGTGACTTTGTTCAAACCTTAATACCATAAATAATAACATGGTATTATATTTTTTTTTACTCCAGTATATAATGAGTTCGGAAATTCTATAGAAATGCTTAAATAATGCATTATAATTTAACTAAAAACATTCAATTTTAGTTGACTAAAATGATTTATTCGATTAAAATGTACTGGAGATTTTAGTTGACTAAATTACGATGACTAAAATGGGACTAAAACTAAAACGACATTTCAGTCAAAGACTATGACTAGAACTAAATCAATTGCAGACTAAAAAGGGACTAAAACTAGAATGGTATTTTAGACTAAAACGAAATCAAAATTTGATGCCAAAATTAACACTACTTATCAAGTAATAAATAATCTTAAACAAATAAAAGCTAATAAAGCTAATAGAAAAAAAAAAAGGCTGCTTACAAATTATAAAAAAAAGATCTAAAATATCACTTTAAAAATACCTTAAAAAAAAAAAAATGCCCACAATCATTAGTTTCCTTTTCAATAAAAAAAAAATCCCTTCAGGTGGAACTGCCCCTCTTTAATTTGCCATGAGCATACAGATGTTTCTATTTTATATGCCACCATGCCTGCATGGTTTTTAATGCATTTGGTAACCCTTCTTCTAGCAAGCCTAGTATGTCAATAACAACCGAATGAAGACAATTGACCTATATGTAGTAAGAAAGAAACAAACAGTATATTAAAATAGTATTAATTCCCCCAGTATTTATTTAACTTAACACATTGAGCACAAAAAATAAATATTCTCCAGTAAATTATTTGTTGAAATTCTTACCCCAGAACTTACAGTGTACAACTTTTAATATTTAGTATAGTTTTAGTACAGTTTTTTTCTTGCTTTAGATAAGAATTTCTGTATGTGAGAGGCACTGAGAAGCCTGCAGTGCATGTTCTAGCACACATGTGTCAAACACATGTCCCGCGGGCCAAATCCGGCCCTCCGGGCCATTTCATGTGGCCCTCGCACCTCTCCTGCAGCTGCAGGAGAGCTCCAGCCCTCCTCCAGACCCTGTGCTTTCTGCTTTCTGCTTTCCAGCACTGCCTTTAGCTTCTTCCCAGCAGCAGCACAAGGTAAGGTGGTGCACTGTGATGTAAGGGAGGGTGATGAACTCAACTTCTGATGGTGGGGAGGCTCCTGACGTCTTATGTAAGGGTAGGGGATGCTCTGGACATCTAGTCCTACATATACAACCGGCCCTTTTGAGGGTAATCATATTGCTGATGCGGTCCTCGATTAAATTGAGTTTAACACCCCTGTTCTTGCATCTCGAGCAGGACAATTTAGGGATCAACAGATTATCAAAAATTGGGAATGGGATGACAGGTACAACAATATCTGGATGAAAAAAAATACAGCACTAAGTAGGTTATATTCTCTGTAGGCACATTGGAATGACAACGCCCATTTATACCAACCAGGGCCCTTAAGCTGAGTAATTATTTTAAGACTTCTAAAATGCGTTATTGAAGCATATAGTCTACTTTATTTGCACAACTACTTTTCAACTCCTTGAACTTCAATCCCTTCATGTTGCCTCTCGGTGACCCTTTAAATAGGCTTTCACAGAGGTCAAATGATTGGAGCCAGCGGGGCAGAGATCTGTTAGTGACAGCTCAGTTCAAGTGCTGGGAGGGTGCAGTGAATGCATGCATATGTTTGTTAAAGTAGAACTACAGGAAAAACTTTTTTTTCATTTTGGATAGAGTATGGGAGGGTTATAACCCCTGTCAGATTTTTTTCTACCATCTATGTCCCATTGCAGAGATTTCTCTTCACTTCCTGTCCCCATAGCCAAACAGGAAGTGAGAGTAAAGCTCTGAAATTTAAGGGAATTCCTCTGAGCCCCCCAGGTCACCAGAACTAATGTCTCCATAGGAAGATTTCAACACTATTACTTTTCTGGGGACAAACCAAAATTTGAGGTTTTTCTTTTACTTTAGCTTCCAAGGTAAACAGGACAAATAGAGAGGGTGAATCTCCCTAACAGGGCCACTGACAGCTATAAACACTGACAAATGTTCTAATCCCTCTCCACTATCCAAAACTAAAAAAAAGTTTTTCCTTTAGTTATACTTTAAGGCTCATTCACATTAGAGTTTGAGGGCTGGTAAAACCCTGTTGCAGAGCCAAAATTTTACTGCCCTCCCCAACTGCTCCCACTTTAGCTGCAGAGACAGTGGCTGGGGTGCAAACACATGCCATGGCCATATAGCTTTGCTTCAAGGCTGCGGCAGGAATTATATCCTCTGAATGGGGCTGTTCTGAAAGGATTGTATGTGGTTGTGGCGCTCCAGTGTGGGGTTCAAGGGGTTAAAGCAGGTGGTGAGAAGGTGATACAATGCCTCCTCATTGCCTGTCAAATACTCTCTGAAGAGCGAACTGAACGTGGATCGCTCTTCAGAGACCAAAGCAAGTGTGAATGAGCTCTTACACTGTTGGGGAGAGGTTAAAGTGCCTTATTCTTAGCATCCGCTCACCCCTGTCTTCCTATATTTTTCTTGCTGAATGTGGCCACATGGGTCCAGGTGTGGAAATAAAATATGGGACAAGTTGCCACAGTTGGTGCTGTTGCTTCCAACTCCTCTGCCATAGACCTCGCTCATACAGGGTGTACATTACCATACGCACGTGTGGGGCTGTGTTTTTTCACACAAGTATATGAAGTACATGGGGATGCCCTACTGAAGTCAATTTTTTGGCTGAATAACCCTTTTTCCTCCTGACTCCCTTCCCGATGTTTGGGTTAAATGTTGGACCACAATGGTGTCTATATGTCTTTTGCAGATGTTTGCATCCACTCCTGAGGAAGTAAAGCGAATCCACGAAACACGTTGAGCTTTATAGGATCATGCATCCATATCATTAATATATGGACAATTTTCTACTTAGACCATATCATGCAAATTTTGCTATTTTAACTGACCCCATGACACGGAATGTATTGTCCTACATTATGGGCAACTGCAATTTACTATGATGTTACTCACATATATGTATAAACTGCAACTTGTCTATGGCATATGTATGTATCTAGGAAGTTACTGATATCACTCCTTTGCCACGTCCATATATTGTAACTGGAAAATGAAACAAACCCCAAAATTCAGACTTTATAGTCAACTTGGACCACAATCTATGTATCTAGGAAATTACCAACGTATATACCTATTGCAATGTGCTATGATGCTATTTTCTCATGTAAATAAACATGTTAATACACTTTTTACCAAGTTGGTTGTCACTTGCCTCATTCAAAGTCCAAAACCCCCTCAATTATTTATTGACGTCAATGGGACATATTGGCTGTGCAGACACAGCCTCACCCTGTGTGTGTTCAGTTTCCTGGACCCACATACACCTGCACCCACATGGATGTCATATTGGGACACATCACCTGCGTCCATGGACCCGATACTCTATATCCCAATAGACTTCATTGGGACTTCCTGCACAGGGATGCACGGAACACCTGTGGATCCCCATGCGAGAAAACATGGCGGCATTGTACACCCCATGTGTACGAGGCCTTAGGAACTGGCCCACGGGGGCTAAATGATAAACCTGGTATTCTGCGTAAAACTCCACTTGAAACACTGATACCAAAGTCTGAAAATAAAAAAAGATGAGCATCAGATAACAAGAAAACCACAGTTATGTTAATTAATTCCACTTATAGAGCTTAACTGCCAAGTTATCGCCGCACTTTCATGTGGGTTTCAGTTTCACAATAAGCCACTGGTAGAGCAAATTACTGAACTAGCACATGTGTAGGAGGAAAAATAGCTTGGAGTTAGAATACATCTATGGAATTTCTAGAATGGCTTCATAGTCCAGAAAAGTAAAACACTGCAATATGCATACATAACTCTTGATGAGTTCCAGGAACACAACAAATGCTATCAAAGAAACTTTGCAAAACTTTAAGCCCTTTAAAAAATTTACAATTTTCTGCAGCAAGTAATTGCCACTTTAGAAGCAAAATTACAACAGTAAACCTTATTTAATAAAAATGCCAATAAAAGTAGTAGCATACCCACACAGATAAGTCAGATTCCAGTTTTTAGAAAAAAAAACAAAACAATGATTTCTGATTGGTGCAACACCTCACACGTTGCATTTTGGTTTATTAACTACTTTACATCCTTATGTAGCACCCTTGTCCTAAACAGGGCTGCTATTACATTTAGCTGTGCTAGGTGGTAGATAGCCTGGCTGATTTGTAGTCTTTGTGATCATTGGCTTTTCCTCCTAAGCCTGGTTTAGCTGTGTTCCTCCGTTTTGTCAGTAAGTGGCACAGTTACCCTTGGCATTAGTGTGATGAATTACGGTGAGTCTTGGTTATGAATATGTATACTTTTCTCAGCCAATCACACTGGTCGCTGAGCATGCTGGGAAAGGGTATTTATTTGGAGGAAGTCAGGTGATCTGTGTCCTCTTCCACCCAGAACCCTGTCTGGGTGGGCGTGTGAGGAACAGCTGCTGCTGGGTAGGCCTAAAGCCTGAGTGTTATGGACTTGCAATAGTGTTTTGCAGCTTACCTGTTCCTTCATGTCTGTTTTAGAGGTCAGACTTCACTTCTGGTTCCTTTTTATCATCTCTCCTTCCTGTTCCTGCCTCACCCTAGGTCATCACAGGAAGTCTATATTAACCAGTGCACTGCAGGTCTGCTTTGCTGTTCAACAGTGTTTGTTTCTTGTTTCCTGTCTACCTTTCTGTGTACCGACTTTGGCTTGTCTCTGACTATTTCTGTTAGCCTGTTACCCTGACCTTTGGCCTGTCCCTTGGTTACCCTTGTCTGCCTGTTACCCCGACCTCGGCTTACCCATCACCATTCCGTGTGTCCTGAGTGGCTGCTTCCCTTCTCTCCCTACAGAGCGTGACCCGGGGGACCCCAGGGGCCGCGACCTGGGCCCAGCTGCAGCCAAGTCCATCCTCACCACTAGAGGCTCTGGGGAACACCTGCTGGGTCTTAGACTCCGCGCCCTGGGGAATCTTAGGTTCACGTTCCGGTCCATCCACAGCAGTCTGCTATCGGGTTCACTATCTCCAACAGGGTGCAGTTGTCATCTGGCCACAGGTGACCTGACACTGAGGCCTAGCCATGTGCTCAGGGCTCTTTAAGGGAGAGCCTGCACACTGCCTGGAAGCATGAAGGAAAGGATGGAGACCTGAGATGAAGTACCAGAGGTGACTCTGCCATGGACTGGGGAACCATGGAGAGCCTGGGAAAGCATCAAGATGGAATCATCCAGAGAGTTCTTGCACCTTCCATGAGTTTAATATTGTTGCTATAGGAGACAGCTTATGCCACAAAGTATATATTGCTGGTTTCAGCTTAAAGCCTCTCTTTCTGTACCGCCGTCTACCTTTTCTACATTTTTGTCTAAGGAGTCTGCCAATCTGCTGTTATGACTAAGGGTGTCATGTGCCCTACCCCTCTTTCCCACATTGTTTCTGTTGTGAGAAATAAACTTCTCTCTGTTAAAGCATAAATGTGGCTGGCGCCCATCTTTCTACCTTGTACACCACCCACCATGCCTAGTAACCTGCACCCTGAGGAGGAATGTTGGCCCTCCCTGTCTTTGGGGGTCACCACCAGGCCTTTGGAGGTTGGGGGGGGGGGCGCTACACTTAGATGTGAATTTCAATGATATTTGGTTTCCTGGTTTGCAACTATGGATGTGCTATACTGGATTGGCCAGACCCACCACACTACACCAGACCAGAGTGTTTATATCTCTTATACGCAATATGCTCTTTTTTGTTTCTCTTTTGTATTCAGAGCACCCTTATCTTGATTGGAACTCAGCTTATGTCCCCCCTTACTGTATAATATATATATATTATGTGCTTCTATAACAAAGGTTCACAGGTTATGTACACTGCTCAAAAAAAATTAAAGGAACACTTTGAAAACACATCAGATCTCAATAGGGATACATCTGATGCTAGATATCTATACTGATATGAACTGGGTAATGGACCCTAGCCGAATGTAAAATGAGAGAAAAGATGAGTAGGGAAAATAATTTAATTGGCCTCCACCTGTAAAAAAAACATTCCTGTTTTGGGGGTCATCTCATTGTTGCCCATCTAGTGCACCTGTTGTTAATTTCATTAACCTCAAAGCAGCTGAAACTGATTAACAACCCCCTCTGATTAAAAAGTGTTCCTTTAATTTTTTTGGGCAGTGTATTTATATGCTTGTGGCGTAAAATCTTACAAAAGTTAGAATTTTGTCCCTTTAGTATATAAATGATGAAGATCTGCAATAAATCGACACAAAAAATCCCGCAATTAGATAAAATTAGTCATTTTGCTTCTGAATTTTCCAGCTGCCACCGAGCACAAACAATCTCCCTGGAAACTTGTGTGAATGAGCAGAGTGCAATGAGGTGTAATGCGGAATATTTAGAGGACAGGGAGAAGAACACAGTGCCCTCCTTCCCTCATGATTTCCACGCTCATACAAATGGATGGAAATAAGAATGCCATGAATCCGGATTTCACTCACAAAGTACTAATGGCTCCTGTTTCCTTGGATACTAGGTTGTAGACAGATTATGTATGAAGGGTCGAGGGGGAAGCCGAAATCTTGCAGTCGTAGTTGCCTTCCCTGGTGGTGACGACAATATTTGTCCCTCAATTTTCTGCGCTGCAATTTATCTTTTGTTCTCTGGAGTGCTGAGCAGGGTTATAAAAACTAACGGGGTTACTGATAATATTTCAGGATGACATTCAGGAGTATCGGCCTGTGGTACCCCATCATTGCCAGGACATTTTTTCAGTTTTCACCCCTGTGATAGTTTGGCTGACCACTTCTCTGTTATGCAACCCTGTACACAAATGAGTTTTATATTATTGTTTTGAGACAGAGAGAACAGTCTTTTTATTGGTATTTAACCACTTAGGGCCAAGCCTATTACTGACACATGTTTAAAATCAGTATTTTTTGCTAGAAAATTACTTAGAACCCCCAAACATTATATATATATATATATATATATATATATATATATATATTTATATATATATATTAGCATAGACTCTGGAGAATAAAATGGCAGTCATTGCAATATTTTATGTCATGTGGTAATTGTGCAGCGGTCTTTCAAACTAAATTTTTTTGGGAAAAATACACTTCACTGAATAAGAAAAAAACGAAACAGTAAAGTTAGCCCAATTTTGTTGTATATTGTGATAGATGATGTTACACCGAGTAAATAGATACCCAACATGTTATAGTTTAATATTGCGCACCCTTGTGGAACGGCGACAAACTACGTTACTTAAAAATCTTCATAGGCAACAATTTAAACATTTTTAACAGTTACCAGTTTACAGTTCTTTTTGCTAGAATTATTGCTCTCACTCTGACGATCGTGGCGATACCTCACATGTGTGATTTGAACACTGTTTACATTTGCAGGCGCGACTTATGTATGCGTTTTCTTTGATGTGCGAGCACACGGGGATGGGGGGGGGGGGGGGCGCTTTAGCCATTTTTTTTCTACTTATTATATTTTTTACACTGTTCCTTAAAAAAAAAAAAATCTGATCACTTTTATTGCTGTCACAAGGAATGTAAACATCCCTTGTGACAGTAATAGGCAGTGACAGGTGCTCTTTAGGGAGGGATCTGGGGTCTAAAAGACCCCAAATCCCTCCTTTGCATTTAGAAATTATTCAACATAGGCGTTTTTGAATACTGTCATTTTTTAAAAATCGGGGGCCATTGGTAGCCGAGTAAACCAGAAGTAATGTTGTGATGTCGCTTCCGGGTTACCTCACCTGGGACCCGATCTAAGTCGAATCCAGCTTCGTTCGAGACTCTGACGCGCTGGCAGCACTTTGGCTGGCTGCTGGGGTCTCCCAGTGGGACGGATGACCCCGGCAGAGTGGCGGAAGTCGGCGGGGGACATCCCCTCCCGCTCCTTGTAATAAAGGCTTAGCGGCTGCTGAGCCGCATTGGTTGATATCACCAGAAAGCTGACCTCCGGCTCTAAAAAACGGTACTCGGGTGATGCCTGCAGTTGCAAGCATTACCCTGGTACAACAACTTATTCAAGCCTGCGTACAGGTACGTTGGTATGCCAGAAGTGGTTAAACAAAACCTAGACTTCCTTGTACCTATAAAATATGCTTTGATTGCTTTGTCTGAGCCTACCTTAACCTCTTGCTGACCATTTGCTGCCGCCGCGGCTGCTCCAGGGCTCCAGGTAAGTGCACTGGTCTCGGGGGGGGGGGCACACTGCATTGAAGGGGGCACGCACGCTGGTCTCTGCATTGAAGGGGGCATGTGCGCTGGTCACTGCATTGAAGGGGGCACGCACGCTGGTCACTGCATTGAAGGGGGCATGTACGCTGGTCACTGCATTGAAGGGGGCATGTGCGCTGGTCACTGCATTGAAGGGGGCACGCACGCTGGTCACTGCATTGAAGGGGGCATGTACGCTGGTCACTGCATTGAAGGGGGCATGTACGTTGGTCACTGCATTGAAGGGGGCTTGTACGTTGGTCACTGCATTGTAGGGGGCATGTACACTGGTCTCTGCATTGAAGGGGGCATGTACGCTGGTCACTGCATTGAAGGGGGCATGTACGCTGGTCACTGCATTGAAGGGGGCATGTACGCTGGTCACTGCATTGAAGGGGGCATGTACGCTGGACTCTGCATTGAAGGGGGCATGTACGCTGGTCACTACATTGAAGGGGGCATGTACGCTGGTCACTGCATTGAAAGGGGCATGTACGCTGGTCTCTGCATTGAAGGGGGCATGTACGCTGGTCACTGCATTGAAGAGGGCATGTACGCTGGTCACTGTGCATTGAAAGGGGGCACACTGGTCACTGTGCATTGAAAGGGGGCACGCTGGTCACTGTGCATTGAAAGGGGGCACGCTGGTCACTGTGCATTGAAAGGGGGCACACTATACCTTAATTACTGAAGGCCCCTTTCACACTTTTCCGACCTCAAAGTCACGCAATTTTTTTACAGCGTTTTTTGCCGCAAAGCAATGCCTATTACATTTTTCTGTTTGCGCCCCCCCCCCCCCCCCAAAAAAAATTTTGAGCACCAGCCACCACTGGCATTGACCCTGTCTTCCTGCAAAGCAGGAACATGGATCAATGCCTTGCCATAGTTCAAGCACCTCCGCCCACTGTGAGAAAGCACAGGCTAGGCACACCTAATTGCAACTCTGGATGGTAAGTCCTGCACGTTGCGATTCCCCGAGGATGTCCAAACTTTTTGCCAGTCTCTCCAATTAAAAATTCCTGACTTATCAGGTTGGCAAGACTGTATCCCCTCTTTTCGGGCCCAACTGGATACTCAATGGCGGAAGGCTTCATCTAAAAAGACTCGCACCTCTCTTTCTGGTTCAGCTCAGAAGCATGGGTAGCTGTGGATTGTGTATTTTTGATTCGATAAATCATCTCTCCTGGGGACTCTATTTTTTTTTTTTTTTCTCCTCTCCTTTTGCTGAACAGTTGTTGAACTTTTCTGGGGAATCTTTTTTTTCTTTAGGAATTTTATGAATCTTGAATTTTGAATTTTGAAAACACATACCCTGGTGACATACCTGGTGGTATGACATAATTGTAGAGGCCTAGATGAATGGCCATACATGTTTATATGGGTTTTTTTTTTTTCTTCTCTATAATTGTGCTTAGGATGCACTATGTGGTATTATATGAGATATATGTGAGAAATATGTGATAAATAGCCTCATGCCTCTAAGGGTCTTGTTTGCTCCATGCAATTAGCTGGAGCACCACGCCCTGGCCCCTGTGGGGTCAGCCAGGCTGCTGCGTCCAACATAATCGCCCAGTTGCTTGCAATATGGGTGCAGTTTGCGTTTTGTACGTGAAATTTTTTTCTTTTTATGTCACTTGGTTATACTTGGGAACTTAAGAAGCTTAGAGGTTCTGTGATTTGTTTACAAGAAACCCATCTTACTCACCAGGTGTCGGTGCGATTGTTTTCTCCCTATTTTCCGAAATGCTACTATGGATTATCAGACACTAATAAAGCTAAAGGAGTGGCCATAGGCTTTAGCAGGGATGTGGCCTTTCAATTGGAAGAAATGTTTGCTGACGACTTGGGTAGGTATTTATTTTTGAGGGGGACTATTGGCACTTCCATTTGCACATTTGCGAATATTTATAGTCCTAATGTACATCAAACATCATTTATGTCAAAAAATCTTTCTAAATTAGCTACATTTGCGAAAGGTGTATTAGTGTTGGCGGGAGATATTAATTTATCACTGGATCCGTTAATTGATACATCACTAGGTCGCTCTAGTGTATCATTTAAAAAATTGGCATTTATTAGGAAGCGACTAAGTGATCTTCAATTGATGGACGCGTGGCGTCTTTTGAATCCTAAAACGCGTGATTATTCATATTTTTTTCTAAGACTCATAATTTATATTCCCGAATTGATGTCATATTTATTAACCATCATTATTTACCGATGGTGCGTGCAGCTTCTATAGGTCAGCTTACAATTTTGGATCACGCACCAGTTCAGATTACCTTGACATTCCCGTCTTTAACAAAAAAACAGTACCAGTGGCGATGAAACGATTCACTTTTGGCAAACCCACTAGATGTGGCTTCTATATCCTCGTCTCTGACACTGGAGGAAAAGGGAATGGTCTCAACAGATGGAACATTTTTTGTCTGAGATTAAGATTTTGGAAACTCAGCATAAACTTTCTTTACTGGCGCAACATTTGGAGGCGTTGGAAAACAAAAGAGATGAACTTCGGTCGCTTCTTGACCTTGATATTAAGAATCATGCGCCTAAAATCTCTCGCTCAATCTATGAATGGGGAGATAAGCCTGGCAGGCAACTTGCACGTTCTTTGCAATCCAAACATTCTGCTTCTTTTATATCCAGGGTCAAGACGCGAGCGGGTACCTGGGCTTACTCTACACCGGAGATTGCTAAGGTTTTTCAGGAATATTATTCGGATCTTTACCATGTACAAGGAGGTCTTTTCCATCTCTCAAAATAATCTAGACGGGATAAGATTAATTCCTATCTGACATTGGCTAATCTCCCGGTACTACCTGCCCAGATGCTTATAACCTTGGAGGACGATCTCACTGAGACAGAATTCAAAACGGCACTAAGGTCCACCCCAGTAGGAAAATCCCCGGGACCGGATGGTTTTTCTATAAATTACTATATGACGTTTGGTTCCATACTTCTTCCTTATTTAACTGCGTATGCTAATTCAACATCTGTGCATCCCCAACTTCGCGTTGAAACACTTGAAGCTCATATCGCGGTTTTGCCAAAACCTGATAAAGATCCTTCCTGTCGCACCAGTTATCGCCCTATTTCCTTGTTAAACGGAGATGTTAAGCTAATGGCGAAAGTTTTAGCTACCCGCTTTATGCCCCTTATACCTCAATAGGTCTCGTCTGATCAATTAGGTTTTGTACAGGGCCAAAGGGCCCGCGACAATTCGCTGAGAGCCATTTCCCTGGACTTGGTACCAAGATGTTGGCCCGGATATTTTCTCTATATTCTTTTCCAACGGCTAGGGTTAAAATTAATGGTTCCCTTAGCGATACTTTTTCTTTATATAACGGAACCCGACAGGGGTGTCCCCTGTCTCCCTTATTGTTTGTTCTTTCTTTAGAACCCTTTTTGGCTACAGTTAGAAATAATATAAACATTCAAGGGATTCATATTGGTCAGTCCACACATAAATATGCCGCTTATGCGGACGATATTCTTTTTTTTGTTCAAAATCCTTTTGTTTCCCTGCCCAATTTAATTTCAGCTTTAACAGACTACCAATTGGTTTCTAATTTTAAAATTAATATGAACAAGTCTGAAATAATGAACATTAATATGACCCCTTCGGATACTGTTATAATTAGATCGTCTTTTTCTTTTCGTTGGCAATCACATAGTCTGAAATATCTGGGGGTATACCTTATACCTAGAATTCCTATGCTTTTTAGATATAACTATATTCCGCTATTGAATGGAATTAAGGACCTCCTCCAGCAGTGGTCATCTATTCCACACTCATGGTTGGGGAAGATTAATATAATAAAGATGTCCATACTACCCCGAATTTTGTTTGTATTCCAGATGTTGCCGCTGGGGGCGCCAATTAGTTTTTTTTTCAACTTTGCAAGGATTATTGTCTACGTTTATCTGGAAAGGTAAACTCCCTAGGGTTGCTAGGTCAACCCTGTACCACGTCAAAATGAAGGGGGGTTTCGCCCTCCCTCAAGTGAAACTATATTATCATGCCGTGGCTCTATCTAGAATAGCAGACTTTGTATGTATGAATAATGTTAAACCATGGGTACAGGTGGAGCGCGACTTAAGTGGGGTGGACATTTCTTACTCTCTCCCTTCAAAAAAGAAAAAAAAAATCCAGCACTCATTTGCAAATCCTTTCTCCCCCCCTCCCAGAACAAATCCTCCCACGCAAATTCCCCTTCCTAATCCTAACATAAATCCCCCACACTAGCACAAGTCCTGTACCAAATTCTATCACAAATCCTTCCACCCAAATCCCCCCTCCCAGTATAAACACAAAAAAACACAAATTCTCTCCCCTAATATAAATCAATACTTCCCAGCTGTCCCAGTTTTGGTGGGACCTTCCTTAGATATGAACAAAATCCTGCAAATCCGGACTAAGGGCCCGTTTACACCAGAGCGTGGTGCAGGAAACCCGCATTCCTTGCTCGTTTGAGTTTAAAGTGCACTGCGGTTGCGATCTGCAGCAGGCGTCCATGGTAACTTAACAACACCCCAAATGCTGGTCGCAAACGCTGTTAATATTTTAAGGTACTACAGTGCATGCACTACTTCTGATGCGTTCTGGCAAATTTGAATGAGCTGAAAAAGCACTGCCCCTGGATCACATTTAAATCACAAAGGAATGCACAGCCTGTTCCTGTGCAAATGATGGTGTGAACCAGCCCTGTATCCTGGAGCCCAGTGCTAGCCACTAACTTGCCCGGCAGAGGGGCATTGGCTTTGGCACCTGGAGCAATTGTTCCGTCTCTCTTGTGGGATGCCTTGGGTCCCAGAACCCATGATTGTGGGGGGGGGGGGGGAGATATATGCTGAAGTGGAGGGGGGATGGATTTGTTATCCTCTCTCCTCCTAAAGTGCCCCCTAACACATATCCCTGCCCCTAAAATCACTCCAAGTGATTTCTGTAAACTTTCCCCACTCGTCCCCTTCCCCTTGCCCTTCTCCCCTGCAAGTCCCATGTATGTTGTAATAACTACAGACCTCAGATAAGTGTGGCTCAGGCAGAGCAGCGTGCCTCCTCCCCGCCTCCTCCTCCTGTCTGTGTACCAAAAAAAAAAATGGATTAACTGTTTGCCAGGGAAACCAGTTTATTTGCAGTGAAATGTGATTTTTCGTAATTTTTCCAAAAAAATGGCGTTTGAAAGACCGCTGCGCAAATACCGCGTAACAAAAAATATTGCAATGACCGCCATTTTATTCTCCAGAGTCCTTGCTAAAAATATATATATATATATATATATATATATATTTATATATATATTTATATATATATAATGTTTGGGGGTTCTAAGTAGTTTTCGAGCAAAAAATACTGATTTTAAATTGTAAACAAAAAGTGGCAAAAATAGGTCCAGTCTTAAAGTGGTTAAGGACCACAAGAAATGAGACAGGCCATCAGTACATCGGGAATGATTAATTTTCAAATATATACAGTACCATAGATTGTAGATGCTATAACTTTCACACAAACCAATTAATATCCATCTATTCAGATTTTTTATTACCAAAGACATAGCAGAATACATTTTGGCCTAAATTTGTGAAGAAATTTGATTTTTCTGGGCTTCTTTTAGAACAGGAATAAGAAAATATTAGTGTTTTGTTTTTGTTTTTTCAAACTTCTCTGTCTTTTTTTATTTATATACCCAGCAGTGATCAAATACCACCAAAAAGAAGCTCTATTTGTGTGAAATTATAGTTTCCAACTGTCCCTGATTTCTAGGGATTGTCCCTTTTCCCTCCTCATTTGTCCCTCATTTTGGTCTGATCTATATAGTTGTATATAAAATGCACTTTCTTATCTTTCAAAACGTGTTTCCCAGTGTTAAACCTTTCATCCAATTTCTAAATTTCTGCATTGGTAAATTTCAAAAGCCGGTATAAAAAAAAATAGCAGTGGTTAAAAAAAAAGCACCTGTGGGTTTAACAAATGTTTTTATAATTCTCCTTTAAGGTGGCGTGGCAGGGTGCGTGTCCCATGCCTACATGCTTTTGTTAATAGGTGTACCTCGTTCCCATCTCAAAAAGCTGGGAGGTATGAAAAAGTGCCAAAGAGGGTCAGGTTGGGCACCAGGGTCCTCTTTCTCTTACAGTCTGAGTTCTGCTATACAGGGACTACAAAAGGCTGATACCTGATCATATTGAAGTACTTACACTACTTGCATTTAAACACTGTATTGTATAATATACTCTATATATTATACTTTATAATATAATACCTCTGTCTGGAGTTGAATTTCAATGTGGAACTGCATCTGAGCACTACCAACGAAAAAATTCATTTTTAATATTCAAATGCCTCTATGCACTATTTTGTTGAGAAATCACTTTGAAAAACAACCCCCTAGCATTTCTGGTCATGGCCATCTTGAGGAAGGACAACGTTTTTAATGTAGCATTTACTGCTAGGAATTCGTCTGCCCTTAGCTCAGACATGCATACAGGAGAGTGTGCTTAGCTGAGAAAACCCCTCCTCCTCTCCTCCCCTCCTGAAGACTCCTGGAATGCCTAAAAAATATATGGTATACTTTCCTATCTATTTACTAATGCTAGCAACATGAGAATTAAAAATAATCAATACTGACTGGGAGAGTGAAGTTCCACTTTAGTAATAATGTTTTGAACAGGTTTTTCTTTTTGTCTTTAAACTGCTCAAATACCAGGGCTTTTTTTCACGGAGAATAGGTGCAGGAACTCCCCCTTTTCAAGTCACCCCTTGTCTCCGCCCCTACCCACCTCTGAGCACCGTTTCTTGGTTCCACCCATTACCCACCTCCCAAGACCACCCTTTTAGGTAATACAGTAACATTTGTGGTACTAACTAATTTGTATTGAGCTTGTTAATGATAACAAGAAAAGCAGTAGAATAGATCCCCTGCATCCAGCAACATTGGACCACTCACAACAAAACACCCCCTTCCCTAGCAGCAACAACAGATCTCTTCGCAGCCAGCATCAGCAGACCCTCTGGAAGAATAGATCCCCCCAGAAACAATGGACCACCAACAAGAAAATACCACCACCTTCCTCAGCAACAATAGACCCCTGGAAGCAACAACAGATCTTCCAGCAGCCAGCAACAATAGACCTCTTCCTCAACAGTAGATCCCTCCCAGAAACGACTGACCCCCCAGCAACATAAGACCCAACCTTAGCAACAATAGATCCCCTGCCAGCAACAACAGATCTTCCCAGCAACAGACCCCCCATGCAATAATAGATTCCCTCCAGTGACATTAGATCCCCAGCAACCAGCATCAACAGACCCTGCAGCACACCTCCAGCACCCCTTGCGATTACATACATTCAGTCCTGGAGGTGCCGGAACTGCGTTCCCCCGCGTTCCCACTGAAAAAAAGCCCTGTCAAATACACATAAATGCATCTCAAGGATATACACTATATTGTCAAAAGTATTGGGACACCTGCCTTTACACGCACATGAACTTTATTGGCATCCCAGTCTTAGTCCGTAGGGTTCAATATTGAGTTGGCCCACCCTTTGCATTCCCATAGACACACTCCTAAACATTGTGGACAGCCTTCCCAGAAGAGTTGAAGCTGTTATAGCTGCAAAGGGTGGACCAACTCAATATTGAACCGTATGGACTAAGACTGAGATGCCATTAAAGTTCATGTGTGTGTAAAGGCAGGCGTCCCAATACTTTTGAAAATATAGTGTATTTTAAATGGAAAAAAACATCCTCCAAATCCAGAGGAATTTGGGATTACTGGACAAACAGGCTAATTTTCTGCTTCAGGAGGTAATCATCCGAAAGCTGCCCACTCCTCCAACACTGAACTCAGCACAGTGATGCAAGCTGCTAATGAAACAGCTCCTCTGCTAAAGAAAACAGGTTTGCGTAATGAGTTACTCTGTACGTGTCCTGTGGAAATTACTTGGCAAAACATCCTACCCAGATGTGTTAATCACAAGGAAGGTGGCAGAGCTTTATTAAAATACTCAGCGACCTCGCCGACCTTATATACCTCTGCTACATTTCATTTCATCTTCAGTTTTGAAAATGTATGAACAAAAAATAAACTAATCATACATCCTATTCCATTTCATGAATAGATAAGTCTACCCCAGGCTGGTACTTTAGCTGTGAAAGTATATGGCCTGGAGTTGAGTGAAACTAGGAGGAGGGCCAGCATGATTGAGGCCTGAAGAAGGCAGAGAATTAGTGGGGTGATATAGAATGATGCAGTCTGTTTATTAGATTGAAGAGTTCAAGGCAGAGGTTGTGTCCTGTAGTGGGTAGAGAGGAGAGGGGATCGTTCCAGAGCTCAGTCGGAGCTCATCACAGCATCAGACAGTTTTCTTCTGTGTTCCTGGATTTCACTTGTAGGAAGAACAAAATATGGGTGACTTGGTCAACATGCTGTCCCAGCCTAGAACTGTGGCTGGGGCTAGAGGCCCTGGGTGGCTACAAGACAAACTATCACACTTATTGGCAGGCAGGTCTCTTCTGGGCCTTCTTCTAGTCGATCACATGCTAGGAGGTCTAGGTCTTCTGAGCCCTTCAGTTCTGTGGTGACATCTCGGGTAGTGTTCTGGGAGCCCCTCAAGGGACCCACTAACCCCACCAGCCAAGCGCACACCTGCTTCCCTTGGTGTGCGAGTCGGGAGGAATCCCTGTCTATGGAGAACCCATGGCAGGAGTTTTTTCATCTGCCCCCCCACTGCTCTGCCCTTTCACCTTGCAGTGTGGATGGTGTGACTGGCTATACAGGCTCCCTGCCTGTGTCTAGTGCGGCCCGGCATGGGAGTGGCTGAGCGGCGGGTGTTGACCAGGTTCAGGGAGCGGCTGGGGCGCCCAGCGACAGAAGATGCGGGCGGCAGCTTTCCCCTGTGTCCTGGCATCGCAGAGCGGGTGCCGCGGATGGATGGAGCTGTGCATCGGCTGGTGAGGCTTCCACCATCCCTCACAGAGCCCAACGTGGGAGTAGGAGAGGGAGTGCCCAGGGTTCTGGTGTGGTGGTGGCTGCTGACGTTGTCAGCGGGTGCTCGCCGGGCTCTGGAGCCGGTAACTGCACCATGGAGCCTGCTGAGGGGAGAGCGACAGCGTGGCTTGATGAATAGAGCTGGTCTGAAGGGATGCTCAGCAGCTCTGAAGATGGTGAACTCCCGCACTCTGCACAGGGATCCGGATCTGCGGCTGGATGTCCTGAGGGACAGAAGCAGCCAGGTAAGCCTTCCATTTCATGTCCTCTTTCTTGTTCCCATTCTCTCTCTATTCAAGGGGTCTCCAGGGGCTTCGTTGGCAGCTCAGCAGGGATTGGAGCAATGGGGGGGTGGGGGTGGCTGGAGTTTTGGGGGCAGTGCTGGGTCCTCAGCCACCAATTCACCCCTCTGATGGAACCTTCAACACTGGTCACCTCGTCCCCTCTCCCAAACTCCTTCTTTTACTTGTCTGTCTCTATTACTCATTAATCACTTAGGCATATGATTCCTTCTCTGCTCCCATAGGATTTCACCAAATTTGATCTTACCAATAATCAGACCAGACGATTCACTAAACCTGCAACTCTGTTTACTGAGTCAAAGCCATGGTAATACATTCTTCTTTACACAGATTGTTTCAGCAATTACATGGCAGTACAACAGGTCACTTAGTGAATAGCGTACATCTTTAACTTTTATTGATGTTGGTTAAAAGGACAGTGCTATTGAAATTACTTATTCAATATCCTTAAATCCTGTGAGAAAAAAATATTCTATTAATAAAGTGCAATATTTTGTGAATCAGCGTTCTCACTACTCTCCTAAAACGTAGCTCTATTCACAAAGGATAAAGTATATTAACCTTCCTAGCGGTATTCCCGAGCGTGACTCGGGGTTAGATTTTAGAGCCAAAGGCGGTAACCCCCGAGCCACACTCGGGGTACCGCTAGGAAGATCAGCTGGATCCTGGTAGAGGTTTTACTTACCCTTTCTCCGGGATCCAGCGAAGAATGCGGGCGGTATGCGGCGGCGGAGCTCCCTCCCGATCGTCTGCGAGCCCCGTCTTCTGTCTCCGGCGACGTGACGTCCACCGGGGGGTGGAACCGGCGGCAAATTCAAATGTAAAACACACCAAACACACTGATACCATTCAAAATAAAAAAAAAATCACATTACATTGCCCCCCAGTGCCCTTTCCTGCGGTTTTACTGTACTTTTTATGTAAATATATGTATATATATACGTTATTCTTGTGAATGAGCAGCCCAAACCAACTGTATGCATTATATATATATATATACACACACACACGTGTATATATATATATATATATATATATATATATATAATATATGTATACATAATATATGTATACATATATATATATATATATATATATATATATATATATATATATATAATATATATAATAAATGTATACAGTTGGTTTGGGCTGTTCATTCACAAGAATTACATGCAAAATAATGGTACCGCTTTCAGCACCTAAAATCCAAAAGAATCATACCGCCAGGGAGGTTAATGTGCAAAAATGCTAAAAGTGCAACACAATTATTCAAAAAGTGCTTAGTGCTGTACAAAGAAACAATATAAATATCAGTGCGAAAAAAATCATAAATCAATACAATACTTATGTCTTTCTAGGAAAACCAATGAAGTCCATATCAGAGTTCACGCAATTAATTCATAAATGTCCCACGTATCCAACGTTAATATGTAATGTGCTCTTCTTAAATTCTTCTAGTATTCACCAAAACGTGCTCTCCACCACCATAAGTACTAGGTACACTCACCAGAACCCAATGCTGTTAAGATTATAAACCAGCAAATAGCGCACACCAATACATTCTGTTTTTTCAGGTTTTGTTCTCATGTTTCCCAAAGCCTGTGTTTATACAATAAACTCTATGCAGAAAGAGTGCCATGTATCTTCTTCTACACGGTCAATTAAGAAAGAGGAAAGTAAAGTAATAAGTAGTGAAGTTACTTTTCAAATGCAGTAACTAGTAAAGTCATCTCGTTACAAATTACAGAAGTAACTAGTTACATTTTTTGAGTAACTACCCCAACACTGGTCATTGGTCACTGACCATTTTCTTAGAGCCATCTGTGTGGAAGGGCTAACTTTCATGATATAAGTATATCAGCTCAGATGTACCATATTGTTTGGAGTCATTATTACCATATTTATGTTTACCATTTTTTTTTTAGGCTGCATTACTTAAATTGTTAATCAAGTCATGCACTGGGCATTTGTACCCAAAGTTAGTTTTTCAGTTAAGAAACAAAACACTAATATATGGTTTTTGAGCGATGAAGACAGTAGCATGTAATGTTGACGTAGATGCTGTATGGCTGCTAGCAGTCAAATAACAGCACGGTTGCTTTACAAAATGCTGGACTGATCTGGTCTCATAACGATGTAGTGCACTGACAATTCCTGGGGAATCCCCTGATAGCAGCCATTTTGGGGGTATAATGGTTGGTGGTTCAGTGATGGTGAGTCAATAGTCAACAGTGACTGTTTAGACTTCTCTGGTGTACCAGCCACGTTATCAATATTATTATTATACAGAATTTATATAGCGCCAGCAGTTTGCACAGAGCTTTACAATATGTTGCCTGGGAACCTCTGTAATATGGGTCCCATGTGTGGGATATGGCCACTGGTGGGCACAGAATCTTGAACCAAGGGAATAGCAGAGAACTATGAGTTATAAGTATAAAGTGCAAGTAGTACTTCTATCTAGGACTAGGGCCTGGAAACTGAAGTGTTACAAACTATGTGGAACTGGAAGGGTGGAGGGAAGGGGGTGGGAGCACCTCCCAACAGACTACCTTGGCAGGTTTGGTCATACACAGAGATGTATAGTAACTAAGTAGAACTACTTCACTACTGTACTTAAGTACCGAAATGCGGTATCTGTACTTTCCTAGAGTAGAATTTTTTTCTCCTACTTCCACTTTTACTTCACTACATTTTTTCGATGATTTCAATACTTCTACTCTGATATATTTTTTTGTGCTGCATAGTTACTCGTTACAATTATAAAAATTACCACTGCCAGAACAGTAGATGGCAGGTTTCATGAAGCTCAAAACACGTGTATTATCAGCGCATACGAAAATAAATGCTACTGTATGTATAAATAAAAGCTGCATTTGAAATAATAAAAAACAATATGATGTTCAAACTTTTGACTTCTTTCTTTAATAACTACATAACACAGTACTTGTACTTTTACTTTCAGTACTTGAGTAGCAATTTTTTTTCCAAAACTACTGGTACTTTTACTTTCAGTACTTGAGTAGCAAAATGTAAAAAAAAAACTACTTGCAATACTTAAGTACAAAAAATGTTGAATACTTTAGTACTTCTACTCAAGTCACTTTTTGATCGAGCACTTCCACTTCTACTCAAGTCACTTTTTGATCGAGCACTTGTACTTTTACTCAAGTATGGGTTTCGAGTACTTTATACAAATCTGGTCATACATATACATGGATATACTAGCAGAATCATTTGATGTCTGTCTGTTTATTGCCTTTGTCCGCCAGAAACCAACATGCTAAATATCTGTGGGAGACATCTGTTTCTCAAAGAGAGCCTTATTATAGGAAAATTAAGGACTGGATAAAAATAAGAAATAAATCATTATCTCTGTTCATAAGCATATTTAAAAAGTAATTTTGTTTTCTGGTACGTCGTGTGGCTGTGAATCAGTTATAAGCACGTCAAGATCTCATTAACATTTCAGCTCAAGATTTACCACTGGGATCTCCAGACTAAGCCTTGAAACGCTTCCAAAATGGGAAAGTTAATGGAGAAACTACAAAAGAAAAATTATGATGGAAATATCTTGCATTTCTTACGCAGCCATTTTCTAGCTTTTTGATCAGCTCAAAGCTTTTATCTTCCCTCTATTCCAACAGATGTATTCCAGAGCGAGAAGTGTGCAGGCAGCATTTCACTAAAGAATCATTGTCAATAGACAACTGCTAAAATCCAGAGGTCCCACAAGCTGTATAAGGGACTATATATAAAATCTCTAGGTATTACACTAAAAGAAGATGTAATCACAGTAAATATTCTAGCAGCCAGTTCTCCAAAAGCTAGGAATCCTAGGATTGTACTAGTCCGTCCATAGTAAGCGCTGCATGGAAACTTAATTGGCCACAGTGCAGTGAGGACAGTTATTACTGTGTTTTCATAAAATACACCTGTCATTACAGAAATATGTAGACTTCTATTTCTGACCTATGCTTCTGAAAAATGCTAATTGCCTGCGTACTGTACTGAAACGTTCACTTTAATGATTTCTGAGTCACTGACCCAGAACAAGTATAGAGATAAGGAATTCTGACACTGTTACCACACTCACCACTTGCATGCTTGTTCTGAGTCTGTAAAAAAATTCAACTACCAAATTACTAGGTCATTAACAGGTCTGCCTATACGCAGCAAATCTGCCCATAAACAGAAAAAGAATTGCAATTACTGTTCCTGATTTCAAACACTACTCGTCATAATTAGGCTATTTCTACTCTCCTAGAGAGGTTCAACAGGCACTTCCAACAGTCAAAGGTGCTCATTATTACATGAGGAAATTTTCCAATTTGTTAAATAATTTAAATGAGAGTGGGGAATGTCCTTTACTTACAGTAAATATTTCAGATCAAGCTTTGGAGGTCTACCTTCTCCTTCTAGGTCCAATCAATACTGATTAGGGATAGACAAATATGTTTTTTTCAGGGCCGATACTGATACCGATACCGATAAATTGGTCACAACATATTGGTATTGGCCAATATGGGCCGATATTTTGTACATCCTATGTCAGGGTCCGAGACTAGTCTTCTCCTTCTCCAACCATTAGGTGGTGATGCTCATGTA
Source organism: Pelophylax lessonae (assembly GCF_965119305.1). Classification (NCBI taxonomy): domain Eukaryota; kingdom Metazoa; phylum Chordata; class Amphibia; order Anura; family Ranidae; genus Pelophylax; species Pelophylax lessonae. The sequence goes on along the minus strand of NC_138771.1, from coordinate 58,588,102 downwards.
AGGGTAAAATGAAGTCACATAGCATAATTCCGTTTACAAATTTTATTTAAAGTTATTGAATATGGCACTCACACCTTAATTATGAAGAGCGTCTGCAATCGCTTGATTTATTCTCCCTGGAGAAGAGACGCCTGAGAGGGGACATGATAGCAATTTATAAATATCTCAATGGTGATCTCGGCATAGAGAAAAAGCTATTCAGTCGAAGGGATTGCATGAGGACTCGAGGGCATACAATGCGATTAGAGGAGAAGCGTTTTAACCTCAGGCAACGTGGGGGGTTCTTTACTGTTAGGGCTACAAGATTGTGAAATTCTCTACCACAAGAGGTGGTTTCTGCGGGAAGTATGGTGGCTCTCAAAAGACTCTTAGACGTACATCTCAAGGATCAGAACATTCAGGGCTATGTGAGATGATTACAGCCACACACACCTACACAGGTTGAACTGGATGGACTATGGTCTTTATTCAACCTCACCTACTATGTAACTATGTAACTATATGTACGCCATGACCACGTGACCTCCGAGATCGTATCCCGGACAGAGCGGTATCACCCGGGTATTACTTACGGCAAGTGGGTGAGAGATACCGATCTGCCAGCAGATCTGCTAATGTGGAATTGCTTATATCTTTTGTACATATGTAAGTGGCATATTCAATAACATTTGTAAACGGAATTATGCTATGTGACATCATTTTACCCTTACATGAGCAGTATTTGGAATATCGGTAATATCGACCAGTTCCGGGGCCGATACAGATATATCGGCAAAAGTGAATATCGGCCATGCGATAATGGGCTTTGCTGGTAATCGGTCGATCCCTAGTACTGATACACAGAGGTTTAGCGTGGGGAATATCCTTTACTTACAGTGGGGAATATCCTTTACTTACAGCAACTAAACAATAAATATTTCAATGTGAAAACAAAATTAAACCCGCGCGCTACACAATGTGTAAACTCAATACAAGTGAACAAAGTGATAAATATGTGCAGCTGCTGCAAACACTAAGAAAATCTTAGGAGAACTTTGGAGGTCTACCTTCTCTTTCTAGGTCCAATCAGTACTGATACACAGAGGTTTAGCAAAATGCCTAGACACAGGGCTGCTGTTAGAAATCGCGGGGTCCTGGGCAGAGATAACATTAGAGCCAGTGCTGGGAGGGGGGCCCAAACAAGGGAGGGGGATTAGTGAGGGACAACTGTCTCTTTCTCAACAGATAAAAGCTGATAGCAGGGAGAGGGACAGATCAGATTCAGCTGCTGGAGGAAGATTTCTGTATTTTTTGTCCATCACTAATCCCCCTCTCTGTGTGGGCCCCCCTGTGTGCTCGGACCCCCTACAAGAGGGCTGGTGGTCCCCCCCTATCAGCGGCCCTGCTTAGACAAATGGTAAGATGTTTAGCTTGGGCATAGAAGAGTGGACCCCCAATATCTTATCCTGAAAAATTACTGCTGGGGGAAAAGTATCAAGTATAGTGAACAAATATGTTGTTAGAATACACTGACGTGTGTAGAAGACTAAATCATATTCTTACCCAACTCGAGTCTTTCTCCACCTTTTTGCCATGGTAGAACCCTTGAATTAGATTGAATTAGGTTTAAAATGATTAGACCTACAGGTAGCTCATGGTACATCGGTGTGATTAGTAGGCTGTTCAGAGTTTTAAATAAAAGAGAAAATAAATGAATAATAATAATGACTAGCAAAGAAACATAGGCAGTGAAAATTGTAGTGCCTTCTTACATTGGTGGTCAGTGTAGGCAGGAGATTGGTCTGTCATTGCTCTCCTTGCAAGTAATCTATAACAAATTCTGGAGGAACCCAAGGATTCCATAGAACCTAGATTAGCAAAGGCTGCTCATGCTATAAACCTATAAACCAACTCTCTAGTATAGGGCATATGCCTGTTTCAGGGAGATATCTGTCCATCAATTACCATCCTGATGCTATTCATACAGTTTTCTTGGAATTTGGTGGCTTTCAATCAGCTTTACTGTGGTTGTAAACCTCAGACATGAAATATGAAAAAAGCATATCCCTCTATAGAGCACTAAGTGTCATTTCTATCCACTGCCTCGTTCCTCTGCTATAAACATGAGTCACTTCTGACAAGTTTTCCTGACACCAAGTAAAGAAATTGTGACAGGTGACAGGGGAGGGACCTCCAGCTGATTGACAGCCTCAGCTCTGTTCCTGTGTGAAGGGGGTGTGTCTCTTTCCTCCCATCAGCTCTATTCACAGATTTAAAGAGGTTGTAAACCCTCAAAACTTTTTTTTTTTGCTGCCACCTGAAAGAGAAACCCATAATGAGCTAGTATGCATCGCATACTAGCTCATTATGAAATACTTACCTAAGAACGAGCCCCCGCCGTGCCGCCCGCTCACCTGTATGACGGGCGACATGTCCAGTCGCCCGTCTTCCGGGATCGCGGCATCCGGCCATCTGATTGGCCGGAGCCACGGTGACGTCACTCCTGCACACGCGTGCGGGAGCCGACGGTCACGGCACGGGACTCTGAAGAAACGGCACCAGCGGCCGTTGCTTCAGAGAGCATGCGCCAGTGACGTCACTGGCTGCATGTAAGGTAAATATCTCCTAAACTGTACATGTTTAGGAGATATTTACAGTACCTATAGGTAAGCCCTAATATAGGCTTACCTATAGGTAAAAGTGTCAGAGGAGGGTTTACTTCCTCTTTAACTTCAGCTCTCCTCCCCCTGCTTTTCAGAGCTGTGATATCCTGTGTAAATTCTGCACTTTAAGTGGCTGGAGGGGAAAGATGGCTGTAAATAAACAGGTACGACTTATGTAGGATTTGTTTCATCTCTGTGTATGACGCCAGTCACTTCACTAGGTATATGTAAGGGTTTACAACCACTTTAACAACGCAGCTCGAAAAAACATCTGCAATCAATTTCCAACTCAGTTTTTATGTTTTTTTTATTATTAGGGGAGGGTGGGGTTGCTGAGGAAAGTGTTACATAAAATATAACTGTACAAAAGTAAAGTTATCTTAATGAATGAAATGAATGATAAGAACTCTTTTACTGAACATGCATTAGATACGAAGTTCTATAATCAATACAGACAGATCTCAGTGATGTCTTTGTGATCTATCTTTGGTTGACTTCATGCAAAATGAGCTGGACATGATCAAAAATGAGCTAGGCATGATTATTCTACTGCAGAGAAGAACCTTTGGATTTAGGAGCTTTTGAAATTGCCAGTGGAAGAAATGTGTTGATCGACATCAGGTGCCTGCCAGCAAGGTTGGTGCCATGATTGCCATATTTGGACCACTTCACATCAACTCAAATGCTCTTGGCCTCAGCCAATTTTTATTTTCAGAGCATCCTCAGCAGTGTCTACAGGATAAACAAATATGCTTGGGGATATCAGCAGGCAAGGCAATTCTTATATAAATTGTATTGTGCAATGATGGCGAACCTTTTTGAGCCCCAGTGCCCAAACTGCAACAGGTGTACAGAGCCTCGTGTGAGAGGTCATGTGATTGCGTGAAGAGGGAGGGAGGACAGAACTCCGCTCACCCCACTATATATCTGATCCCCAGGAGGAGATCACACACGGTCCACTTCAGTAATGGTCCCCGTCCTCCCTGGCGGGTGCAGCACCCCCTCCCCTCTCACCTGTGCACCTCGCTCTGAGCCCCCAGTGATCTCCATTCTCCAGGTACATCAGGGACATCCACCACTGTTCAGACTACATTGACCCGTCCAGCATCAGATTATACCAATTACATGGTAAATCTCTGTACACCCAGGGCCATCTTTATTATTGATTGGACCCTGGGCAAAGATTTTCTTGGGCCCCCCTGAATTCACTTATCAACTATTTGCAAGCAGTGCAGTCTCAAGGGGAAGCTGCCTTGGGCCCCACAACAATGAATGGGCCCGGGGCAGCTGCCCCTTTTGCCCTGTGTTAAAGACGGCCCTGTGTACACTGTAGTGCCATTACCAGCACACACTCTCCACCTTGCACAGCACTACCCCTTCCTCCCCGCCCGCTCATTATATAGAGCTGCTGATGGCCATCAGCTGAGTGCAGTGATTGGGATCAGTTCTAGTGATGCCGGAGGACATGGCAGATGATCTCCCTCTACCTGTGATCACCGGACTGCACACTCGGGTTTTCAATCCACCCGCTTCTGTCTCAGCGCACCAATCACAGGCGTCCAGGCTAGAGGTCATGTGACCCGGGTAGTGATCTGGTGACATAGCTCGCATGCCCACAAAGAGGGCTCTGCATGCCAGCTGGTATAGTGTATAGCATAGTGCAATTAGAGTGGTATAGTTACATAGCTTTGTGTCAAAACCTTTCATCCTCAGAAATGGCTAATGCCAGTTTCAGTCTTTCCTTCTTACAATATTTTTACTTTCCTGCCTCTCAAAACTTTCTTTACAGCTTTATCATCTACATAAAAGTATTTGCAAATTCTACTAAAACACATGGTACTTTTTTCTTGGCATAGATGTGCATACTGTGTAAATGTCAGTGAGGAGTTACATACTGCACATAGTTGACAAGGTGCTTATAAAGATTACAATCATTTAACTGGATTTCTTCAGAAATTCCTTTTTTTTTTATCTGTAGAGAGCTGCAGCGTTGTTGTAAGTGAAAACCAAAAGGGTAACTCCACTTACGTGTGGGAAAAAAATAGCGGATAAAAAACAATATAGCGTATACAATTGCGACACAAATCATATTGTAATTAAATGTTATTAAAAATTTTACCTTTCCTTTTTAATCTGCAGCTGTTGTCATTTTCTGAAAATCCAATGCAATATGGCTACCTGGAGCTGTTCTGTACACAGAATGTATACTGACCACACCCCAGAAACATCATTTCCTGCTTGTGTGATTGGCTCACCAATTTTCCCAGAAGTCTGCACTTAGAGACAAGTCAGATTTCAGGCATCCCCTGGAACAAAAATGTCATTTTTCGTAAGATATGCCCAATAGGGAATCACATCTAAAGGGATGCAGGCCCAGCAGCTTTTCTCATTAGTGCCCTGCAGCTGCCACAGCTGATTGATAGTTATGAAACCACTCTCATTAGATCCACTTGGCACAAGGGCAAACAGTAATTTCTTCAGAATAAGAAATCTGCAACAAAGTTTGTTAAAACCCTTGCAATGTACAGAGATCACCCAGGAGGGAATGTTTTTTTCTCAACAAAAGTGGAGTTACTCTTTAAAGCATTACCAATAACTGCTGCAGCTTAACCGCTTGCCGACCGCCGCACGACTATTTACTGCGGCGGTCAGCCCCTCACAGGCAAAGCAACGTGGGTCTAAGTCACTGGCCTGTGAGGGTCTCGGGAGCGCGCGCGCGGTCACGGACCCCCCCCCCCCGCGTGTGTGACCGGCGGACCCGATCGTCTGCCGGTCACTTGCGATCGTCGGTGGAGAGGGAGAAAGGTAGGTGGCTAATGTAAACAAGCCGCCTGTCATTCTCCCCTGTGTATGAATGGTGATCATACGGTTCTACTATGTAGGAACCGTTGATCACTATTCCTACACCTCAAGCCCCAGCCAATCACAGTTAGAATCACGCCCCTAGGGACACACATAGCCCCTCCCTCTCAAAAAAAGTTAACCCCTTCACTGCCAGTGTAATTTTACAGTAACAGCGCATATATATAGCACTGATTACTGAAGTAATGTCACTGGTAACCCCAAAAGTGTCAAAAATGTCAGTCAAGGGTTCGATCTGTCCGCCGCAATGTCGCAGTACTGCAAAAAAAATCGCAGATCGCCGCCATTATGTGTTAAAAAAAAAACAACAAAAATGACAAAAATCTTTCCCTTTGTTAGTAAACGCGATAACTTTTGCGCAAACCAATCAAAATACGCTTTTTGCGATTTTTTTTACCAAACATATGTAGCATAAAACAAATTGGCCGAAAATGTTAAAAAATTTTGATTTTTACATTTTTTGGGGGGGGGGATTTCATATAAAAAATGTGAAAAATATTGTTATTTTTGCAAAATTGACGCTCTTTTTTTCTTTTTTTGTTTATAGCGCATGATCAAAAAATCGCACAGGTGATCAAATACCATCAAAAGAAAGCTCTGTTTGTGGGAGAAAAAGGACGTCAATTTCATTTGGGTACAGCGTCGCACGACCGCGCAATTGTCCGTTAAATTCACGCAGTGCCGAATCGCAAAATAGGCCCTGGTCAGGAAGGGGGTAAAATCTTCCGGGGCTTAAGTGGTTAAACCAATTCATTATGATGGAATGAGAAGTAGATTATTGACCTAGTTAAATGAAGTTGGACTACATATAGGTGGTTTCTGAGGTTGTGAATCATTTTGTAATAGCGCTAAAATATTGCTCTTACAAAATCGTTATGCTGGGATTGTACAGAAGATTTTCATAAGATTTTTTAGAAGAAGATATTTTCTAAGGTAAATAAACACAGTATGGAACAGAATGGGTAATCGGCCGAATCATCAGAGAGGGAGTAACTGCAACTTGCTACTAAACAGATGCAAAGTTATGAGCAATAATGCAAAAAAGGTCAGGAGCGGCAAAAACTCTGCAGAATAACGAAAGCTGTACAAAATATGAAAGCTGCACAAACATGGATTTTTCACAGCAATGTGACTCCATCAGAGTAGCGTAGCTAAATAGCATAATGCATAGCATAGTTAAAGTCATACAGAGGCTTATGTGTTACAGACAGGTTTATTTTTAGGGTTTTTTTCAATATAGGGTACAGGTTTATCTTTAGATGAAGGGTTAAAGCATAGTTTTAACAGATGCAGGTTTAAAGTTAGAAGGAATGATAGGGATAAATGTTAGGCTTTCTTTACACGTGCAGTTAGGGGCAGTAAAAACAGGCGGTTAAGTCCCAGTTTTTCTGCCTCGACCACCACCTAAGCTTGGGCATGCAGCTGTTCAGGGCTGTGCACATGCTGCAGCATGGCAAGAATTAAACAGTATGTCGCATTCAGCGGGCATTACCATCGCTAAATGCAATCAGTGCAAGTCTATGGGGCCATGCCACAAGTGCTCTGCATTTACAGGTTTCAATTAGGCAGTGGGGAGGCAACATAACATCTCATCACCTGTCAAATGCAGCTTGCTCTGCAGGCACCCAAGCAGGCACGCTCCCGATCTACAGGTCTGTGTGTCTATTAACACATGGAACCGTGTCTCGGCCTCACCCCCCCTGTCTGCCGATTTGATCACTAGCTGTGATTGCCAATAGCCAATCAGGAGTGCAAATCCCCAGAGAGGCAAGGCTCTTGTGTACATTGCTGGATCGAGAGGATGGCTCAGGTAAGCATTAGGTGGGGTTGAGGGGGGGGGGGGGGGGCTGCTGTACACAAATGTCTTTTTACCTTTATGCATAGAATGCATGAAGGTAAAAAACCTTGTGCCTTTACAACCACTTTAAATCCTTTGGAACTCCTCACACCAGTCACTTGTGGGTCAGTTGCATGCTGAATATTTGGTGCATGGTTTGGTGCGGTAAAAAACACCAAAACGTAGTTCTACATTTAAATGAATGGAAAATGCAAAAAATGGGGCAATAACACATCTGCGGTTGTTTTTGTGGTGCATTTTTTGAGACACATGTCCCTTCTTCACAGGTGCAAAATGCACCGGAAACGCGGCAAATGCACACATGTGCTTTTACCGCATTTTAACAATGAAGCAGTGTGAAAGCAGCTTATGAGGTAGTTTGGAGGGCAGGAACATGGGTGATAACATTTTTATTCACATTTGTGTCTTGGGGTTGAAGGCCCAGATTAACTTATCAACTGCATCAGGCTCTTGGCTCTAAATACCAACATACTGTGAGGATGACAGGTCACATACTGGACAGATGGAATTGGAGACGTAATTACACGCCTGCTGCATTGGCATATGTATGCGGTCATCATACAACTGCTTCTATTGATTCTACAAAAACCAAACATTAAGGCTCCTTTCACACTATCCGTCCGTCGGACTGATTCCGTTTTTCTCAGCGGGGGATCAAGCCGCCAATCCCCCGCTGAGCAGGAGGATGACAGCTGCGTCTCCGTGCTTTGTGCAGAGACACAGCTGTCAGTTCCCCATGCATCTCTATGGGGGAAATCAGATGGGAATGGACCGTCGGTCCGTTCTCATCCGATCCGATCCGCTGGACAGATGGAAAATAGGGTTTCCATCCGTCCAGATTTGACGGATCGGATCGGGTCGGATGTCAGTGGACATGTCTCCGCTGACATCCGATGCCCCATAGGAATGCATGGGGGGACCGTTCAGAAAAAACGAACAGGCGGATCTGAACGGTCCGCACATACGATCCGTTCAGTTCATCAGTTCAGTCACGTCAAAATGTATCAGTTTTCCATCCGTTTTTCATCCATTTTTCATCCGTTTTTCGTCAGTTGTCATCCGTTTTTTGTCAGTTTTTCATCAGTTGTAAGGGCTCTTTCACACGGTCCGCCTCCGTAGGCGGATCCGTGTTGCTCAGCGGGGATCGATCCGCGATCCCCGCTGAGCCGGCGGATGACAGCTCAGTCTCCGCTTGCAGAGCGGAGAGGGAGGTGTCTCACCCCCCGCTGCCCTCTATGGGGGATCATCATCATCTCTCATCAGATCCGCTCCGATTACTGAACGGATGGAAAAATAGGGTTTCCATCCGTCCAGATTTCAGCACAGGATCGGATGCGGATGGCAGCGGGTGTCAGCGGAGGTGTCTCCGCTGACACCCGCTGCCCCATAGAACTGCATGGAGGATCCGATCAGATCCGCCTAAAAAACTGACAGGCGGATCTGATCGGAATGCCCGTGTGAAAGAGCCCTTATTCGTTTTTCGTCAGTTGTTATCCGTTTTTTAATCCGTTGTCATCTGTTTTTCATCCGTTGTCATCCGTTGTCATCCGTTTTTTATCCGTTTTTACATAGAGATACATTGATGTCCATTTTTCATCCGTCAACGGATGGATGAAAAACGGACAAACGGACAGCATGTGTGAAAGGGGCCTAAAGGCTGCTAGATTCAGCCATCCATAATTTAGGACAAATCTCTTGAGGACTAAGGGCTCTTTCACACACACTGTCTGTTGGACGGACTCCGTTTTTCTCAGCGGGGGATCGATCCTCCGATCCCCCGCTGAGCAGGAGAATGACAGCTGTTCTCCGCGCTGTGTGCGGAGACACAGCTGTCAGAGCCCCATGCAACTCCATGGGGGAATCGGATGGGAACGGACCGTCGGTCCGTTCTCATTCGATCTGATCCGCTGGACGGATGGAAAATAGGGTTTCCATCCTTCCAGATTTGACGGATCGGATCGGATGTCAGAGGACATGTCTCTGCTGACATCCGATGCCCCATAGAGATGCATGGGGGGACCGTTCAGATCAGCCAAAAAAACGGATAGGCAGATCTGAACGGTCCGCCTGTGTGAAAGGGGCCTAAAGGATTGAAGTGTGGGTGGCAACACAAACAGAAGTATAGCTATAATCTACTGACACACCATAGAAAAATAAAAAGCTCCTTCCTCGGGGAGACCTATCATGGGAAAAAAGCATGGGCTGCCATTGCTGGCCACCATCTGGCTGCAACACTTTCAAGCACAGACTTGGAACAAGTTTATAGATCAGGTGTTTTGGATCTTGGATCAGCATGATAACCAGGCAACTAACATTTTCTTGAAGTCAGCAATAGCAGCCTATTTCTTTAGTGACAGGATTCCCTTTAAGGCAATCCCACTATTACCAACCAGTGCTAATAACACCCGTATCATGTTAAAACACCAATTAACACCGCCAAATGCAGCTGCTTTCAAAGTGAACAACGTCTTTGTTAATTTTATCCTCTGTAGTTGGTGTTAAAGTCAAAGCACATTCGTTATATGTTCTGCTCTAACAAAACGATATTTCAGATATATTTTGTTCTGCCGTGCTATGGGCCTCTATAACAGCTGTAGCCCTTACTACCTAATCTGGAGTTATTGTTATCTGTCTGAAAACTCCAGACAACACTTTTTTCCTCGTTTTTAGACTTGGACAGGCTTAAAACCTCCATCAAATTTTTATTGCCGAAAAGAAAAAAAAAACACATAGAGGTCCTAAAGGCTAAATGCCGCACCAAAATCGTAACAATAATCATTTTATTATGGTCTGAAACCAACTTGAGGATGGAACAAAACACAATATGCAAAACCCAAACCATGAAGTCATCTAAAAACACCTCCCACAATCTTCATATCGCCCCCATGTACATAAATAATGCTGGATATACAGTGGGTACGGAAAGTATTCAGACCCCCTTAAATTTTTCACTCTTTGTTATATTTCAGCCATTTGCTAAAATCATTTAAGTTCATTCTTCTTCCTCATGAATGTACACATAGCACCCCATACTGACAGAAAAACACAGAATTGTTGACATTGTTGCAGATTTATTCAAAAAGAAAAACTGAAATATCACATGGTCCTAAGTATTCAGACCCTTTGCTGTGACACTCATATATTTAACTCAGGTGCTTTCCATTTCTTCTGATCATCCTTGAGATGGTTCTACGCCTTCATTTGAGTCAAGCTGTGTTTGATTATACTGATTGGACTTGATTAGGAAAGCCACACACCTGTCTATATAAGACCTTCCAGATCACAATGCATGTCAGAGCAAATGAGAATCATGAGGTCAAAGGAACTGCCTGAAGAGCTCAGAGACAAAGGCACAGATCTGGCCAAGGTTACAAAAAGATTTCTGCTGCACTTAAGGTTCTTAAGAGCACAGTGGCCTCCATAATCCTCAAATGGAAGACGTTTGGGACGATCAGAGCCCTTCCTAGAGCTGGCCGTCCGGCCAAACTGAGCTATCGGGGGAGAAGAGCCTTGGTGAGAGAGGTAAAGAAGAACCCAAAGATCACTGTGGCTGAGCTCCAGAGATGCAGTCAGGAGATGGGAGAAAGTTGTAGAAAGTCAACCATCACTGCAGCCCTCCACCAGTCGGGGCTTTATGGCAGAGTGGCCCGATGGAAGCCTCTCCTCAGTGTAAGACACATGAAAGCCCACATGGAGTTTGCTAAAAAACACCTGAAGGACTACAAGATGGTGAGAAATAAGATTCTCTGGTCTGATGAGACCAAAATAGAACTTTTTGGCCTTAATTCTAAGCAGTATGTGTGGAGAAAACCAGGCACTGCTCATCACCTGTCCAATACAGTTCCAACAGTGAAGCATGGTGGTGGCAGCATCATGCTGTGGGGGTGTTTTTCAGCTGCAGGGACAGGACGACTGGTTGCAATCGAGGGAAAGATGAATGCGGCCAAGTACAGGGATATCCTGGACAAAAACCTTCTCCAGAGTGCTCTGGACCTCAGACTGGGCCGAAGGTTTACCTTCCAACAAGACAATGACCCTAAGCACACAGCTAAAATAACGAAGGAGTGGCTTCACAACAACTCCGTGACTGTTCTTGAATGGCCCAGCCAGAGCCCTGACTTAAACCCAATTGAGCATCTCTGGAGAGACCTAAAAATGGCTGTCCACCAAAGTTTACCATCCAACCTGACAGAACTGGAGAGGATCTGCAAGGAGGAATGGCAGAGGCTCCCCAAATCCAGGTGTGAAAGACTTGTTGCATCTTTCCCAAAAAGACTCCTGGTTTTATTAGATCAAAAGGGGGCTTCTACTAAATACCGAGCAAAGGGTCTGAATACTTAGGACCATGTGATATTTCAGTTTTTCTTTTTGAATAAATCTGCAACAATGTCAACAATTCTGTGTTTTTCTGTCAGTATGGGGTGCTATGTGTACATTCATGAGGAAGAAGAATGAACTTAAATGATTTTAGCAAATGGCTGAAATATAACAAAGAGTGAAAAATTTAAGGGGGTCTGAATACTTTCCATACCCACTGTATATACTCACATGACACTCTATTAGGTACACCTTTCTAGTACCGAGCTGGACCCCCTTTTTCCTTCAGCATTGCCTAAAGCCCCGTACACACGCAACGATTATCGGCCGACCGTCTTTTGTCCAGAGTTGTGTTTTGTTGGTTGGAATGTGCCTAGACTGCACACGAATTTTCTCGCCCAACAAAATTCTACTTCAGAAGTGATGTCATGTGTTGGTTTGCTTTCTTTGTGTTCTTTCTTCTCTGAGCATGCCCAGTCTTGCTCATAAGATTTTTCCCTGTCGAAATCTGTACTGACTGCACGAAAATCGGCTGTGTTTTGACGGCAGACAAAAATTTTATAGCCTGCACACCAGATTTTTTTCGGCCGAAAAGTCGGAATCGGTTGTCGGAAGCATCATACTAACAAGCCGAAAATCGGCAGATCGGTCGTTGGACGAAAATTCCCTGCCGATTTTCGACGCGTGTGTACGGGGCTTAATTCTTTGTGGCTTTGATTCAACAAGGTGTTGGAAACATTCCTCAGAGATTTTGGTTTATATTGACATGATAGCTTCATGCAGTTGCTGCAGATTTGTCAGCTGCACATCCATTATGCGACTCTCCTGTTCCACCAGATCCCAAAAGTGCTTTATGGGATGAGATCTGGTGACTGTAGAGGCCATTGGAGTACAGTGACTTCATTGTCATGTTCAGGAAACCAGTGGTAAAATGATTTGAGCTTTGTGACATGGTGCATTATCCTGCTGGAAGGAGCCATCAGAAGATGGGTACACTGTAGTCATAATGGGATAGACATGGTCAGCAACAATACTCAGGTAGGCCGTGGCATTTAAACAATGCTCAATTGGTACTAAGGGGGCCCAAAGTGTGGCAAGAAAATATCCCCCACACCAATTCACCATCACCAACCGTCTGAACCGCTGATACAAGGAAGGATAGATCCATGCTTTCATGTTGTTTAGGCCAAATTCTGATCCTACCATCTGAAAGTTGTAGCTGAAATTGAGACTCATCAGACCAGGTAACATTTTTCCAATGTTCTACTGTCTATTTTGGTGAGCCAGTGCGAATTGAAGCCTTCAGTTTTTCTGCTTCAAGGTTTGATATGTTGTGCATTCAGAGATGGTATTCTGCATACTTCGGTTGTACCGAGCTGTTATTTGAGTTACTGTTGCCTATCATCTCAAACCAGTCTGCCCATTCTCCTGCGTCCTCTGAAATCAACAAGGCCTTTTCGTCCACACAACTGCCGCTCATTCGATATTTTCTCCTTTTTTCGGACCATTACCTGTAAACCCTAGACCATGGGGACCATGAAGTAGGTTTGAGCACAGTTAAAGGAGACTTTACTCACAGAATCCTGGAGAAGGATCAGTACATAGGTGCAGCCTCTTGTACAGTAGTCCAGCTTTCAGCAAAAGAGACTCCAGGGGCAAGCAGCCCTTCCTCGATTCCACACACAGCTCCAAACCCCCAGCAGGGAGGAAAAAGACAATCTTCTCAGGGCTTCAGACTATTTACCATCCACCATCTGGGCACACCTCCCCAGGGATTGGTTAGGCCAGTGTTTCTCAACCTTTTTTCAGCCAAGGCACCATGTAAAAGTTGGCAGAATCTCAGGGCTCACCAGTCAAAAATGTAAAAGGTTTGTAAGGCAGTGTTCAGAGGTCAATAGTTTGTAACTCTCTGCCGTACAAACTACTGAACTCTGTGTACATAGTCCAGTAGTTTGTACCGCAGAGATCAGAAGTGTGTAATGCAGAGAACTCCTTCTTACAAATCACTGAACTCTGCCTCAGATTGTCACAATCAGGGGTCAGGCTCGAAGATCAGTTGCTATAGCAGTAGCGGAACTACCACCGACCAGCAGAATAGGTACACAGGCAGTCACCCTAATGAATGATACGGGCTCACATGAGGTGCAGAGTCTAGCTACTAACCAATGTTTACAAGAGCTCCTGTTGGAGATGGATTTTGCTGCGTGTTAGTACCAGGCTGTGGTCCTCAAGATCACCCCACCAGGAGGTGAACAAGCCGTGGGATCCAGTAGTGGATAAGCAGGAAGGGATCAAATAGATGCATAGTCAGTAAACAAGCCAAAGATCAATAAAGAGTGGTAGCAAAATATGGATGGCAGCAGAGAAGACAGGAGCAAGATGCTGGAGAAAGCACAACAATCTGGCAAACAGGAAGTGCAAAGACATGGCTTAAATCACAAAGTTCATGGGAGGAGCAAAGACAAACAAGGTTCAAGACAGGATCATTAAAGGAATTGTCCAGGTGAACTCTGAAATGTGCATTATCAATGACTGAATTCTGCATTACAAGCAGTAGTTTGAAAGGCAGAGAAGAGTTACATATAGACTGCATATAACAAAAAAAAAGTCCAAGCAAAATGTTTTAAAGTATATAACTGTGCATTATTATTACTTTAAGGGCTCTTTCACACGGGCGTTCCGTATGTCCGTTTTTCATCCCATCCGTTTGCGGATGAAAAATGGACATAATGTATCTCTATGTAAATACGGATGTCATCGGATGATCATCCTCTGACATCCGTTTTTTGTCAGTTCAGTTCAGTTCAGTTCAGTTTTTTTGAACGGAGGAGAACCCTATTTTTTCTTCCTTTCAAAAAACGGAACTGAAGCAAAAACGGATGTCAGTGGTGTCATCCGCAGACATCCGTATTTACATAGACATGCATTATGTCAGTTTTTCATCCGCAAACGGATGGGATGAAAAACGGACATACGGACCGGATGACACAAGTGTCATCCGTGTCCGTTACAAGAAAAAAAAAAAGGACCTGATCGGGCAAAAAAAAAGGAACGCCCGTGTGAAAGAGCCCTTAGATCTCCAAAAAAAAGTTTCAAGTCAAAAACTAACCAAACCACAAACCACATGAAAAGCAATTGTGCTCTACTTATCCATGCCTGCAATTAGCCTTGTACCTCCAAGAGCTCAGAGGAGCTCATATGCAGCCCACTGATCAGCCTTCACCCAGTCTTTAGACCATAGTACATGGCCTCCTTATACAGACACACAGCGTATACATTCCTGCAGAAGAGCGGCACCCTGAGTTCCCAGAAAGAACCTGTGCAATGGTCCCAGTAAGCTGTGCGGGCGCCCAACACACCCTTAGCAACCGATAACTTTTTTGGTTGGCAGGAAGCGGCTGGGCAGCCTGCACAGCACACATTATCTGTGCAGCTTAAATAGATACAGACCGACGGTGCTGTTAAAAAAAAAAAAGGCTGAGACCTCCGGGGTAAAGGTTTAATCTGCAATTGCCTGCCTTAGTTGGGGCAGTTTTGCTTGCCTGTGTGTGGCTCTAAGGACACTATTCCCCTCACTGACACCAACAAGGGGCACCATTATTTCCACTGACATGAAGAGTGGGGAACCATTCCTATCACTGACACCAACAATGGGGAAGTTTTTCTTCCACCGACACCAGTGATGGGAAGCTATTCTGTCCACTGACACCAGCAATGTTCCTCCCACTGTTATAAACAATTAGGCACTATTCCTCCCATTAATACCAATGATGGGGCACAATACCTCCTTCTACTGACTATAGGCACTATGTATTTTTTTACCCCCACTGGCGCATTTTTTACTTTCACTGGCCTCCCTGGTCCCCCTAAAGTCTGAAGGACAACAGAAAGTGGAATACTGCTCAGTTGTCGATGTCAATCAGGAATCAGACCCAGGTGGCGGCCCTGGCTTGCCACCGCAGGAACATAGAAAATCTAGAACTGACCGCACACTGTGGATTCTGTCCATAAAAGTCCTACTAGTGTGAAATGTGTTAACTGTACCATTTTACTGTATCTCCTGGTGCTGTTTTGCCCCGTGTGATGAAATAAAGGAATTTTATAGATAGAATCCACCGTGTGCGTCCAGTTCTTGATTATCTAAAGACTGAAGGACAGTAAACTGGCCCTTTGTTTAGAAAGCTTGGAGACCCCTGTTCTTAAGCACATGTGTCAAACACAAGGCCGTGGGCTGAATCTGGCCTGATGGGCCATTTCATGTGGCCCTTGCACCTCTCTTGCAGCTGTGGCAGCCCCTTAATCTGTACCCCCACCTTGTCTCAGCAGCAGAGAGAAGGACAGAAATCCTCCACCAAACCATGTGCTTCTTTTTGTGCAGCCGCAACACCCCCTTGTCTCCGCCTCCACTGGTCTCACCATTCAGCAGACTCTGGCAGCTGACTCCAGCCCTCCTCTGGTTCTCCTTCAGACCCTGCACTTTTGGTTTCCCAGCTCTGCTTCCAGCTTCTGCCTGGCAACAACACAAGGTAAGGGGGAGACACAGTGATGTAAGGGATGATAGGGGACTCTTGACTTCTGATGGTGGGGGGGGGCCTTGACAAGCCCAAGCTAACACTGCAGAAAAAGTCAAAAATAAAAATGTATCTAGCGACCTCACTAGGAGGGTGCTATATTTGTTTGGAAGGAGCAGTGCATGTTAGTCGTGCCTATATGGACTGCTGTATGTACGTTGATAAGTTGGATCACAGCAGCGAAAAAAAAATAAAGGAATTTGGAGATTAGAAGGAAGCTGAGAAAAACAGAAGGAAGCTTTTTGGAATTTTTTTTATATTATAGTGTCATTTTAAGGATGATTGCCATAAAAGATACCCATGCATAAATCTGTATTCTTTCCAAGCATTGGTGCTCTCTTTTATATTATTATTATTAATATTATACAGGATTTATGTAGCGCCAACAGTTTGCGCAGCGCCTTACAACATAAGGACAGACAGTACAGTTATATACAATTCAATACAGGAGGAATCAGAGGGCCCTGATCATTAGAGCTTACAATCTAGGAATATATTTCATCCATGCATAAGACACAGCTAAAAATCTCACAAGGACACTCTATGCTTCACCCCTCATCTTTATTTATTCTGTAGCAAAAAAAAAACATATTTTAAAAAATTACTAAAATCTATTCAACCAACAATTGTTTGACTTGCTATATGCAAGCTTTCTCAAGACGACCATCATTGGCTGGATGGATTTTAGTGTTATTTAAAACGTGCTGTTTTTTGCTACGGAATAAATATAGAAGAGTGGTTGAAGATGAGAGTGCCCTTGCAAGATTTTCTTTTAGCTCTTAACATATTTATAAAGAGTGTGATATTCAGTGGGAGATCATTAGGGATCAGCCACACACAAAACCACCTGGTCAAGTGTCACTAGAGTAACAGTAAACCTTCATTATTAAGGGAGAAACTACAATCGCAAAGTAGAAGAAATCAGTAACAATATCAATCCAAAAGGTTACGTTACTCGCATAATGGCCACTTATAATAAAGGTTAGAGGTTGTGTAACTTGGGTAAGGTCCCCTGCTATGCCTTAATATGCATTGTGATAGGACAATTTATGTGAATGGGCTGCCAACTCACCCAGCGGACTGAAAATGGAACCTGCAGCTGCTGTGTTATTGTGCACTGAAGTAATGTGCGTATTACCGTAGCGCACTGGTGTGAATAGGTCCCAAAAAACAACATTTTTAAGAGAAATTAATGAAATATACCAGCAGAGAGGGAGAGGAGCAATGCTATGCTCTATATGTATTGTGCATAAAAAAGGACCACTTCCTTACTCTGTGACCCTACTGGTGAGATTCATTCTAATCTTCCACCCCTGTCCAACCTGTTTCATTGGCAACTGTCAAAGGTGGGAGATTTTCACTCACTTCCTGTTGTGCCATTGGGATAAGAAAGTGAGGGGGAAACCTCCCCAGCAGCAAAAACCCAACATACATTCTGGTCATTCTTTTCTAGCCAAAACTGGAGATTTAGAGTCTAATTTTCTATCTGTGGATACTCACTTTAATTATCCAATCTTGTTCAGATGAAATAGGTAAATAGGTATTTAGAGTCCAGCTCTAGGAAACTTAAGTATAATGGGGGCTGCAACCACACTGCAAGGGATAGTTGCTCATTTAGTCTAGGAGAGAGTAAAAGCGATTTTACTTACCTAATGTTCTGCTCCCCAGCGGACATCACTCCTCAGTGCTCCAGGGGTGGACTTTTCTGTGAAGTCACCACGCCTATTTCAGGGCTATGGACCCTACATTGGTCTTGGTGACATCAGTGTAGGCAGGGGTAGTCCTTGCTCCATTTAGCAGGTGGTGTCTGCTGCAGCATTGATGGAGTAGAGGCACAGAGGGATGTATTCCCTCTGGAGCCTCCATAGTTGTGGCGCTGTCCGATTAGACTTGGCAATCCCTGGTGACCTTCTGTAGTCATCTTGGTTGGGGCAGCTTTTTTAAATAGAGGACCCTGGCAGGGTTTTGCATGCATTTTTCGAGTGTTTAGTGTAGGGACAGGAACCTGTTCTGTCACGGGGAGAGATTGAGTGTTAGGGAAACGTTCCAGTGTGGTGAGGGCAAGCGTAGGGATAACACTATATACCCTTAAGACACTGGTCTCCAGAATTGCCACTGCAGACCTTTCTGTCTTCTCTGCGTGCTGCCAATCTGGTTTATCTGCCCTTCTTATCTTTACCTGTGCCATTAAGGACTGTACCAGCACCCTTCTACCGGGAACCATTGTGCTGTGCCTATTACTGCAAGTGTTCTGCACCTGTTGCCATCAGTGATTATATTAGTGCTAATTCTACCACTCAACAAGACTCTGGTCCAGCCGCATTTAAGTATGCCATCCAGTTCTGGGCACCAGTCCTCAGGAAGGATGTGCTGGAACTGGAGAAAGTCCAGAGAAGGGCAAAAACAGATAAAAGTACTGGAGGACCTCAGCTATTGGGAAAGACTACAAGTGTTGAACTTATTCTCTCTGGAGAGGAAACGCTTGAGAGGGAATATGATAGCGATATACAAATTCTGTACTGGTGCCCTAACCGAGGGAAAAAACTTTTCAGTGAAATCAAATTTAAAAAGACAGATGGCCGTTCACTAAAATTAGAGGAAAAGTAGATTAACCTTGTGAGCTGAAGTAGGCACCAACTAACATGCTCCGTTCTGAAGCCTGCCAGGCTTGGCAAAGCTCGTACACGCTCGCTCATTTACGGACGTATGCGCATTGATGCAATAGTGCCATCTGGCGCCATTTTTAAATGGAAGGCAGTGGAACTCGGTCTCAGCGGCAGCGCCTCGCCACAGCAGAGACAGAGAGAAGGACAATGAAGTGAGGGTCTCGGTGGCGGCACCTCGCCAAAGCAAAAAAGGGGGACACTGTGAGGGGGTAAGATAAAAGGGGACAGCTGCAGAGGAGGACACTACTGTTGGGGGGGTTGAACTTAGGGGGAAGAGGTGGTCTACTGGGGGGGGCAGAGGAGAACACTACTAGGGGGGGCAGAGGAGAACACTACTGGGGGGAGTATGAAGGGGCAGAGGAGGACATTACTGTAGGGGGGGGGGTGAAGGGGGCAGAGGAAGACATTACTGTGTGTGTGTGGGGGGGGGGGTTGAAGGGGGAAGAGGAGGACATTACTGGGGGGGGGTGAAGGAGGCAGAAGAGGACACTGATGTGGAAAGGTGAAAGGGGCACAGCAGGACACTGCAGTAGGGGGTTCATGATATGAAGGGGGGCAGAAAAGGACACTACTTGATGGGGGCAGAGGATGACACTACCATGTGGTGAAGTGTTGCCAACCACCAATTAATTTATGGGCTGCCCGTAAATGTCTGTTACCGGAATTGGCGCCAGTACGAAATATGGTTGTCCGCAGCCTCTAACCATCTCTTGAACCATGTTCGCATCCTCTAACCCTCTCCTGTACCTTGTCCGTAGCCTCCAACTATCTTCTGTACCATGTCTGCAGCCTCTGACCATCTCCTGTACCATGTCTGCAGCCTCTAACCATCTCCTGTACCATGTCCTCAGCCTCTGACCACTTCCTGTATCATGTCCACAGCCTCTGACCATCTCGTGTACCATGTCCACAGGCTCTGACCACCTCCTGTATCATGTCTGCAGTCTCTAACCACCTCCTGTACAATGTCCGCAGCCTCTAACCCTCTCTTGTATCATGTCCGTAATCTCTGACCATCTCTTGTCTTTTATCATGTCTGCAGTCTCTGAGGGGGTGTCTGGAGAGGAGTCAACAGTGGGAGCTCCTTCGGGATGGGGATCACAGGAGAAGTCAGACATATGTGGACTGTGGAGAGGAGACTATAGGATAAAACCAGAGCATGGTGTACCTAAGAGGAGGTCAGTGACAGTGCTGCCAGGCCAGTCTGAGGGGGGTTCACTGATGTAAGGGGGAGTGAATACAATAATGTAAGGGGGCACTGATATAAAGGTTCCACCTTATATCAGGACCCCACCCTTTCTTAGTGCATTCAGTCTGCAGAAGGTGGTCTCTGGTCACCAGAGTCCCCCCTACATCAGAGTTCCCATCATTACCCTTTACATCAGTCTGCAGGATTCCCCCTTACAGTGCAAGGGGGAACTCTGTGGACACTGATGTAAAGGGGGAGCTCCGATGTAAAGGGCAATGCTGCAAACCCTGATGTAAGTGGGAACTCTATTGTAAGGGGAAACGCAGTGGACTCTGATATTAGGTGGTTTCTGGTCACCAGAGCCCCCCCCCCCCTCACTTATATCAGTGTTCCCCTCTGTTTAAATCTGAGTTTAAATCATTATCTGCAGAATTCCCCTTTATGTCAGAGTTCCCTTGCACTGTAAGGGGGAATCCTGCAGACTCTGATGTAAGGAGGAACTCTTTGCTGGCTGGGTTATATTAACCTGATCTTTGTATAAATGGAGAAATATAGTTTTTGACTTTTATTTAACTTAAACACATTGCTAATAGCACTATCTACATGTTTATAGTTTAAATATTGATATCTGCACTGTTTGACACAGAATACGGGCATTTTAGGTACTTTTGTGCAATGTTGGTGGGGGGGGGGGGTGGGGGGATGGATCTTGGGTGAGTTCCCACACTTTTTTTCCCAGGACTTGACCCCTGTATACAATGTACTATTGACATAAACACACATACACACACACACACACACACACACATATCATAGGTTGAACTGGATGGACTGGTGTCTTTTTTTCAACCTCACCAACTATGTAATTATGTACTGTGATCTTCAAGCACCCTTGTCACTCTTTAACCTGAATACTTCTAAATACAATAACTTTTAACTCTTTGTGGACTATGTATGTGTGCTGCTTCCTTACAATGGGTACCCAAATGCTGGCCCCACCCACAACTTGACCTTAGACTGCTGGAGCTTAGGAGAGAAGATGCTTCTGGGACCGTAGCAGTGCAGAGGAGTAGAGGATTGGGTAAGTCTACTCTAACAAGTCTTCAAACAAAAGGAATGACCGCACTTCCGATAAATTTCAAAGAAAGGAGTGTCTTTATTCCACATCAATCGAATTGGCAAATACAAATACACGCTGTGAGTGCAGGACAACCGGTGGACGCGTTTCACGACTGGATATGTCGCGTATTCATCACCGAATGCCAATTCGATTGATGTGGAATAAAGACACTCCTTTCTTTGAAATTTATCGGAAGTGCGGTCATTCCTTTTGTTTGAAGCTATCCTGGATTGCGGAGCCGACCAGCACCTGATCCCAGACTCACCTGGAGCGGTCTTCCCTGTTTGGATTCTGCCTACTCTAACAAGTCCCCAAGACCTAAACAAGCAATTAACTCTTGCACAGCCCCACTACAAAGGACAATTTTCAAGTTTCCCAAAATCCATTTTCACATGACTGGCTAATTGAAGTAAATAATTTATTGTGAGAACAATTTCGACTTCTTTAGTAAATTAGCCTCAAAATATGGATTCAAGTTCCCCTTTAAGACACAGCCCCTTTTGATTTTTTGTAAGTGAATTTGATATCACTGCTATCATATAAGGTTTGGGGAGATGTTACAGAAACAGGGAACCAGGAAGAGCCAAGCAAGCTGTTGTGATGCAGAAAATGAATCCTTTATGCCCTATCGAAATAAAGGCCTACTCTAATATATGCATGTGTTCATAACCTTCAATCACCAATAGATTACACTACCATTCTGGCAGCAGAGATAACATTCTTTGATTTTGACTGTGCACCTGCCTGCTTGTGACTGGGGGGGTCACATCTGAATCTCTGCTACAGGCAACAATGGGCTGGAGCAGAGAGAGACAATGATGGAGGGTAAAAGATTGCCGGGAGGAGACTTAGATAGGCCATAGATGGTTAGAGTTTGTGGTTGCAGGAAAGAAAATCGCTAGATTTCTCCATCAACACAGTAAAAGTTGATGGGGGAATCCCTCCTGATGAGCTATTGTGTTCTCTGGGTGTGGGGGCATGGAGAGCCATCCCTGCTGAAAGAACTTAATGATTATTGCTAGCAGCAATAATTGCATGCTGAAAATCTGATATGCTGGTTGTACCCAAGTCAGTGGATGGATCGACTTTAGGACATTCAGCCTGACCATAAATGGTTCAAATCTCAGACGGTCCCTGCTGAACCGGCCAAAATTTGAACCATCTATGGCCGGATTTAGGCTTTGCCCCATCTTTCTACATCTACATAAGAGTGGAGACTCTTGTACATTTACAGTTGTTAGGACTGCAGGTAATACAGGGTGCTGTGAAGTGGCCTTGCAGCTTACGCATGCGTTTTCAAACGAATCCCCTGTTTTTAACACATACTGTTAGACAGATTAATTAGATTGGTAAGCAGACTGGTTGGTGAGTTTAGCTGGGAATTTCTCTGGATTTAACTTTCTACATCACTTCCCTCTGGCCACAGTGAGGATACAAACGGAGCCAAAGGGAGATGGAAACTACTACCTGCTGCTAGAGTACCCACAGTTAAAGTAAGGAAAGAGGGGTGGCAACCAGACAAATCTCTTTCACTGGCTGTGTATGGCCACTATTTTCCCTTTTTTGTCCATGTATTGTCATGAATACCCATTTGTTGCCCATGTAATGTCAATAGAGTCCATATTGTCAATGGAGTGCCCATGTGTTTCCAACATTGTCACAATTGCACATTTATTGCTCTAGTATTGTTTCAAGTGCCAGTTTGTTATCTTTATATAGTTACAATATACTGTTTGTTGCCCATATATTGTCCAAATTGCTATTGTGTTGCCTACATTTGTTGCCCACCTACTGTAAGGATTGCCAGTGTGTTGCACACAGATTTCCACCATTACCAGCAAGCTGTCTGAACTACTGTCCAGGCCAGTTGTCTGTTTCAGGTTCCATGAGAAGGAATGTGTAAAGCCCCGTACACACGATCAGATTATCGAAAGATCTGTTGTCCGTTTTTTGTGGCATGCTAGTCTGATGTGGAAAGTGAAGAGGTTATTTTCATACGAATTTTCCCGTACGACAGAATTCTACTTCAGAAGTGATGTCATGTGTTGGATTGCTTTGTATGTGTTCTTTCCTCTCTGAGCATGCCTAGTCTTGCTCTTAAGATTTTTTTCCATCGAAATCTGTACTAATGAGACAAAAATCTGACGTTGTATTACAGACGACAAAAATTATATAGCCTGCACATCAGGATTTTATCGGTCGAAAAGTCGGAGTCGGCTGTCGAAAGCACCCTACTAACAATCCGAAAATCGGCAGATCGGTCTTCGGACGAAATCTCCCTACAGATTTTCTTATCGTGGGCCTTTACTGATGGTCCTGAATTTAAGTCAGCAAATGGGTTTATAGAAAACTGTGACTCATATTGAAAAGTAAAAAAATGTTCTGCCTGCAAGTTGCAGGCTAGTGAATGCAAAAAAGCAGGTGCAGTCGTGTTAAAGTGGTATTAAACCCCCAAAAAATGTAATATATTTTAGCTTACCAATCCTTAGATGTGGTGGCTGCATTCATTTTCTTTTTTAGGCTTTTTTCTCTCTGATTTCACCTGGTGATCTGGCCAGTAACACACCTCCTGTATTAGCTTGCTGGATCTGGATGAATGAGCACAGGGGACACCTTTCTTCAGCAGCATTATCAGTTTGGGAGGTGGGGAGTGTTAGATGTTCTAGCAGCTTTAGATAAGTTAAAGCCAAACTCCAGTAAACACTTTATAAGTAGTTACAGCAAACAGTTTTAATAAATAAAATAAAAGCTGATAATTGTAAGCATCCTTGTGAGTGGTAAATGGTTTGTCTCATCCCTGTAACAGCTACATCTACAAGAGAGCTTGTTCTTTTGAAAAAACAACAAACTTACTGGCCAGATCACCAGATGAAAATGATGGGAAGAAAGCTTAAAAAAAATAATGCAGCCATCACATCTAAGAATAGGTAAGCTGCAATATAATAAATGTTTGTTTTTGGGTTCAAAGCTGAGCTCCACCCAAAAGTGGAAGCTCCACCCAAAAGTGGAAGCTCCACCCAAAAGGGGAAGCTCCACTTATTTGGACCCTTTCCCCCGCCACTGCCACATTTGGCACTTTTTTGGGGGGTATCTGGTTCTGACAGGTAGCCTCTCCCACTTTCGGGTAAGATTGCCGCTCGGCAGTCTACGACATTTCCGGCCCCTCCACCCCCCCCCCCCCCCAGCCTTCTGGGACACACAGAGGTCCCAGAAGATGGCAGAACCATTCAGAAAGTGCAACGCGACCCACGCGTGCGCAGTAGAAAACGAACTGTGAAGCCACAATGAAGCTGATTGACGAATCGGCTAGGGGTACCGACACTGCGGGATCCCTGGACAGGTAAGTGTCCCTATATTAAAATTCAGCAGCTACAGTATTTGTTGCTGCTGACTTTCAGTTTTTTTTTTTTTTACAGACTGGAACTTCGCTTTAATGCCACTTTTATTTCCAGGTTCCAGAGACATATGCCAGAAATGGTATATACCGTACATAGTTACATTGGTCCAAGCGGGAACAATGTACTTATGTATAATATTGCCATGCTGGGAATTATTCTTTAAGTAGTATTTACAGAAATGTAATTTCCACTGCAATAACATCCCTGCTTACTCTCTCTTTTCTGTATGGTTTCCATCAGTTGACTGTGCCAAGAAACATACTGAATGTAATCTGTTCTGATCAAACTAACCATCCATTTTTTTTTTTTTTCTTTTAACTATAAATCAAATCTGTTCAGGGTCACTGATCTGTTATAGAAATACAACACATCAAACACAAGATAGATTTATTACAAACACATCAGTCTGTAAGACAAGAATTTTGCCTTCAGCACCCAAAAGAAATCACTTTCCAAAAATATTACAAATCAACTCTGCCAAAACATTTTGACAGGTATTCTTATAAAAATAAAATGTTTATTACTCATTAAAGTGGAAACCTAATAGATGGTCATCCGGCATCCATTACAAAAACTGCAAATACAAACAGCAAATGCTCAAGTGCAGCAAGGTTTAACCGGTTGCCGACCGGCCGCCGTAGTTATACTGCGGTAGGCAGCCGCTCCTGCGCAAACCGATGTAGGTATATAGGGGTGGCACAGTGGTGTAGTGATTAGCACTTTCACCTAGCAGCAAGAGGGTCGCTGGTTCGAATCCCAACCACGACACTACCTGCCTGGAGTTTGCATGTTCTCCCTGTGCCTGCGTGGGTTTCCTCCGGGTACTCTGGTTTCCTCCCACACTCCAAAGACATGCTGGTAGGTTAATTGAATCTTGTATAAAAAAAAAAAAAAAAAATTGGCCCTACTGTGTATGAATGTGAGTTAGGGACCTTAGATTGTAAGCTCCTTAGATTGTAAGCTCCTTGAGGGCAGGGGACTGATGTGAATGTACAATGTATATGTAAAGCGCTGCGTAAATTGACAGCGCTATATAAGTACCTTAAATTAAAAAAAAAAAAATAATAATAATATGTTGGTCGCGCTCCTGCAGCTAGGCAGCTAGGGAGCTTGTCAGCAGGGACTCCGATGCACAGGGCAGGCAGCTCCGATTGCTGCCTGACACCTGTGATCAATCCCTGCTGATGCACAGGGAAGGCGGCTCCAATTGCCGTCTGACACCCGCGATCACTCCCCGCTGAGAGAGAAGGACGGTCGGATGTTGTAAACACAGCTGACCGTTCTTCTCCCTGGAATGATCACAGAGCGCCTGTGATCCTTCTATATAGGAACACATGTCTCTATGGTCATTTCACAAGCCAAGCCCCTAGGTACAAATTTAACCTGTTGATCACCCACAGTGTTAACCCCTTCCCTGCCAGTGTCATTATTACAGTAACAGTGCATATTTTTAGCACTGATTACTGTAGTAATGTCACTCGTACCCCCAAAAGTGTCAAAAATGTCAGTCAGGGGTCCAACCTGACTGCAATGTTGCAGTCCCGCAAAAAAATCACAGATCACCGCCATTACTAGTAAAAAAAATAAAATACTGTAAATAAAAATGACATAAATCTTTCCCATAGTTAGTAGACACGATAACTTTTGCGCAAACCGATCATAATGCACGTATTGCGATTTTTTTTGCCAAAAATATGTAGCAGAAAACAAATTGGCCAAAAAATATTTTTTGGGTCATGAGACCCCCTTTCCTGATTGGCTGAAAAGAGAAGCGATTTTACTGGCCATTGGCCAGGAAGAGGGAGGAGATGTACGGCAGGAGGAGACTCACAGCCGCTCTGGGAAGGAGCAGGTAAGGATGCTGGCTGTCCGGCTGGGCAGCCAGCTGTCCATCCGTCCCCGGAGGGGGTAGTAGATTTGATTGCTGGCTGGCACCGGGGGAGGGGGGGTGTTGGTTTCGCCGCTGCCCCCCCCCCCTCCCCAAATTTTCATTGACCAGCCGCCACTGCATCTACATGTAGACACATTCTGCTCTATGGGAATTGTAGAACACGGGTCATGAAATAAAGGCACTGTGCGCTGTACACTAGTAGCGGTGAGGTCCACCAGTGGAGGATAGGGAGCATGCACAGGACAATAAAGAAGCCTGGAAAAATAGTAAGAGACATTAAAAAAAAAAACATGGTTTACTTGATGCTTTAGAACGGGGGTCAATTACCAGTAGATCGCGGACAGGTGACTGGTAGATCGTGGTCTGGGCTTGCTGACCCGCAATCCCAGAGCATCAATCAGAGTGCAATGCAGAAGGACTACTTGTAAAGTTGGAGGTGTAGTAGGGAGCAAGAATCGCAAAAGGCGATGCCTCCTCTGTAGTGCCGGCTCCTGTCCCATGCAGAGTGATACCAACTGCACTCCACCTCTTATCCCGGCTAGCGGTCTCCAGAGTGGTGCCAGCAGCAGGAAAGAAGAGATGTAAGTGTGAAGCAATACACTGGGCATAAAAGGATGGGGCTGCTTTCACACTGATGTGCTGCGGTTTACCCACACCGCGGATGCAATGCATTGTACCTGCAGCTTTCCTGTGGGTTATCTGTGCTTAGCCATAGACTTCTATTATATCCTGCAGGTTTGGTGAACTTTCGAGTTTTGGTGCACCACAACTGCGGGATATAATAGAAGTCTATGGCAAAGCACAGCTAACCCAGGAAAGTTGCAGATGCACTGCGCAGGTAAACTGCAGCACATCAGTGTGAATGCAGCCTTATAGGGGGCTCAGAGAACAGTAAGGGTTCATTTACATTTGTAGTTTGGGGTGTGGTAAAACCTACATAGTTAAGGCGTGTTTTTACCACTCCTGCCCAGGGCTATACACATATCACAGCTGCAGCAGGAGTTATATTCCATGTCATGGTTGGTGGGTATAGCACCTGCCAAGCATGACCCATTCAAGTGAATGAGGCTACTCTGCAAGTGTCTTGCAACCTTGTGCAGGACAGCAAATAAGGGGTTAAAACAGGCAGCATTATGTTGCTTTCTAACCACACCTGCTTTAACCCCCTTGGACCCCACAGAAGCATGCAGTTGCGGGACACTGTCCGAGGGGCCCTATTTACTTGAATGGGTTGCAATTGGCAGGTGGTAGCACCCACCAAAAGCAACAGGGGGTTTAATTCCTCAATGTGTACACCTTTGGCTACTGTCTCAGCAGCTAAAGAGGGTAGGGATTGGGGGCGGTTTTGCCACCCCTCAACTTTATGTGTGAGCGAGTCCTAAGGGTGCTGCTGCTGAATGCAACTAAGGGCTCATTCAAAAGTGCAGCAGGCCCTGCTGCTCCTCTGAAAAGCGATCCAAGTGGGTTTGACAGGTGGTGATGAGGCGATATGTTGCCTCCTCACCCCCCCGATTGCTGAGCAATGCACGCCATTGTGACATGGTAGTATGGCAATTAGAGGTTTAAATTAGGTGTGAGGAGGTGACACTGCCCAGTGATCTTTGACTTCTCCCATGTTGTTCAGGTAACTCCATTTTCGTGGGGAAAAAAATAGCAAATAAAGAAAAAACAATATAGTGTATACAATTGCGACACAAATCATATTGTAATTGAATGACCTTTCCTTTTCCATCTGCAGCTGTAATTTTCTTGCAATGTAATATGGCACCTTTGAGCTGTTGTGTACAGAATGTATACTGACCACACCCCCAGAAACATCATTTCCTGCTTGTGTGATTGGCTCACCAATTTTTTTTAGGAGTCTGCCTAAGATACAAGTCAGATTTCAGGCATCCCCTGCAACAAAAATTTCATTTTTGGTGAGATACTCCCAATAGGAACACGTCAAAAGTCGTTAGTGCTCTGCAGGTGCACAGCTGATAGATAAGTATGAAACCACTCCCATTAGACCCACTCAGCACAGAGACACAGAGGAACAAACAATGATTTCTTCAGAATAACAAAAGGTAGGAATCTGCAACAAAGTTTGTTATAATCCTTGCAATGTACAGAGATTACCCAGAGGGGAATGTTTTTTTCTCAACAAAGTTACGCTTTAAGGTTGCCTACTCCTACTTTAGAGCAATTGATGTAAATAAAACATTTGATTTTCGTGTCACTTTAACTCCCCAGCCAATGTTCTATATCACAGAGCAAGGAAAAACATTTGTTTTGGAGTTTTCAGAAAGGAGCAGATAAAATGTAAGCAGCAATTTTTAAATTTGTTTTTTTGGGTTTAAGGACTCCACTTTTGTTGAGAAAAAATCCCCTCTGGGTAATCAATTTGCATTGCAAGGATTTTAACAAATGTTGTTACAGATTCCAACCTGTTTCTGTTCTTAGAGAGAGCGGTTCTTAAAGCAGCTTGATTTTTATTTTTTTAAGTTAAATAGAAAAAAAAAATGAGGCTTGATTTTCTTTTTAGAAAAAAAGAAACATGTTAGGGCTCTTTCACACGGTCCGCCTCCGTAGGCGGATCCGTGTTGCTCAGCGGGGATCGATCCGCGATCCCCGCTGAGCCGAGCGGGTGACAGCTCCGTCTCCGCTTGCAGAGCGGAGAGGGAGGTGTCACAGCCCCCGCTGCCCTCTATGGGGGATCGGAGGAGAGCGGACCGCTTGTCCGCTCTCATCAGATCCGCTCCGCTCCGATTACTGAACGGATGGAAAAATAGGGTTTCCATCCGTCCAGATTTCAGCACAGGATCGGATGCGGATGGCAGCGGGTGTCAGAGGAGACGTCTCCGCTGACAACCGCTGCCCCATAGAGCTGCATGGAGGATCCGATCAGATCCGCCTAAAAAACTGACAGGCGGATCTGATCGGATCGCCCGTGTGAAAGAGCCCTTATACTTACCTGCTCTGTGCAATGGTATTGCACAGAGTGGCCCCAAACCTCCTCTAATCAGGGGTCCTCTTTTCTCCTCCTCTTATATAACTGTTCCCAAGGCAAGCTGATTGTTATTGAGGCGGATGTGTGGGCTCGCTCCGGAGCTGGCCTGTGTGCATCCATAGACACACACATCACAACCCTGCCCTCTGATCCATCCTCACAGGACTTGATTGACAGCAGCAGGAGCCACTGGCTCCCACTGTTGCCTCTGTGTCCTGTGAGGAGGGGAACAGAGATGAGCGCCGCTGCAGATGGGCACAGTGCTGGATCAAGATAGGTAAGTATATATGGGGCTGAGGGGTAATACCAATAATGGGAATTTTTTTACATTCATTCAGGGGATGCATTAAGATAAAAAAAAATTCTACCTTTAGAACCACTGTGCAAAAAGCTTTTATGTTCAACTATGTCCTTGAAAGGCTGATTCTTGAATAGGACTGTTTGTGTTCATTTTGATCAGCTGATGCACTCACAGTGTTCTAATGAGGAAAGTTGATGTGTCTGCATTGCATTTAGAAGTGATGAACCTTTTGGAACTATCTCACCAAAACTGGCATTTGTGTTGCAGAAGATGCCTAAAACCTGACTTGTATCTTCAGACTTCTAGGAAAATCAGTGAGGCAATCACAGAAGCAGGAAATGACATTTCCGGGGATGTTCTGTATACGATCTGTGTACAGAATGCCTCCAGGTTGCCATATTGCAGTGAATTTTACAGAAAATTACAGAATGAAAAGGGAGGTATTATTTACTGACAATAAATTACAATATGGCTTGTGTAGCAATTGTATGTTAGATTATATATATTTTTTTAATTTCCTATATTTTTTGTTATAGCAGAATTGGAGTTACCCTTTACCCACTTGCCGACCGCCGCATTGCAGATTTACTGCGGCAGGGCGGCTCGGCTGCCCATAATCACGTAGATCTACGTGATTAAGTGCACGCGGTCTCGGCAGCGCTCACATGCCGCCGGAGCCGCACTCAGGCTCTGATTAGACACAGCTGGAGCCAAACTGTGGGAGGAGTGGGCTTGATCACCACCGACCTCCCGCGATCTTCAGAGAAACTAACAGGAGAGCCGCTTGCCTATGTAAACAAAGAAGGCAGCTCTTCTGTCAGACATGCACAGGAGATCGTGTGTTTCAGCTAAGCTAAAACACCAATCTCTGTGTGCCTGTCACAGAGCCCCCCCCCCCCCCCTCCACAGTTAGCAAGCACATTCAGGCTTACATTTAACCCCTTGATCACCCCATTATTAACCCCTTCCCTGCCAGTTAAACAAAGAAGGCAGCTCTTCTGTCAGACATGCACAGGAGATCGTGTGTTTCAGCTAAGCTAAAACACCAATCTCTGTGTGCCTGTCACAGAGCCTCCCCCCCCCCCCCCACAGTTAGCAAGCACGTTTAGGCTTACATTTAACCCCTTGATCAACCCATTATTAACCCCGTCCCTGCCAGTATTCATTTATACAGTAACAGTGCATATTACCGTATTTAGCACTGATTACTGTATTCATGTTACTGGTCCCCAAAAAGTGTCAAAAATTTCAGTTAGGGGTCTGATCTGTCCGCCGCAATGTTGCAGTCCCGCTAAAAATCACCGATTGCCGCCATTACTAATAAAACAAAAAAAAATAAAAAGTCCAAAAATCTATCCCATAGTTTGTAAGCGCTATAACTTTTGCGCAAACCAATTAAAATACACTTTTTGGGATTTTTTTTTTTTTTTTTTACCAAACATATGTAGCAGAATACAAATTGGCCTAAACTGATAAAAAAAAATTAGATTTTTTTTATTGGGAATGTTTTATAGCAGAAAGAAAAAAATATTGTGTTTTTTTTTTTTCAAAATTGTTGCTCTTTTTTTGTTTAAAGCGCAAAATCTAAAAACCGCAGAGGTGATCAAATACCACCAAAAGAAAGCTCTATTTGTGGGAAAAAAGGAAATCAATTATATTTGGGTACAGCGT
Organism: Pelophylax lessonae; assembly: GCF_965119305.1. Classification (NCBI taxonomy): domain Eukaryota; kingdom Metazoa; phylum Chordata; class Amphibia; order Anura; family Ranidae; genus Pelophylax; species Pelophylax lessonae. Next base: position 58,556,627 of record NC_138771.1, on the reverse strand, counting down.
TGCACGACCGCGTAATTGTTAAAGTAACGCAGTGGCGAATTGTAAAGAATGGCCTGGTCATTAACCCCCCCTGGCAGTAATTCCGAGCGTGGCTCGGGGTGGATGTGCAGAGCGAGCAGCAGTGTCTCTTACCTTCTCCTGGCGATCCAGCGATGATCTCCCATTGCTGTGACCGCCAGCCGAGATCCCCGCCGCTCGTCCGTCTGTGTGATGACTTCCTAGTTCCGTTCCCTGCAGCAACAATGCTGCATGGGAGCGGAACTGGGAGGGAAATTCAAACGTTGCACAAAACACAAACACAAACTCATAACACATTTTTTTATATATATATATATATATATATATATATATATATATATATATATATATATATATGTGTGTGTGTGTATATATATATATACACACATATATATATATATATATATATATATATATATATATATATATATATATATAATGCATGAATTATAATCTAATCAATAATATAATTTTATTATATAATATAATATATATATTATATATTATATAATAAAATTATATTATTGATTAGATTATAATTCATGCGTTTGTGTTTCAAATTTATCACATCTGGGATGTCTACTAGAGTCTTGTTTTGGTCAGTAATTACTAAGAATTGTAAACCTATAATACATAACGCCAAATTTCCATGAAAAAAATTGTACCGCTTTTGGTATATAATTCCTGACATAATCATACCGCCAGGGAGGTTAAGGGGGTAAAACCTTCCGGAGCTGAAGTGGTTAAGCTATGTGAATAGGAACACGTAACGAACATAAAGTAGGCATTATCCTAATTTGACTGCAAAAGTAGAAATATACATTGAAGTATAGTATATGGGTACATTGTATAATGATCACTTTTTGTATCGGTATATAATGGTGTTTGCAACAGGTGCAAAAAGTAAAATAGATGGAAAGTGCATTTGCAACCTTTGCATACACTAGGCAGAGCACTTATAAACTGCCATTGATTTCTCCTTGAACTGTGTATTGGCAGACGTGGTCATACTAATAGTACACGTTGTAGTGCTTTGTACATATCCCTCAATATTCCACACTTCAATTAGTCTCCTAGCTGCACGGAAGATCTCCTGGCAGGAATGGGAAGACTCTAGAACCGGATCATCAAGCAGTTTATTGAAGGAGATTTTATTTTTGGATCATCCCACACACACACATTATTACTTTAATCTCCTTGAACTTCCTCGACTGGCATTAGTTGGATGTTTTCACACATCTCATTTACACTAATTTTTTTAAGCAATAAGAACCCACATGAGACGTCTTCCGGCTTCTGCCTGATCCAAAACAAACAGGGTGAAGAACATGAAAACTAGGGCACAGATGCAGCCTGGCTTGGGTAACATAACACTGCGGTGCTGGATATGGAAGTAGGGACTACACCCATAGGAGGGAGTATCATACACTTAGCTGTTACCATCTGCCATTCATTTAAATGCTGGCACTCTGCTTTCCTTGGCACAGAATGATTTTTCCTCCGCATATACTGGATCTGGAAACTAGTAAGAAATCTATGCCATCCAGCAGAAAGCTGGAGGTTTTGCACATAAAGTGCAGTCTCAGAGAACTGGTTGCCCTCCAGCTGCTGAACAGCATCAAGACCCGCCATGATCTGAGAACCAAACATGTGGCTTTTAGCTTCTAATGCCTCATTTTGGCATGTTTATACTTCCGCACATGTTATGTAAATGTAAAGCCAAAACTTCTTTTATTTTATTGGTTAGAGTAGAGTAGGGGAAGATTTAGATAGAGTGGGGGAAGATTTAGATAGAGTAGGGGAAGATTTAGATAGAGTGGGGGAAGATTTAGATAGAGTAGGGGAAGATTTAGATAGAGTAGGGGAAGATTTAGATAGAGTGGGGGAAGATTTAGATAGAGTAGGGGAAGATTAAAACTTCCATCAAGTTATTTTATGATGCCTGTGCCCTGCGGGGGAGATTTCCCTTCACTTCCTGTCTTGGAGATGCAACAAGAAGTGAGAGGAAGTCTCTCTTAAGGGAATTCCTATCCCAAACAGTTGCCCCTGGAATCTTTGTCCCTACTGGTAGATTTACCTTCATGTGTTGCCCTCATGACAACTCTAAAATTTAGGATTTTCTATTACACTCTGTTTCCGTGACAATGGTCAGCAGTAGGAATGAGCTGGGTTCAGTCCAAGATCAGACTGAACCTATGCCGGCAGAACCCATGGGAGGCTGTCACATGATTGCTTGTTCAATGTCATTGACCTAATATATTCATATAACCTTATTAGCATACTTGCCAACTGTCCCTTTTTTCCTGGGACAGTCCCTGCAAATAGGAGCCTGTCCCAGGTAATTTATATTGTCCCTGGAAGCGCCTGTTAATCGGGCTGCCCATAAATGTTACGCAGAAGTAGTGCAGCTGAATTGGAAACTTATTTCAACTCTGCTACTGTGGCCTTAAGTTTGAAATTCCCTTTTTAATTAACTGTAATTCTCTCTATATTGAGTAGACTCTATAATCTGATGATAAATAGGTGAGATTAATTATGCAGAGTGGGCGGAGCTTCAGGGAAGTGGGTGTGGTAATTGATATCTGTGCTGCAGTGGAAAGTGCAAGTGGAAACTTTTTTTAAATGTTGGCAACTATGTATTAGGTCAATGTCACAAGCACCACTGCCCCTTTGTCTACAAGAACCTGCCTTGTGGAGCTGACTGATGAGGCTGGCAGGGATGCCATTATGTGACAGCTTCCCACTGAGTCCTGACCGTACCCAGCTCACTTTAGTCACCAGGACAAACAGAGAATGTTAAAGTGGATGTAAACCCTCACATATACCCAGTGAAGTGAACAGCCTCAGATGATACACAGAGATTAATCAAATCCTCCTGCAGAAGTGTTACTTGTTTATCTGCAGTCTTCTCTTCCCTACACCCCTTTAAAAGAGCAAAAAAGTGTAAAAAATCTTTCTTCATCTGTCAGGAGCACAGAGGAGGGGGCGGAGAGATTGTAGTAGTGGCGTGTGAGAGCTTATTGGAGAAAAGAAACACATCCCCCTCTACACAGCAGAGGAACTGTGTTCTGAATAGACAATCTGTCTGCTAAGCTCTTCTCTCTCCCCCGCCCCCTCCTAACACAAATGCATCTCAGTTATTGGGAAAACTTCTCAGAAGTGACCTATGCTGATAACAGAGGAATGAAGCACCAGAGAGAAATGACACTCAGAGCTTTGGAGAGAGATAGGTAAACACTACAGATATATGTGCTTTACTCAAATTCCATGACGGAGTTTTACAATCACTTTAAAGTAGAAGCAAAAGCAACGTTTATTTTTTCATTTTTGGATAGAGCAGACTTTCTCAACCTTTTCAACACAGAGGAACCCTTGAAATAACTTTCCAGTTTCAAGGAACTCCCGCTATGATTTAATATATATATATATAACTCATGGTACATTCATAGGGTGATCAGTGTGAAAAATGCTCCTTACACTTGTGGACATTTGGCAGAATTACCCCCCCCCCCCCCCTATAGATAGCTAAAAAGAACAATGGTGTCAGTGGGAACGTATCTGAGATAGTAAGGCAGAAAAGTGGTCATTGCTCAAAGATCCCCTAGCAACTTCTAGGAACCCTAAGGAAGATTATAACCCCTATCAGTTTTTTTTTTATACCATTTGTGTCCCATTGGAGAAATTACCCTTCACTTACTGTCCCATAGTCTCAACGGGAAGTGAGAAGAGATCCCTCCAAAGTTAGGGCAATCCCTACTAGCAGTGTTAATTTTGGCAGCAAATTTCAATTTAGTTTTAGTCTTAGTCTTAGGACTAAAATGTCATTTTAGTTTTAGTCCTATTTTAGTCTTCTGCAAGTGTTTTAGTTTTAGTCGTATTTAGTCGACTAAAACTCCAGTATATTTTAGTCGACTAAAACGCCCTACATTTTAGTCGACTAAAACTCATTTTAGTCATCTATAATCAAATGGGTGTAGTTCAATTGTAATTTGTAATGCATTATTTAAGCATTTCTCTACAATTTCCAAACTCATTATATACTACTGCTGGTCCTGGAGTGAAAAATCGAATATGTTATTATTTATGCTTTGAGCATGCACCAGTGTTAATTTTTGGCAGCAAATTTCGATTTAGTTTTAGTTATAGTCTTTTGACTAAAATGCCATTTTAGTTTTAGTCGTATTTTAGTCTTTAGACTAAAATGCCATTTTAGTTTTAGTCGTATTTTAGTCATCTGAATTGTGTTAGTCGACGAAAACGTTTTAGTCGGTTTTAGTCGACGAAATTAACACTGCCTACTAGTCACCACGGTCACTAGAACTAGTTTGCCCATTGGAAGATTTCCAGTGACCACTCCAAATTTGGGATTTTCTTTCACTTTCAGGACAAAGAAAGGGTGAATCTCCTTAACAGAGCACAAAAAGCTGTATAAACCTAACAGGTGTTGTAATCCCTCTCCACTCTGTCTCCACTCTGTCTAAAATGAAAAAAATGTTTTGCCTTTAGCTATACTTTAATCACCCCAGAGGGGATACAGACAAAAATACAATCTTGGCAAAGGATCTACTGTATGCTTTCTCCACTTCATCCAAAACCTAAAAAAAAAATTACTTACACTTTAATATGCATGTTAAATGCATTTTAATGCAGTTTTATATGATTTAGGGCAATTTAACATGCTCTTTAAGTTTTGGTTTTCCAGGGAAATAACTTGTATGTAGTTCTTAATGCATTTTAACATGAAGATTACCTGTGATAACATTCATTCCATGGAAGATGCACTTTCTGGAATGATATACTGCAGCAAGCATAATAAAAAAATGCAAAATATAAAAATGCATAGGGGATACGTTTCTAGCAAAAGGTGCGTTATATTGAGTCAGGGGCGTAACTACAGGGGTTGCAGGGGTTGCAATCGCTACCGGGCCCCATGCTCCAGGGGGCCCGGTAGCAAACCAGTGGGTGAACTTCCAGGATCGCAAAGGTCACACTTGCGACCGGACCCTGGCATTGCACCACTGTGGGGAGGCCCCAAGATTGCAGGAAGGGGGCCCACAAGATTGCAGGAAGGGGGCCCACTGCAGAACTTGTGAAAGAATCCTGCTATGGGACCGTAATAAAAGGCCATGCAATGAGTGTAAAGAGCCCCAGGATTAGTGGGAAGAGCCCTGGGCTTGAAGGTAAGGGCCCCGGCCAGGGGTCTGGGGGGCCCTTCATGGTTTTTTGCATCAGGGCCCTGAAGGTTCTAGTTACGCCTCTGTATTGAGTTCTAAAGGAACACTTGTAAAATGTGCCTAAAATGTGCAACATGCATACAACACACAGCCCTGACAATGTGCATTGGTGAAAGGAGCCTTAGACTGAACAATAAAGGTTGTTGGGATCTGGTGACAGTCATCCAACACCTATAGTCAACTCAGTTGCATCAGGTGCAGAGGTTGTTGACATGGTTTAGCATTCCTCACCACAGCTACTATGATGTGTAGCGGTGTTTAATATGCCTGAAAGATGATTGTTTGACATTTGAGAGGAACTCGGCTCCATCTAGTGGCCAAAACGACACACTGCAGCTACTATGGAATTTCTTGTGATGTGATTTTCCTTTCAGGAAGTTGAGAGACTTCATCATCCATAGTGCTCTTGGACTACCAGGATGCACTGCTTCACCGCACAGCCTTCTGGGGGAAGCTTTATAAAGGAAGGGAGGAGCCAGGCTCAGTCTCTTGGGAGAGACACAGTGAGACAAGCAGGAAGCCAGCGCTGTGGGCTGATGCTGCATGCTAGGCCGAAGCCTCTGGGCCTGAAGTGACGACGCTGAAACGTTCCATGCAAAGCAAGAGACCCTTCCCAGAGGTCCCATCGCTGTTTGCAGAGACCGGAGCCATCCACCCCAAACACCTCGCGCGGCTGGGGACAGAGAACAGAGACTAAGACAGCCGTGGAGAGTTCTAAGGGAAAATCCTGTTGGTGAGAGGGCACTTGCCCAAACCTGACTTTATCTACCAAAAGAAGTAACGTTATCCACAGATAGCTATAGTGTAACAGAAGGTGATAAACCCCGGGGTAGATCAGCATACTCTCTCAGGAGATTCATAGACAAACAATAATATCTGTAAAGGAGTCGCCAGAGGCCCATCTCTCTCACAGAAGTTATTGCTCAGCTACACAGATACCCTGTGGTGACAACCAACAGCTCACTGCTCTTTTTCTCTCTCTTGATCTTCATTCCTAATGCGGATTACAAATATATCTGCGCAGTTATCTTGCTAGCGAAGATTCAAGAAGAAGAAAGAAGAGGACTTTGGGGAAGGGACTCAGATAGGCCTATCTATCTTGTACTGTGTCTAGCATCAATGAGGGAGTAGTGTGGGATATTTCTTTTATCTTTTTAAAGCCGATTTAAGTAACCCTTTAAAATAACCGTATTTCATTGTATCTCACTTGCTTAATTTGATATACAGTAAATTAAGCTTTGGTTAATTACAATCCTGTGTGCTGTTCCATTGTGTCACCCAGAAAGACTACCATTGAAGAAGGTAATAAGTCACTGTTGCATATTGAAGTATTGTAGTCCAATCTGTGTATCCATTTGAAGGTCCAGTCCTATTCTGGTCAGTTGTGCCTGAGGAGGGATCGAGCCAGTTCTATAGGGTTGTTAGGCAGGGTGTAGACCCAATAACATAATCAGCAGCTCCTGCGGGGGTGGTGCTACACGTGGGGGCTCGTCCGGGATCTCTACAGTTCTGCAACACAACCCTCTCAGCCACAGAATCCCCCTCAACGCAGAAATGGATCCTACCGCTGCAGCCGAGTGGTGCAGGGAAGAGAATGTCGTAGTGGAAAATGGCCTGGTGGTTGAAATCAAGGGAGAGGTCTGGACTGAGGAAAAACTCCTCCCAGTTTTAAGGGCACTGTCCACAGACAGGAAATTCTGGGTGACTGACATAAAGACAGACACCACCGTTCCACACACGTATGCATTGTGTGAGTGGAGGAAGGGGGTCCCCGATTACTTTAAGGGAACCAGTGTAAAGACTACTGACCAAACAGAACTTTTTTTAATACATCCAGAAGTCCTTACTGAAGGTCCCTCATCCACCACTCCTGGGGGATCCAGCAAAGAAAAAGGTGTCCAAGAAGGAAGTCCAGAGTCACCACCTTTGTCTACCTTTAGCTCAGAACTGTGTGCTGTTCTCGGGGAAATCGTAGCAAAATGTAGTAAGGACTCCCCAAACTATCTGATGACTGGATATAGGAAGCTCAGGACATTCTCTGGGAAACAGCCTGTGCCTTCAACAGAAGATGGGTTTGAAGAGTGGTTAGATACCGCCACTCAGGCTTTGGAAGAGTGGGAGGTACCAGAACAGCATAAGAAACAGAGAATCACAGAAAGTTTAAGGGGACCTGCACTAGAGGCCGTACGTAATCTCAAGCTAAGCAAAAAGAACTGTACTGCACAGGATTATCTAGACATTCTACAAGATGTATTTGGTCGGACGGAGAACGTGGCTGAACTTCTTTACCAGTTAGACCACTGTTACCAAGAAGAGGAAGAGAAGTTGTCCGAATTTATTAGACGCCTGGATAAGATCATCCACCAGATCCTGTTAAAGAAAGGGATAGACCCCCGGAAGGTAGATGAGACTCGTGCACGGCAGGTGCTGAGAGGGGCTCAACCTTTAGATCCCATTGCCATACTGTTGCGAACTCGTCAAGACGGTGGCATTCTAGAATACCCTGACCTGATTCGAATGGTCAGAGAGGAAGAGGTCATGTTGGACAACAAAAAGAAGAGTCGGCAGTTTGACTCAACTGCTCGAGTCAGAGTGATAAGTGTAGAAGAAGGTGATTCGCAAGTTGAACTCCTAAAGACCCAGGTGTCCCAGTTGATAGAAATGGTGTCTATCCTGACTAGTCAGGCATCCACTCTACCTAATGGGAACATATCAGAGAAGCCAGATGAACCTGCTAACCTTAGAGCAGATCCGGAACCGAGACCTACAAGATTGTTAACTTGTTTCAACTGTGGGGGAGTAGGTCATGTTAGAGGAGTATGTCCCAGCCCAGGAAAGGTTGTCTCAAAACCTCGCAAGCCAGCGGAAAACTTCAGAGGGCCCCCGGTGAAGGAGTCAACCGGGTGCCCGCCAGTTTCAAGGGACTCCAGGAGGCTCACTGGTTCAGGGAAACTGAGTCAGGGAGTAAGATCTAGGTACAACGCCCCTCGTTCTATACTCCAGGCTACTGGGGGGAGGAAAATCAATGCACACCGTGCCCAGCGGGGACTGAATCCAAGAAAAAAAAGAAAGAAGAAAAGAGCTTGGGTGCAGAGAACTGAATCAGACAACAAGGCCACTTCAAGAGAATTCCCAACTAACTTGGTCGGGCCTTCCCCTGTAGTCTCCGTCCAGGTAGAAGGAATTTACACAAGAGCCCTCCTCGACACTGGGGCCCAAGTGACTCTTCTGTATAGATACTTCTATGATAAACACCTTACCCATCTACCTCTGCAGAAGTTGGAAGATCTGGAGATATGGGGTATCGGGACTCAAAGTTTTCCCTATGACGGGTATCTGCCAATCAAGTTGACCTTTGACCCATCAGTGGCTGGTGAAGCTGAAACCTTTGACACCCTAGCGGTGGTCTGTCCTCGTCCGCCAGGGGCCAACAAAAGCTCTCTCATTGTAGGGACCAACACTGACCTAGTAAGGCGCCTCCTGACACAACTGGTCCAGGGACAGGATTCTCCAGCGCCAAGGATTCACCCCATGCTACGGCAGGCCTATCAACGACCAGTATTGGAGCAAGAGACTCCTGCAGAAGGAGTTGGAAGACTCTGGAAGTTGGACAGAACAGAAAAGGTCTTGCAGCCAGGAGAGGTGGCTTGTCTGAAAGCTTCAGTTAAACTCACATGGAAACAGCCTGGCCCTTTTATCATCTTTGAATCAGGTCCACAGGAAGAGGAGAGAGGGATAGAAGTAATCCCTGAAGTGATCCCTTTGAAGGTGTTACAGAAAAACCGTGGAAGGGTTTTAGTGAGTGTCAGAAACACCTCTACTACACCGGTGAAGGTACCGGCCAGATTGCTGTTGGGCCAAGTTAACCCGGCTACCCCAGTTGTCCCATCTGATCTTAAAGAGGAGGGAAGTGGTGAAGTTGTCATAGAAGACCTCTGCTCTGGAAGCGCTGCCCTCCCACCGGAATGGGTGAAGAGGGCCAAGGCACAACTTGCTCGATGGCGAGGAATATTTTCTAAGGATGAGTTTGACGTGGGCTGCGCCAGGAGTGCCACTCATAAGATCCGCCTGAGTGAGGACAAACCTTTCCGAGAAAGAGTCCGGCGAGTTCCCTTGGGTGACTTAGAAGATCTACGTCAGCAGCTGGCGGAACTCAAGAAGACTGGGGTTATTCGAGAATCCAGGAGCCCATATGCTTCTCCGATAGTGGTAGTCCGGAAGAAAAACGGATCTTTGAGGCTTTGTATCGACTACCGAACACTGAACAGAAGAACCATCCCAGACCAGTATACCACTCCTCGAATTGAAGACGCCCTACAGAGCCTGTCAGGGGCGAAGTGGTTCAGTGTGATGGACTTAAAGAGTGGGTACTATCAGATCCCCATGCACCCTGAAGACCGGGAGAAGACAGCCTTCATAACCCCCGTGGGGTTCTTTGAGTTCAATCGCATGCCGCAGGGGTTGTCAGGAGCCCCTGCTACTTTCCAGAGGCTGATGGAAAGGACTGTTGGGGATATGAATTTGATAGAGGTACTGGTATACTTGGATGATGTTATCGTGTTTGGCAGGACTTTGGAAGAACACGAGGAGAGGTTGGAAAAGGTCCTGAAGAGGCTACACGAAGAAGGCCTGAAACTTTCTCCTGAGAAGTGTCAGTTCTATCAATCCTCGGTCCATTACCTGGGCCACATCGTGTCTGCAGAAGGGGTAGCCACCGACCCGGACAAGCTGGATGCTGTCTCCTCCTGGCCGAGACCTACAAATGTGACCGAACTTCGGTCGTTCCTGGGCTTTTGCTCCTATTACAGGAGGTTTGTGGAGGGGTTCGCCAAGATTGCCCGACCCCTCAATGAGCTACTAAAGAACGAGGAAGATGACGTTCCTGAACTGGTCAAGCCGACGAAGTCCACCATGGGACCCCGGAAGGCTAAGGAATCCATCCAGGATCAGTGGACCCCAGAATGTGAAGGGGCTTTCATTCAGCTGAAAAAGAATCTAACCACTGCCCCTGTGTTGGCCTATGCAGACCCCATGAAACCATATGAACTGCATGTCGATGCCAGCCGAGATGGGCTGGGTGGGGTACTCTACCAGGAACATGAGGGTCACTTGCGACCTGTCGCCTACGTGAGCAGGAGTCTACTACCTGCTGAAAGGAATTATCCTACCCACAAACTTGAATTCTTGGCCTTGAAGTGGGCAGTGGTTGACAAATTGAAAGATTACCTGTACGGAGCTGAATTCATTGTCAAGACGGATAATAATCCCCTTACCTATCTGTTGACTACAGCCAAGCTGGATGCCACAGGACACAGATGGTTGGCTGCCCTCTCTAGCTTCAACTTCAGCCTGAAGTATCGGCCAGGAATCGGGAACAGGGATGCAGATGCCCTATCCAGAAGGTTGCATGCACCACACGAACCTGATGAAGAATGGACCCATTTGGCTCCAGAAGGGGTGCGTGCCCTATATCAGGGAACTGAACTTCGATCCAGAGGAGGATCAAGAGCCGAAGAGATTGGGGTTTCGGCTGTCGGGGTACCCAAATACTATTGCAGGGGGACCCAGGTTGAAGGGGAAGATTTACCCCGGCTATCCAAAAGGGACTTGAGGAAGGAGCAGCTGGAAGACCCTCTGGGAAAACTTCTTTTGGAAGCCTTGGAGATCCAGTGCCCTGAGTTGCTTCTAACCGATTCTCCTCAGGGGGCCCGCCTGTTGCATAGAGAGTGGACCCGGTTACAGATCCGAGAAGGGGTGGCCTACCGAAGAGGCCCATCTGAAGATCTGGAGGAGAAGTGGCAACTGTTCTTACCAGCTAAATACAGGGAGAGAGTTCTGGCTGCTCTTCATGATAATCATGGCCATCTGGGACCTGAAAGAACTTTTCAGCTTGTCAGAGACAGGTTCTACTGGCCCTGTATGAGGGCCGAAGTTGAAGGATACTGTCATTCTTGTGTCCGATGTATACAAAGGAAGACTCTGCCACGTCAAGCAGCCCCAATGGGCCATCTGCAAAGCCAGGGACCCATGGAACTGGTGTGCATTGATTTCCTTTGCCTAGAGCCTGATCTGAGTGGCCAAGGGAATGTCCTTGTGATAACAGACCATTTTACCAGATACGCCCAAGCATTCCCAACAAAGGATCAGAAGGCCTCAACGGTAGCCAAAGTTCTTGTAGAAAAGTTCTTTGTACACTATGGGTTACCACAACGCCTCCATTCAGATCAGGGAAGAGACTTTGAAAGCAGACTGATCAAGAGACTGTTAGATCTGTTAGGCATCCAAAAGACTAGAACTACTCCCTACCATCCACAAGGGGATGCCCAGCCGGAAAGATTTAACAGGACTCTTTTGGACATGTTGGGGACTTTGAGCTCAGAGAAGAAACAGCATTGGGGCAAACATGTAGCTGCCATTGTGCATGCCTACAACAGTACTGTCAGTGATGCTACTGGATATTCCCCTTATCGTCTAATGTTTGGACGAGAGGCTCGGTTGCCAGTGGATTTGGCCTTTGGCATCTCGCCCGATCACACCTCTTCAGCATCGCACAAGGGATATGTGGACCGACTGCGGAAGAGTCTGAAATCGGCCTATGATAAAGCTCAGGCCACATCTGATCAACGTGGACTGAGGAATAAAAGGAATTTCGACTTAAAAGTTCGGATCCAAGACTTGCAACCCGGGGACAGGGTATTGTTGAGGAACTTGGGTGTCCCGGGAAAACACAAGTTGGCAGACCGCTGGAAATCCCAACCTTATGTTATCTGCAAGCAACTACCAAACCTCCCTGTGTATCAAATTCGGCCTGAAGGAAGTGTGGGCCCATTGAAGACTTGGCATAGGAACCATCTACTGCCTCTCTCTGAAGCAGTTCGGATGCCTCCTGTCGTAGATTCGCCAGATACCCCTTCGACCTCCCGCCTATCCAGACCAGTCACCAGATCTCAGTCGACACTCCCAGATGTGAGGGAGGGAAATTCTTCATCTGAAGATCTGGAAGATGAAGAGGAGGTACCTGACTGGATGTGGTCATCTCAGTTACCAGAACCCACACCTGCCTCCCTGTCTTCATCCGAATTGGCTGAAAGAGGAACCCTTCGGGCAGAAGCCCCCGAATTCATACCTTTTCACATGCTTCCAGAAGAAGTAGTTGATGATGAAGATCCTGAGGAGGAGGTTGCACCTTTCTCTGAAGAAGAACTGACCGCTCTTGAAACATCAGATTCCTGTGTGTTGGAACATGAGGAGGAGGACATTGAAGAATCCCCAGAAGTGGCTGGTCCTAGTACCTCTGAGATCGTGCCTCCCAAAGAACAGAGGGACAGGAGAGTCATTCACCCACCCAAAAGACTGACCTATGACCAATTGGGTGAATGCTCGGAAGAAGCTATCTTTACTTCCAAACGATCTCTTGATCAGCCTAGTTCTTCCACCGCAGATTTGGTGGAGGACAACCCTAGCTCACCCCCAGGCACATCTGTACAAGCCACCCAAGTGTCGGGGGTCTGTGAACAGAATTACCTTCCCTCCCCTGACAATTGGTGGGAGGTTCCTATGTCGAACCTGTGTTGTAATATGCAGTTGTTGAGTTTGAATTCTGCTTATGAAAAGGAAGATAATTCCCTGTTATGCATATGTTAATGTTTTTGTTGTGTACTGCCAACATATGCACTGGAGTACATGCTGTTGTCCTCTTTGGGGACCAAAGTTTCTTAAGTGGGGGGAGTGTGTAGCGGTGTTTAATATGCCTGAAAGATGATTGTTTGACATTTGAGAGGAACTCGGCTCCATCTAGTGGCCAAAACGACACACTGCAGCTACTATGGAATTTCTTGTGATGTGATTTTCCTTTCAGGAAGTTGAGAGACTTCATCATCCATAGTGCTCTTGGACTACCAGGATGCACTGCTTCACCGCACAGCCTTCTGGGGGAAGCTTTATAAAGGAAGGGAGGAGCCAGGCTCAGTCTCTTGGGAGAGACACAGTGAGACAAGCAGGAAGCCAGCGCTGTGGGCTGATGCTGCATGCTAGGCCGAAGCCTCTGGGCCTGAAGTGACGACGCTGAAACGTTCCATGCAAAGCAAGAGACCCTTCCCAGAGGTCCCATCGCTGTTTGCAGAGACCGGAGCCATCCACCCCAAACACCTCGCGCGGCTGGGGACAGAGAACAGAGACTAAGACAGCCGTGGAGAGTTCTAAGGGAAAATCCTGTTGGTGAGAGGGCACTTGCCCAAACCTGACTTTATCTACCAAAAGAAGTAACGTTATCCACAGATAGCTATAGTGTAACAGAAGGTGATAAACCCCGGGGTAGATCAGCATACTCTCTCAGGAGATTCATAGACAAACAATAATATCTGTAAAGGAGTCGCCAGAGGCCCATCTCTCTCACAGAAGTTATTGCTCAGCTACACAGATACCCTGTGGTGACAACCAACAGCTCACTGCTCTTTTTCTCTCTCTTGATCTTCATTCCTAATGCGGATTACAAATATATCTGCGCAGTTATCTTGCTAGCGAAGATTCAAGAAGAAGAAAGAAGAGGACTTTGGGGAAGGGACTCAGATAGGCCTATCTATCTTGTACTGTGTCTAGCATCAATGAGGGAGTAGTGTGGGATATTTCTTTTATCTTTTTAAAGCCGATTTAAGTAACCCTTTAAAATAACCGTATTTCATTGTATCTCACTTGCTTAATTTGATATACAGTAAATTAAGCTTTGGTTAATTACAATCCTGTGTGCTGTTCCATTGTGTCACCCAGAAAGACTACCATTGAAGAAGGTAATAAGTCACTGTTGCATATTGAAGTATTGTAGTCCAATCTGTGTATCCATTTGAAGGTCCAGTCCTATTCTGGTCAGTTGTGCCTGAGGAGGGATCGAGCCAGTTCTATAGGGTTGTTAGGCAGGGTGTAGACCCAATAACATAATCAGCAGCTCCTGCGGGGGTGGTGCTACAGATGTAATTTACCAGTTCTCAAATATTTTATCATTAAACTTATAGTAATAAATACAAGACAAGCTTAACCACTTTACCGCTGCTCACTGAGCTTCTACTGCGGCAAAGTGGCTCGATAACGTCTGATGACGTAGACCTACGTCGCCAGACATTCCCCTCTCTCGGCGGCGCACGCGATTCGCCGGAGGCTCGCTCCCGCTGTATTCAGTCACAGCGGGAGTCGGGCCAGGGGAGGAGCGGCGGTGATCACCGCTGCTCTTCCCCGATCGTCGGGGAATCGAGTGTGGAGATCCGACCGCTTGTGTAAACAAAGCGGGCGGATCTCCTAAGTGACAGGCAGGGTCAGATTGCAGGGTTCAGCATAGCTGAACCTGCGATCTGTCCCTGTGTCACTCAGTCACCTCCCCCCACACACGTTAGTAAGCACCAGGCATACATTAACCCCTTGATCACCAATAAAAATTAACCCCTTCCCTGCCAGTGTCATTTTTACAGTAACAGTGCATATTTATAGCACTGATTACTGTAGTAATGTCACTGGTACCCCCAAAAGTGTCAAAAATGTCAGTCAAGGGTCCGATCTGTCCCCCGCAATGTCGCAGTCCCGCAAAAAAAAAATCGCAGATCGCCATTTCTCGTTAAAAAAAAAAACACCAAAAATGACAGAAATCTTTCCCTTAGTTAGTAAACGCAATAACTTTTGCACAAACCAATAAAAATACCCTTATTGCGATTTTTTTTACCAAAAATATGTAGCAGAAAATAAATTGGCCTAAAATGATAAAAAATTTGATTTTTACATTTTTTTGGGGGGGAATTTCATATAAAAAAATGTGAAAAATATTGTTATTTTTTCAAAATTGTCGCTCTTTTTTTGTTTATAGCGCAAAAAGTAAAAATTGCACAGGTGATCAAATACCACCAAAAGAAAGCTCTGTTTGTGGGAAAAAAGGACATAAATTTCATTTGGGTACGGCGTTGCATGACCGCGCAATTGTCAGTTAAAATCGCACAGTGCCGAATCGCAAAATGTGGCCCAGACGTAAGACAGCAAAATCCTCCGGTGGTAAAGTGGTTAAACTGACGTGACAATCCACGCTCAAGAAGCATCTGAAGAATTCAAGAGTTGAGGGTCAGGTGGAATTCTTGACCTAGCCCTCATGGTGACCACTTGTTGTCCCTTACTAACAGGTGCTCAGCTGCAGGAAATTCTTCAACACAGGGGGCCATGACGTCTATAGCAAATAAGCATCACTGTCATTACCCCCTGCTGCATCTCTGGAAAAGAATCCATTACCACAACTGAAAATAGCTCCCTCAGCCATGTGAACCAGACATCGCAATACTGAGCTCTGCATCGTAGTGTCTCAACATTGAGGTATTTTTAGGGCGCATTGGGCTGATTTATGATGCTGCCATGGCACTTTAAAACTGGCCTAAATAGGAACAACCCTTCCACTCACTGATACCTTCATGGTGCTCCACCATCACTCAGAGCTTTTGATAAATACCCAATCCTTCCAAGTATGAAGGAGTATGCGACCTCCTCCCAGGATCCAGCGCCTAGGGACAAGGAAGAAGAGCAACCTGTGTAACCTACTATCCAACAAACTTGCACAGGGCTTGAGCTGCTGAGCTCTGCACTCATTTCCTGTGCATTAGTGTGGGGTTTGGGGGTTAAAGCAATATAATGCCTCCTCACCGTCTTTCAAATATTCTCTGAAGAGCCACAAGTCCATAGGACTTTGGAGGAGCGTCCTCCAACTCATCCAAAACACTCATTATTGCTATAAGTGCATTAATGCTTTAAAATTCAAATATTTTTTTTCAAACCCAAAGGGGATTTTATGCTGTAGATTGTTTGTATGTTGAAATACTGCGCCACTACTAGTTGCGGTGCAGTGCCATAGCCCTCAATGGGTGAGTTTGACTGGCGGAAAGCATAGTGGAATGTGTACAGACCCTTCGGTTGCCATGCCCGCTTGTAGGTGGGAGGTTGGGGACCCATAAAAACACAGTCTACCCGTGTGAAAGAAGAGTATAATTGGAGAAAAAAAACCTGATTGGTAACAACTTCCTTTATTTGTTCACTTTCTTTTTGACAGTGTTAGTAAATCAGCCCCATTACAGAAGCATGGCACGTCTATCAGTAGCTGACAGGATTAAAAATGAATTACAAAGTTCATTACAATGTAAAGTCTATTATTATGTATTTTTTTAGAGAATATCAAATAAAATGAATTTTCCTTAAAGAAATCCCTGCAGATATATCTCCTCCAGACATCGACCTAAGATTAACATTTAATTACATATAATTCATCCTTTATTTTATTTAATTTTTTTAATAAAAGCTATTACACTATTAAACCTGTCTGTAGAGCCTCTGGCAATGTGAATACAGCAGAACATACTGCTGGGTAATATAAATTTTAAGTAGTATCCTCCTAAAATAAATGACTGGTGCTGCCGTCTGATCTTTAGGGAGAATGCCACCGTCACTGACTGGTGCTGCCATCTGATCTTTGGGGAGAATGCCACTGTCACTGACTGGTGCTGCCATCTGATCTTTGGGGAGAATGCCACCGTCACTGACTGGTGCTGCCATCTGATCTTTGGGGAGAATGCCACTGTCACTGACTGGTGCTGCCATCTGATCTTTGGGGAGAATGCCACCGTCACTGACTGGTGCTGCCGTCTGATCTTTGAGGAGAACACCACTGTCGCTGACTGGTGCAGCCTTCTGATCTTTGGGGAGAATGTGACTGTCGCTGACTAGTGCTGCTGTCCAATTGTTGGGGAGAATGCCACTGTTGCTGACTGTTTCTGCTGTCTGATCATTGGGAAGAATGCCACTGTCGCTGACTGGTGCTGCCATCTGATCTTTGGGGAGAATGCCACTGTCACTGACTGGTGCTGGTGTCTGATTGTTGGGGAGAGTGCCACGGTTGCTGACTGTTTCTGCTGTCTGATCATTGGGGAGAATGCCACTGTCACTGACTGGTGCT